>NC_083363.1:2710000-3010000 GCF_030254825.1 Meriones unguiculatus | reverse complement strand
GGCTGGTAGGCCTGAAGAATAGCCAGAAGGGCCAGGGCTCTGTAATGGAAGTTTTGGTTTCTTTGTATGTTATGTAAATAGGCTTTTGTTTTAATCCCAGGTGTGGGATTTTAGTTGAGACATAGTTTGTCCACACCTGTTGATTGTCTCATGTGGAGCGAGGCTTTTGCTGGTGATGGCCTGCTGTGTGCTGCCGGGAGAGGGCCGTGGTCTAGGACTCCGAGGCTATAAACTGAGAGCTGAGAAAGAAGGTGCAGTATTCTGTGTGGCATCGCTGTTGGTGCTGTTGGTGCACGGCTTATAACTGTGGCGGTTTGGAGCAAACAGACTGAGAGACTTCAGGGCCCAGCAATGTGAAGGAGACCCCTGGCTGTGTCTGTGGATGACGGAGATGGTACACAGCCCTAAAAGAACCCCTTGACCCTAAACAGCTGGGTAACCTTTACCCTAACAGCCTCACTAACCTTCTGTCTCTCCTACTTAAGGTTGGGAGGGAAGGGAGGAGGAGGCCTAAACACCCCAAATAAAGTAGAGTTTTAAACAGACTGCTACAGGTGGCTCTCCGCTACAGCTCAACACACCCTTTAAGCCCAGCACCCGGGAGGCTGAAGCAGGAAGATCAAGGTTCAAAATTTGGTGGTTGTTGGTCACTCAACTGTCTCTAGTTTTCCTAGAACTCACTCTGCAGATCACGATGACCTTGAACTCATAAAGATTCACCTGCCTCTGCCTCCAAGTGCTGGGATTAAAGGTGTGCACTGACACCTCCCCACCCTGGTAGTACCGCTTTTGATCCTGCTTGTGACTACCCTTGAAGTCCTGCCTGCCTTTCCTTGTACCTCTGGGAGCCTATGCTGTCTCCCCTGACCTGCATGATGCTGTTCTCAGAGGAATTTCCCACAAACCACTTGTACCGTCTTACACGGATGATCAGGGATTTAACATAGAAATTTAACATAGAAAAATCAGTAAACAAGAAGGTAGAAGAAGGAAAAGCCCAGTTACCAACTTGTAGAAGCTTTCAAAATGCTGAGATCACTCTGGCTGCCATCATTGTCCTTGTGGACAGGTGCTTTGTTTCTACCTTCTCCCATCTACGCCAGCTTGGCTCTGGCGAGCAGGAAAGCCTGTCTGAAGCCTTGTGCCTTTAGTGGCCACTAGGGCTGAATGTAGCTCACCCTGCCTGGGCCCCCAACTGTCCAGCCCAGGGCTTCATTGCCTGGTCAGTACTGTAGTCGTGAACTGGATCCCTGCTTGGCCCTGGTTCTCCTCAGGTGACAGGTGAAGCCATCTCTTCCCCAAGGGTTTCTGGAAGCCTGCACTAGGATTGCATTGACTTAGCTCCTGGAGACTGAAACGCTTCTTGTGAAATGCTTCCCATGAGATGCTTCCGCACGCAGCGGGGCTAACGGACTGGAACTTAACTGCTGGATCCCATAGTCGCATGTTATCACCGTTAACTCCCTCTCAGCCTCTGAAGAAAGCAGCTTACCGTAGGGAATTTGGTTCAGCATGGGGTAGCTCTGTGCTGTCTGTGTGCTACTTTCTACGAGTGTCTTCTAGGAAACATGGTCTTCACACATCACCTCACTGGCAAAGAGATGCTGGGCTAATGAGCTGTGGGGCAGACCTCAGGACACCCGCGTAGTTCTTTTGCTCTTCTTCCCAGCAACCCTGAGGACAGACTTCTGCTGTCATGTCTGCCCATGGCTGGTGTGCTACCACAGCGCGGGCTCTTTTGCCAGGGAAGGCCTCCCTAATCTCTAGGTGCTTGGACCTTTTGCCCAGCCCTGCTGCCTATCTAAGGTAGAACATGTGCTTAGGGACAGAGGACATGTGTTCTGCAGATCTGTGACTTGGGGGCAGTGTGGTGCCAGTAGGTTTGGGGGCAGGCACTCGATAGCCGTGGGCAGGAGAAAGGGGTAGCTAGCGCAGCTGTCCAGTAGGCATGCGGTCCTGACGTCAGTGCTCCCGCCAAACCACAACAAACCCCCAAAGAAACAGGTCTGACTTGATGTTCCCTCACCCAGATCTCCCTGGCCTTGAAAACAATGGGTGTACCCCTCAATCTCAGTTTTTGGAAGAAGAGTCAGGTTGCTCTGGAGTTTAGGACGCCATAGTGAGACTCTCAGAACAGACAGATGAGAAGCAACAAATAAATGGAAGCAGTGAGGTGTGTGGGGTGCAGTGTTTAGTGTAGAGAGAGTCACTCTTTCCATCACGTCCAGATTACACACTTGGGACTTGGCCACAGGCTCCAGTCAGTCCCCACTGGAGACTGATTGGTCCATTTCCCCACACAGGTACATGGCCACCTCTGGTCTGGACCACCAGCTGAAGATCTTTGACTTGCGAGGGACATTCCAGCCCCTGAGTGCCCGGACCTTGCCCCAGGGAGCAGGGCATCTGGCCTTTTCCCAGCGGGGCCTGTTAGTTGCAGGAATGGGTGATGTGGTCAACATATGGACAGGCCAGGGCAAGGCCAGCCCACCCTCCCTGGAGCAGCCTTACCTGACCCACCGATTATCAGGCCACGTGCACGGACTCCAGTTCTGCCCCTTTGAAGATGTGTTGGGGGTGGGGCACAGTGGAGGAATCACCAGCATGCTGGTCCCTGGTGAGTGGGCCAGAGAACATGACATGACCATAAGTGTTATGGGTTAGAGACAGCTGGGGAGGGGCAATAGGCCTGCTCAGTCCAGAGTGGCAGGACTATACTCAGCTCCACGTTCCTCTCTCCCGTCTCCCTCAGGGGCTGCTGAGCCCAACTTTGATGGTTTGGAGAACAACCCGTACAGGAGCCGGAAGCAGCGCCAGGAATGGGAGGTGAAGGCTCTACTAGAAAAGGTGAGCTCTGCTGGGGCTTGAACCTCCCGGCTTCCGTCCCTTTCTGGTGTCACCTCCTTGTGGCTCCTTACTTATTCCTGTCCTGTGATACTTGCAGGTACCTGCAGAGCTCATCTGTTTGGACCCCCGAGCCCTGGCAAAGGTAGATGTGATCACTCTGGAGCAGCAAAAGAAGGAGCGGATAGAGAGACTGGTATGGAGCTGCCTTACTGCCCGGCCTTCCTCACTCCTGCCTTACTGCCCGGCCTTCCTCACTCCCGCCTGAGCATCCAGTCCTCAACTCTGTGCGCCACCTCATTTTGAAGTACAGCTCAAAATGTAGGTAGGAGCTGTCAGCTCACTAGGACTGCTGTTGACTTCCCTCCTGTCCCTTGTCAGGGCTATGACCCTGATGCCAAGGCTGCCTTCCAACCCAAAGCAAAGCAGAAGGGCAGAAGCTCCACAGCGAGCCTGGTGAAGAGGAAGAAGAAAGTCAAGGACCAGGAGCACAGGGTGTGTAAGCGTGGGCTGTCAGGCTGCACCCTCCAGCCTTCTGTCAGCCAGCCTCTGCTCACTCTGCCCTGTGCTTCCTCCCCACCTTCTCCCCAGGATAAAGTCCGGCAGAGCCTTGAACAGCAGCAGCAGCAGCAGCAGCAGCAGCAGCAGCAGCAGCAGCAGCAAGAGCTGGCCAAGCCTGCTAGAGCCCGTCCATCTGCACTGGATAGATTTGTACGATGAGCTGACAGCACTCTCCAAGATGACCCAGGGGCCATGGCTCAGTGGGCAGAGGCGCTTGAGATGTCAAACCTGAGTTCAGTCCAGGCAGCAGGGGAAACACAGAAGTTGTCTTTTAACCTTTCTGTGGATACAAAGACTAATGCACACTCAGGGAGGCGCGCAGCACACACACACAGTGTAAATAAATGAAACACAAGGATCCCAGTTGTGTCTCAGCTGGGTGCCAGCAGCCAGCTCCTTGGGCGGCGGTGGGTATTACGGGTTTTGACTTGTCTGGGTCATCCTGTAGATCTGTTCTTCCCCTGTGTGTGGCTGTCCTAGACTCCGCTCACTGCCCTGCCTCTGTGTGCCCGCCCCCCCACACCTACGGTTGCCTTGGCCTTTACCCCAGAGTGTCTGCCCTCAGGTAGTCTCCCACGGCACAGTGCGGGAGCCTGTGAGCTCTCCAGGTGTGGCCACCCTGATGAAGACGCCACAGTTGAGGTGGAGACGTTTATTGGGCTCTTATCAGCTGGTAGAGGACAGTTTTGCCCAGCCCCTCCTGTGCTCGTCCCTCCCTGGTAGACAGGCCCAGGGCTCCTATCTACCCTTGCCTGGTAGCAGCTTCAGGGTCTGCTGGGAGGAGATGGGTCACGGCGGGGAGGGGCAGGCAGCCTGTGCACCGGTTTTGGGGCAAAGGTCCCTGGAGTGTTGCCTCCCTTCCTGTGACCCCAGGCTGTCAGCTGTTGAGCCAGGCTATGAACCGGCACCTCAGGATACCCAGGAACCCCTGGAGCCAGGAGCAGAAGGGCTCAGTCCTTTCCCCATCGAGCCCGCCTACCAGCTTCCAGATCTGCTGCATTTTCCAGGGATCCACCATGTGCGATGTGAGCAGGAACTTGCCGTAACAGCACCGATCCAGGGGGTAGTGGGTAGCACCAGCCAACTTGACACAGTGTGTGGGGGCAAGGCCTGCTCGCCTTGCACTCACCCCCACAAATACATCCTCCAGAGGTAGAAGGGGCGCCCGGCTGGCCACCTTCAGGATGAGCTGCACAGCGGAGGCGGACAGTACATAGCCCGTGCCAGAGGCGTAGGGCGGGTAAGGACCCCAGGTCTCAGGCCACAGTTCTTCTGACACGTGGTGCCGGGCCCCGGGTGTCCTAGTGGGGCTCACCATCCAGTGCACCCGGCCTAGATACAGAAGTGGCACAGCCTGGTCTTTGTGCGCCTCATGGACAATTGCGGTCTCTTCCTGGGGCTCCTTCCCCTTTTTCCAGTGCTCCGAAGGGCCCCCTCTCTGGATCAGCTCTGACACCAGCTCTGGGACGTTGACAAACACGTCATCGTCGGTCTTGAGGATGTAGCGGGCCATGGGACAGTATTTGTTCGCCCAGTTCAGTCCACTGAGGGTCTTGAGGGTGAGGTTGCGGTAGGAATCCTGGAAGGAGGCCTGCAAGATATCCTCCTGAGCTGCTGACTCGGCGGCTAGGTCGGCAAAGTGCTGTCCAGCAGGTTCTCCCAGGAGGAACAGGGTCCGCACCCTGAACCCCCGGGCCTCACGGATAGCGCCCCAAGATCCCCGAATGGCGTTCCTCTGGTTCACGTGCTCCGGGGCCGTGCACACTAGGATGAGCAGGAAGGGAGGGGGTCCCGGACCACCACAAGCTTCGGGGTTGGGAATCAAGAGGCGGGGCAGGGCCAGGGGAGGGCCCGGTGAGGCCGGGGCGGGCAGCAGGGATGCCAAGGACAAGCTCAGCAGTTCCTCCCCCAAGCCGGAGGGCCCAAACAGGGTCCAGATGATCACCAGCAGTAGGACCGCCAGGAGGAGGCGCCGGAAGAGGCTGAGCGGCATGGTGAGCCGCAGAGTCCTGTGGGGTGGGCAGAGCTGTTAGAGCGGCCCTAACCGGCCGCAGCAGAGATGTGATGGCCGGTGCCGGGCAGTGGGGGCGGGGCGGGGCTGGCGCATCGCGAGGTGTAGTCGCCATGCAGCCACAGTCCACAGCAGGCACCGGGGACCGCTGCCTTCTTCCCCTAGCCGCCCGCACGCCAAGCTCGGCTCCATCGCGCCCCTCCCCAACTGCCTTCCCATCATGCCACTGTAGGCCGGAAGCCGACTGGCAGCGCGTACCCGACACTCAGCCCAGCCTTTCTCTATTTGTTCCTGCTGTAAAGCACTTGGGACACCAGAACCTTTCCCACGCAGGACCCCCAGGGCGGCGGCGCCGAAGAACTCACCGGAGTGCCATCTGGCCGTGCAGCGCCCTTCACAACAGCTCTGCACTCCAACCCCGGGAGACACTGTCGCAACCTGGCCGTCCCCCTGGAGATTGCGAGCACTGGCGGCCTCACCTCTGGCTAAACAGTGCTGGCTGTTGCCGCCCAAACGCAGAGGGCAGTTGAGTGGCAGTTACCAGGAAGACAAGATGGGCGTGGTGGCGCCCGCCTTTCTTCCCAGCACCTGGGGAGGCAGTGGCAGGTGAGTTTGAGGCTGGCCTCCCTCCTCCCCACAAAAAACCCTTGGCGCTCCAGGCGTGAAGGGGTAGTGAATACCAGGATGGCTGGTCGCAGGACGGCGCTGCTTCCCACGCCCAGCTCAGTGTGACACTGCGTTGGTGGGGGAGACACTACACCCAGCCAGTTAGTAACCACCAGATGAAAGACAGAGACCGAGGTCACAGGTTTATAAACTATTTATTAACAGCAAAGGCCCAGAGACTCATTTCTTCTTGGACACACCCACAGTACGGCCCCGGCGGCCGGTGGTCTTGGTGTGCTGACCTCGGACACGAAGGCTGCAGAAGGAAGACAAGTCACGGGTTACAAACCAGCAAAGGCTGAGCCAGAAAGCCCTGGGCCACGCGTGAGCAGGCAGGCGGAGCCCCGTCCACTCACCCCCAGAAGTGGCGCAGACCCCTATGGGCTCGAATCTTCTTGAGCCGCTCCAGGTCTTCACGCAGCTTGTTGTCTAGACCGTTGGCCAGAACCTGGATTTGGAGACAGGCACTAGCCTCACTTACCTCCCGACTCGGTGCCCAGGTTTAAGGGACACCCCTGTACCCAGCCTGCCCCCCACACACACCTGGCTGTACTTCCCGTCCTTCACATCCTTCTGTCTGTTCAAGAACCAGTCTGGAATCTTGTACTGCCGAGGGTTCTGCATAATGGTGATCACCCGTTCCACCTCGTCCTCCGTGAGCTCTCCAGCCCTCTTGGTGAGGTCAATGTCTGCTTTCCTCAGCACCACATGGGCGTATCTGCGCCCCACACCCTGAGGCGAAGAGGCAGAGACTTAACCTCTTTGTTTCCTTTTACTGAAAATAGGCTGGCTGGAATTACTCAGGAGGACAACGGGACTGTTAGTTTGTGGCCAGCCGGAGTTACCTGTGTTGTGTAAGATCCTGTATTACTCAATCCCACCACCATAGACGCCTCTAGGGATCCAGTACCCCGTAACTTCCCAGATCACTTTTCCAGACACACCAAGCGTGGCTTTCAATCAGAAAGGAACGTTGTTGAGGGCACACACTGGGCCAGTAACAGATCCAACACCACAAAGGCATCTTTCCTCAATGCCCAGCCTCTGGCTCTAAGCATTTAATTTTTGCATGGTGACCCCCAACTGAAGGTGATAACAAACAGTGCATTGGATGCAGTGTCCACACATCTCAAGTGACCTCGTGCCTGACCCTCCCCTTGCAGAGACCATCGAGGCCACAGGCGATCAGTGTGGACCCTAAATACAAAGACTATAAGGAAGTGGGCCAAGCGGACCCCCCCACAGCAGTGTTCCCACCAACAGACGAGCAAAACCAAGTATTTAGGCCCCAGAGGGGGTGTGACTCTGCCCCAACCCAACTTCCAGAATTAAGTGGAAAAGTGTTGTAGAAGCTGGAGAAACCGCTGCTCTTCCAGCACCTGGGCTTGAGCCAAGAAGCCACAATGCCCACAACCGCCCCATAATGATATTTTGTGCTTGTTCTTCTCACAGGCCGCTTGGCTGCCCTGAGCAATGAGCATGTGCAATGCAGGCTGGTGTGGTGGTAGAACAGCTCTGTGGTTCAAGTCTAGCCTAGGCTACACAGTGAGACCCTATCTCAATAAAACCGTGACACCACAGCCAGACTGCTTTCTGACTTGTTAGCACTTGCCCAGATTATAAGGAACTGACTTCTGGTAGCTACAGCAGCTTGCAGGGACTGGGACCCCGACAGTACAAGGTGGTCTTACAAGTAAGGGCAGTTGGCATGTCTGTCCACCCCCTTCCTACATGCCTCCAAATAGTCAACACAGAGATCAGGCTGCAGAGATGGCTCAGTGGTTAAGAGCACTGTCTGCTCTTCCAAATGGATCTGGGTTCAATTCCCAGCACCCACATGGCACCTCACAACTGTCTATATCATCAATTCCAAGGGATCTGACACCTTCACACTAATGCACATAAAATAAAATGAATTAAGAAGAACACAGAAATCAAGGAGCCATGGCACAGAACCTCCAGTGTCCTTCACCCTTTCTTGGTCAGTTTGCACCACACCTCAAGCACACCCTGGGAAGTCACCCCCCCCTCACCACCCCTAGAGTCAACAACAGGCTTCGTTTCTTAACCCTCAGGACCCAGGCTCTGTAGACACTGTGCAGTCCCCAACGAACACCAGCAAGAAGCTCACGCCTGAAAAGGCAGGTCACATGTGGTACGAGCAAGCAGCCCACCCCGGCCTCTCAATCTCCCAGAGCAGCATTCATTCTGCTCCCCCCCCCCAGCGACCTTCTACTGTCACTGTTTCCCAAAGGGCAGAACTCCTTAAAATACGGCAAGCGCGAGAAGTCACAGGTGGGGCTTCACACCGGAGCCAAAGCCAAGTGTTGGCTTCTATTTCAAGCAGAATAAACACAACCGCAATGGCACCCCAGACCATCACATCCCGCTAGCCCTAGCACATGTTAACTCATAGTGTCCACCCAAGGGTTGCTGACTGCAGAGAACACCGTAGGATCGATCTCACAAACCGACCTCTAGGAAAACCTCGGCAACGGTGGGCACGGCCATACTGGTGCCTCGCTTCCCCGGGCGAAAGGTTTTGGTCTAACCTTAGATCATCTTCAGACTTTTACTACGTTAGGCGAGTTTGGCTGCTACTCCTTTGCTAAGCCGGCAGGACTTGGGTCTCTTGCACTCTCTGGCCCCTGACAGCGCTTTTACCTTAATGGCAGTGATGGCAAAGGCTATCTTCCGCCGCCCATCGATGTTGGTGTTGAGTACTCGCAAAATGTGCTGGAACTTCTCGGGGATCACTAAAGACTGAGAGAACACGGGAGTTATCAGACACAGACCACGGCGAGGAGGTCTCTGGGGCGCAGGGGGGCGACCCGGGGAGCAGGAGCCCCTCCTCCGCTAAGGTCTCACACAGCTCCTCAGGGCTCGCCACACCGCCAAACGCTCAAGCGCGGGAAAGCGCACGCTCTGACAGGAGCGAACGGTGGCCGCGGCGCGCAGTGCGCGGGGCAGCGGAGGCGGGACGAGCCCACACACAGACACGCTCCCGACAACCTTCGTGTGTCCGGGGAGCGACCCTTCCTCGGGCCCCTGCTCCCCGGAATTCCACGTCTTGGCTTGTGCCCTCCCGGGCCGCTCTCCATCGCGTCAGGGAGAGTTGCAGGCCCGCGGGACAGGGCCCTCCGCGAGCCCCGACGGGAAACGCTCCCCGCCCCGGCTCCGATGTCGTCGGATCTCGGCAGACTCCCTTCTTACCATGGCGGCGGCACAAGCGGCGGCGTGAAGGCCTCCTGTGGAAGAGAGAGCGGAAGTGACGTATGGTCCTTATATACCTTCCTGGAGGAAGGGGCGGGCCTATCTGGGAGGAATGCTTCCGGAAACGGCTTCTCTTTCCTCGCCCCTCCCTGAGAGAGGAGTGGAACGAAGACGTTTGGGTGGGTGGGGGGTTGTAACTTCCGGTTCGGTCGTCTTTGCGGTCGTAAGGTTCCTGTGCGAGCGAGCAGCGAAGGTTCCGGAGCAGGGTTGTGTTCCAGACGTCCATCTTCCCGTTTGCACTTGACCGAAGTAATCAAAGCCTAACAGGGGAGACTGGAGCCAGTCACTTTAGCTCAGATATCTGGGAACGTCTTTTGCATCGTACAAGACATTCTGGGCCTTGTGGTTTTGCTTCGGGAGACGGACTCTGAGACTGACAGCTGCCGGAAGTGAGGCTGCGGGGGAATGGCAGCCGCGGAGACCATGGCTGCTGCTGCCCGGGAGCTGGTGTTGCGGGCTGGGACCTCAGATATGGAGGAGGAGGAAGGCCCGCTGGTGAGAGCACGGGGCTGTTTGTCCTCCAGACGGTCGTCAGGTCGTCCCTCTCCCCTGGAAGGCGTAGGCTGGGTTCAGACACGAGGGTCGGAGCCCTGCTGCTACCGATTAAGGTTGACTGAGCCGTCGAAGGAACCAGAGTGGCTGAGACTCACACTGTGTCAGCTTCCTATTCACGCTAGAAAAAAATATTGTTTTTAGTAGAAAAGAGAATATACTAGACAGGATTAAGATCGTGGCCTCTGGAGCCTGATTGCCTGGGTCCCCCTTCCAGCCCCACCACTTGTAAGCTACGTTGGATTTTCGGTGCTGTTGCTTCCCACACCTATAAAGTGGAGGCGTTATTAGGTCTTCGTTAGGATTATCTGAATGAGTTGTGTGTAAGGGTGCACCCAACACGCGAGTAAGCACTGTGTAAGCTGACAATTTTAGCATCTGAAACTCCGTAAGGGTGTGATGGTAGAACACCTGAGATAGCAGGACACTGAGGTCCTGAAGTAAAAGGCGAGTCTGAATTTAATTCATTTGGACACCTCCAGCAACTCCATTTATTGATACTGTGACGTATTTTCTTCTCAGTAGCCCACAAAAGTAGATTTGCGTGCATCAGAAGCTTTGACCCACTTACTAAGGCCCTCTCGGGAAAGCACCCCTCGCCTACCTCACTTGCAGGATTAAGGATATCCAGTTTTATTTTGTTTCCAGCGTCTCCTGTATCCTACATTCACTAATCTGTCCCTTTTCAGGGGGCTGGTTCTGGACTCCAAGAGCCCCTGCAGCTGGGAGAGTTGGATATTACCTCTGATGAATTCATCCTGGATGAAGTGGATGGTAAGTGGTCGCCAAAGTAGCCCCCTTTATCCTTTAGGAATGCGTAATGCGACCCCAGCAGATGACCCCCCCATACCAACCCCTGCATGTTTTTTTTAAATGTAGGTATAAAGTTTAATTTATGAATTGAGAAGGTTTAACTTTAATTGAAGCTCAGTAAGAAATGAAGAGCAAGAGTAGAGGAATTATAGCAACATGCTGTAATGTGACTGTTACTCTTTGTTCTTCGGGACTATTATGAAGATTAAAAAGCCGTTACGAACATAACGGTGCAGCCAGCCAATCTGACAACTAAGACAGCTACCGAGTGATTGGCAAGCTGCTGCCACACAAGCCATACCCAGCAGAGACAATTCGTACCCAGGGCCAGATGGGAGGTCCCTCAGTTTCTCAGGATGCCACACGCTTTAGCACTTACAAGTTCACGTTTTGGAACTTTCCATGTAATATTTCTGGTCTGTGGTTGACTGGACTACGAAGAACCGAAATAGTAGGACGCCGGACTGTGCAGAGCAACTGCTCCTGCAATGGGAGAGGATAGGGCTGGCTGAAAGGGGAGACTGGTATGCGGGTGCCCAGTGTGGCCAGAAGGGGTGTGCTGGTCCTCAATGACAGACTTCTGTTTCCAGTTCACATCCAGGCAAATCTGGAGGATGAGTTAGTGAAGGAAGCTCTCCGAACGGTGAGGCCCTCAGATCTCCTACCCTTCCTTACTCTTGGTCTTTGGTTACCTCGCTGTGTCCCCTCTAGCCCACACTGGGCCTGTCCTGGTGTCCACCCACTGTGGCTCCTTCCCAGCTTCTCTCGTCCTTTCTCCAGGGTGTGGATCTTCGACACTACTCAAAGCAGGTGGAGCTGGAGCTGCAGCAGATTGAGCAGAAATCCATCCGAGACTGTATCCTCCAGCAGAGCGAAAAGGCGGCCTTATCAGCATGGGGTTTGGGAGGTGTGATGCGGGTAGCCCCGGCAGGGATTCTGTCACTCTGGGGAGACCTGGGGGTACTGCAGATCTGTGGAGCTCTGTGTTCACTGTGAAGCCCTTGACGCTTGTGGGTCAGATATCCAAGAGAGTGAAAACATAGCGTCTCTGCACAATCAGATCACAGCCTGCGACGCTGTCCTGGAGGTCAGTGGCCCTCACCTCTGAGCCGGTCAGTGGCCTTCACCTCTGAGCCGCTCATGCCCTCTACCCCTGCTTTTTTTTTTTTTTTTTTTGTACTTTTTGTCCCCTCAGCCATGTCCCATGCTTATGGGAGATCCCACTGGGGTTTTCACGGAGAGACTTGGGTGGCATGTTTGTCCCATCAACTCTGTGGCACACCCACAGTGTTTTGCCCTCCCCACAGCGCATGGAGCAGATGCTGGGAGCTTTTCAGAGCGACCTCAGCTCCATCAGCTCCGAGATCCGCATCCTGCAGGAGCAGTCGGGAGCCATGAACATCCGGCTTCGTAACCGCCAAGCGGTTCGGGGAAAACTTGGGGAACTTGTAGATGGGCTCGTGGTGCCCTCCACTCTGGTCACGTGAGTTGAAGGGTCATAATGTCCAGAGCAGGTGATTGGGCTGGGTCGCCTACCCAGTTTACAGCATGGGTCTCTCGGCTGAGGTTGTCAGGAACTATCTAGAAACCTAGTGTGCTGGCTCATGCCTGTAATCACGAGCTTGGGAGGTTGAGACAGGAGGATTGCTGCAAGTAGACCATGCTGGGCTATAGAGTGGGATCTTGAAGAAAAGATACAGTATAGAAATTATTGGATGGTTAATAATTCCTTACCCTACTTTAGCCACCATAGGCTGGCACATAGGTTAGGAGTGATCCAAGGTCACCTGGGGAGGCGGGGCTCAAGAGTTGAAAACTGTACATATGTCATGAGACCGTGGAGAAAGGTAGAACTGAACTGTGAGGCGGGAGGGGTGTGATGGGGTGTATTTCAGGGCTGTTGAGTCTCCCGTCTAATCACTCACATCCTTGCTCCTCAGGGCAATTCTGGAAGCTCCAGTGACAGAGCCCAGGTTCCTGGAGCAGCTGCAGGAGCTGGATGCTAAGGCGGCTGCGGTCAGAGAGCAGGAGGCCAGAGGCACAGCAGCCTGTGCAGACGTCAGGGGCGTGCTGGACCGGCTCCGCGTCAAGGTGGGGAGGGGCGGCTTAGAGTCAGCTTCCCGAGAACCTCACCCCGCTCCCCTCTGTGCACCGGAAAGTCTAAAGAGGCAGAGTGCCTGCTTGGCACGCACATAGCCCTGGGCTTCGTCCCCAGCCCCGCACGTGCTGGCATGATGGCACATGTCTGTTGTCCTGGCACTCAGGAGGCGGAAAAAGAAAGATGAGAAGCTCAGAGTTGTTGTCTGCTACAAAAGGAGTTTGGGTCCAGCCTGAGACGCATGAGACCCCGTCTCCAAAACAAACAGTGCTCACTTTGGCAGTGTAGGTACTAAAACTAGAACAATACAGAGAACCATGGCCCCTGTGTAAGTAAGGGATGACGGCAGATTCAAAAAGCATTCCATATTTACAAGAAAAACAACCCGAAAAATAAGGCCGGCCGTGGTGGCACACGATTTTAGCTCCAGCACGCAGGAGGCAGAGGCAGGCAGACCTCTGTGAGTTCCAGGCCAGCCAGGGCCTCACAGAGAGACCTTGTTTTCATACCAAAACAGCAAACCAAAGCACAGCTGAAGAAGCATTGTCTCCTTTCCCTTTACAGTCACTGCCGCCACCTCCCTTCCTTCTGCACAGTAAAAGCCCGCAGCCTCATGGCCTCTTTGTCCCCACATGCAGGCCGTGACAAAGATCCGGGAGTTCATTCTGCAGAAGATTTACTCCTTCCGAAAGCCGATGACCAACTATCAGATCCCACAGACGGCCCTGCTGAAGTACAGGTGGCCACCTGGGCCGGGCACAGGGTGGCCTGAGCTTTTCACCCATCCAGCGTGGGCAGCCAGGGTGCCTGACCCGCCCTGCACCTTGCAGGTTTTTCTATCAGTTCCTGCTGGGCAACGAGCGAGCGACAGCCAAGGAGATCAGGGATGAGTACGTGGAGACGCTGAGCAAGATCTACCTGTCCTACTACCGCTCCTACCTGGGGCGGCTCATGAAAGTGCAGGTGAGCCAGGTGGAGGGGGAGGGGCGGAGCTCCCCAGCACCCCATAGGAGGAGCCATGGCTCAGCTCTCTGTTATCTTTCTCTAGTACGAGGAAGTTGCCGAGAAAGACGATCTAATGGGTGTGGAAGACACAGCAAAGAAAGATATCCTAGAGAGGGGAGCCTCACGCCAGGCTCCTGGTGGGGTGTCTGGCTCCAGCCCACAGGGCTGTGTTCTACCTTTCTGTGGTGAAGAACCTTTGAGGGTGGGAAAGCGAGAGCTCCCTCTCCAAGGCACACGGCGTTCTGGCAGTTCCGCGCCTTGGCTTCAGATAGTTTGTAAGACCTTGACGCCCATTACAGGTGTCAGGTGACGCGAGGCTGTGGTTCTGGAGAGGGGCATCCAGGCCACAGTTAGCCTCCTGGGATCCTCAGGTCTTGGCTTTTGGGCCTGGGCTAGTCAGTCTTGTTGTCTTCCCTGACTCTGATGCCGTTCACGATTCTTCTCGAAGCCGTCCCTCCGAAGCAGGAATACCATCTTTACCCTGGGCACCCGGGGTGCCGTCATCTCCCCCACTGAACTTGAGGCCCCCATCCTGGTGCCCCACACTGCCCAGCGTGGAGAGCAGAGGGTATGACGGGCCTACCGCTCCATGGCCAGGGATCAGGCCCTTAAGGTGTCAGAGTGGACTTGGAGGTCCCCGGGCCACTGAGATGTGGGAGGCTGTGCCCCTCTTCAGTGCCTGTTCGGGCTGCTCCTCCTGCCTGGAGGCTGGGCGCCGGGTCCCCTGTGCTCACGGCACTAAGATATGCCACGTCTACATACCCTGGGTCAGTGTTGGATCCCCTCCCTCCTGTCCCTCTGTCCCGTAGTACCCGTTTGAAGCTCTCTTCCGCAGCCAGCAGTATGCCCTCCTGGACAATTCTTGCCGTGAATATCTTTTCATCTGCGAGTTTTTTGTCGTGTCTGGCCCAGCTGCGCACGACCTATTCCACGCTGTCATGGGCCGCACACTCACCATGACGCTGGTAAGCCTCCAACTCCTGGGCTCCCGCCTTCTGTTCTCAGAGCTCACCAACAGCCAGTGGGTGGCCAGTGACAGCACTGAAAGTGGGAGGGCCCAGCCTGAAACGCCTAGGTCCTTAACTCACAACGGGAGCCCCCAAGAAGCCTCAGAACTTGGGGATCCCCGGAACTCCCTCCGTGGTTTCCCAGGAGAAGACAGCAACCCCTGGAAAATGAGCAGCCTCTACATCCTGGCCCTTTACCCCGGCCCAGGCTCAGCGTCTGCTGTGAGGAACTCACATGAGTGTGGCTAGTGAGGAAGTGGGGCCCCTCCGGGAGCTTGTGGACAAACTGACCTTCAGTTGTCTGCCTGCTGCCGTACCACAGAAACACCTGGAGTCCTACCTGGCCGACTGCTACGACGCCATTGCTGTTTTCCTCTGCATCCACATCGTTCTCCGATTCCGCAACATTGCGGCCAAGAGGGACGTCCCTGCTCTGGACAGGTCACTGGGCTCTGGTCCTGGGTGCCTGTGTGCTCTCAGTGTCTTGTCTTACACAGGCAACTCCGTCCTGACTCCAGGCTCTTCCTCACTGATGCCCTTTACCTTTATTCTCGTGTGTGTGTGTGTGTGTGTGTGTGTGTGTGTGTGTGTGTGTCCCAGGGTGGCACTGGTGTCCCACACACCCACTCACCACTCCCCTGAAGGGTGCCGACTCCCACAGCCCAGCTGCACCCTGGCCAGCTGACCTTTGACTCTGCTTAAGCCTGCAGGTACTGGGAGCAGGTGCTTGCCTTGCTGTGGCCTCGCTTTGAGCTGATCCTGGAGATGAATGTGCAGAGCGTCCGCAGCACTGACCCCCAGCGCCTTGGGGGCCTTGACACGCGGCCGCACTATGTGAGGGCGGGTGAGGGGAACAAGCCGGTCTGTGGCCACACTCGGTGGTGGGCTGGACACTGCTGAGGGAGGGACGGGGGCACGAACGGCAGAGGCGGCCGTGAGGAGGTTGCGTCTGCCGGTCAGGCTGCTGTGAGCCGTCCCTTCTTACTCCCAGATCACACGCCGCTACGCCGAGTTCTCATCTGCGCTGGTCAGCATCAACCAGACCATCCCCAATGAGCGCACGCTGCAGCTGCTGGGACAGCTACAGGTGGGCCGGCAGGACAGACCCAGCACGGGGGTCAGGCTGGGGGCGGTGGCCTAGCTACAGGTGGGGCCGGACAGACCCAGCATGGGGGGGGTGACCTAGGTACAGGTGGGGCCCGGCCGGACAGACCCAGCATGGGGGGGGGGGGGGTGACCTAGCTCTCTCTCCCACTGCCTCGGCGTGGCTTTGCAGGTGGAGGTGGAGAATTTTGTCCTCCGAGTGGCAGCAGAGTTCTCCTCCCGGAAGGAGCAGCTTGTGTTTCTGATCAACAACTATGACATGATGCTGGGTGTGCTGATGGTAACGTGGGGTGACGTGAGCCGCACCCCTCGGGGAATCCCTACAGCTCGTGAACTCTGCGAGAGCTCAGCGCTTCACCCTGCATCTTGGCAGCGTCTGCAGTGTGGCTGAGGGGAGGTGCTGGCGGAAAGGCTCTTCCCAAGTTCCTCACTCAGTGTGTCTTCCTCAGGAGCGTGCTGCTGACGACAGCAAAGAGGTGGAGAGCTTCCAGCAGCTGCTCAATGCCCGGACACAGGTAGGCCTGGCGTGGCCAGGAAGACTGCGGCGCAGCCGGGCTGACCTCAGTGCGCAGTCCTTACAACTCACTGCTTTGTGCTAGTCTCTCTAACTTATCTTTATGATGTTAATAACGTAAAAGCAACAGAAAAGTATAGCTTGTGTTTCTATGCACTTGTGTGTGTGCACATGTCAAAACAACCAGCTCTGCATTGCAGGGATTTGTGCGTGTGTGTCTACACGCACGCAAGCTCACACAGGCTCCTGTTGTGAAGCACATGGTGGTCAGAGGTCACCACTTGTAGGACTGGGCTCCTTCCACCTTGTGTTCTGGGTGGGGACCGGTGGCAATCACCATTCCCCATGCCCAGCTCATCGGTTCCTGGTTCTGGAAGGAGATCTTGGGGGACGCCCCCTGCACCTTGTGAGGCCACCACTGAAGAGTGCCAGGCTCACAGAGGCCCGCTGCTCTGTGGGGTATCGCATTGGTGCATTGTCCAGGTGGGGCTCCTTTGTTCCCAGGACCCCTGACTCTGTTCGGGCTTGTGCTTCTCCAGGAGTTCATCGAAGAGTTGCTGTCTCCTCCCTTCGGGGGTCTGGTGGCATTTGTGAAGGAGGCTGAAGCTTTGATTGAGCGAGGACAGGCCGAGCGACTTCGAGGGGAAGAAGGTGGGAGGATGTTGTCATGGGGAAGGAGAGTGGGTGTTTGGTCACGCGGGAAGGTGGCCCAGCGGGGAAGGCTTGGCTGGGAGAGAGCCAGGAAGCCAGGCTTGGCGTGAGCGGGCCTGGCTCCTCTGACACTCCCTTCCCTCTGGCTGCCAGCCCGAGTCACGCAGCTGATCCGAGGCTTTGGCAGTTCCTGGAAGTCGTCAGTGGAGTCCCTGAGCCAGGATGTCATGCGGAGCTTCACCAACTTCCGCAACGGGACCAGCATCATCCAGGTGGCCGCTCCCTGCCCTTTGCCGTGGCCCAGGGTTGACTATCCCGCTCTTTCCGAGGGCCTCATTGCCCACACAGTCGCCCCGACAGTCAGCAGTCAGCTCTGTCAGGTCCTGTCAGCCTGACCCACTCTCCTCTCTGCAGGGGGCTCTGACCCAGCTGATCCAGCTCTACCATCGCTTCCACCGGGTGCTGTCCCAGCCACAGCTCCGGGCGCTCCCCGCCAGGGCTGAGCTCATCAACATCCACCACCTCATGGTGGAGCTCAAGAAACACAAGCCCAACTTCTGATTCGGATCCACGCCCTTACCTGTGTCCCCCTTTCCCGGCCTTGTCTCCGAGGCTCCCACACACGTCATGCAGCCTCCGTTGTCAGGACTGCCTCAGCACAGTGTGTCCCAGGCCACTTCTCCCGAGGCTGCTGAGGTGACCTTCGTTCCCCAGTCCTGTCACCTCTTGCCCTGTTCACTCAGCCTATGAGCTTCCACCGCCTCAGTCCCCTACTGGCTCTCAGCTCGTAGGGCAGAGCAGTGCGGGCCGCCCTGGCCTGTGGCTTGCTGACAGGCTCCACTGGAACACTCCTGGGGTCCACTGGAACACTCCAGGGGTGAGCCCAGGGGTGAGCCGTCACCTCCTGGGGGTCCCTCGTCAGTCCTTAGGCAACAATAAGTGCCTGATGTGCTATGACCATTTCCTCTCTGATTGGTTCTCCTGCACCTCTTACTGTAGCCCTTTCTAGTTCCCACCCTAGTGGGCGTCAGGAGGAAGGTGGGGGAGCGGCCTCTGGCGTGCTGCTGCTTCCAGCACAGGGGCGGCAGAGCTGTCCAGGAGGAGACTGTTTGTAGCTCCCAGGAAGGTGGCACGTGCCTGGAGGCCTGGGAACGGGGACAACTCTGGGCATTGTCCTGAGGGCTACCATGGGAAAAGTCCACCCTGACCCTGAGGTGGTCTGCCTCGGCCCCTAAGTGGCTGTTACGGCTCCTCTGGGTGGAGGGCCTGCAGCACCTGCACCCATACACTGGCGAACTGCTGGGCCTGGCTTGTTATTTACAGCAAGACCCTTCCTGCTGCCCACTACGTGCCAAGCTTGGAGCTCTACATCGGCCGTCTCAAGCTTCCTAACGCTGCGTCCCTTTAATACAGTTCTTCATGCGGTGACCCAGCCATAAAATTATATTGTATGTTGATTGCCACTTCATAACCGCAGTTTTGCTACTGTTGTGAATTGTAATGTGAATGTCTGTTTTCTGATGGTCTTAAGCAACCCCTGTGAAAGGGTCGTTTGACCCCTAAGGGGGTCATGACCCACAGGTTCTAGAGTGAAGGAACATCATTGACCAAGTTTTCTATTTTATTTTTGAAACAGCATTTCTCTGTGTGGCCCTTGCTGTTCTGGAGCTCACTCTATAAACCAGGCTGGCCTCGAATGCTGGCCTCTGCCCCCAAAGCGCTAGGATTAAAGGGCGGCCACCTTGACCAAATCTTAAACAAAAGCTGCGCTGGTTTGTAATCCCGACTGACTGGGTGGCTGAGGCACGGCATGAAGGTCTGCCTGGGTTAGAGAGTAAGTTCAAGGGGCGGTGTCTTAAAAGTCAAGCGCGGGATGTAGCTCAGTGCCAGGGGGCTTGCTAGGCGGATTTGGTCCCTCGGTCCCACCTGCATTGTCAGGAGGAATTCCAGGTGAAAGATGCTGTCCAGAAAAAAAAAGAAGAAAAAGCAACGAGCTTATTTCCTCCACCCCATTCACGCCCCAGGTTTTGGCCAGCGGAGTCTTTGAGCCGGTGCACCCAAGGCCCTGGCCTGCTGAAGCCCAGAGAGGGGGAAGGAAGGAAGGAAGGTAGACTTTAAAAGCCGCTCTTGATTGGGTCGTACGTCTCAGGGTCAGTCAGAGTCCTGTCCTTACAGATCTAGAGCCATTGTCCCCTTCCTCTGCTTCCAGGTTTCCCCAGACTCCATCTAGCTCCCGGTTTCCCTGAGGCTTCCCCAGTGCTGTTCTGAGGCTGGGGCCCTCGAGCTCATCTCAGGCCCAGCCCCGGGAATCCATGGTCCTTTCTCACTTGCTACCCCTTACCTAGCTACCCCACCCCTTCCAAGTGTCAGCCGTGGGGATGCTGCTCTGTCAGCGTACAGCCCTGGCTGTTCTGGACCAGCAAGTCAGAGATGCACCCGCCTCTCCCTCCTGAGGGCTGGGGCTAAAGGCATTCCCAAAGAAGGCGGGGCCGTTACTCAGCTAGTGGGGCTGGGGTGTAGCTCAGGACCTGCTGAGCTGGCAGGAAGCCCTGTGTCAAATCCCGGGCAATAGCAACAGCAGAAGAAAAACTAACGCTCCGCTCTGACATGCGGGGTTGTGCAGGCGATGCCTAGTACTTCAGTGTGGCCCGGACAGCCTCGGAGAACCCCGAAGCAGCTGGGGAACTCTGCAGTCTGCCCAGACATTTAACTTCGCCCAGGCCATCCCCAAGACCCTTGGCAGCTGCGACGCCACGCATGGCCGCCAGGGGGTAGCAGGACACAGGGGAAAGCGCCGGTCTGGATCCCCACACACTACTGGGCTTTGAAAGCTAGGGAAGGCAGGGAGAATTTGCCATAACCTGCTTAGCACTGAAGCGGCGAGGGATTTCCCCTCAGCCCCAAATCCTCTCATTTGCAGTTTGCATGGGTCCTTGATCTTCGGGCTGAAACTCAACATCTGAGTAAGATTCCACCTCAAGCACTCCCCCATCCCATGGTTTCTCAACATCTCACACACACACACACACACACACACACACACACAGCGATTCCAGCACATGGCATGCAGAGGTGAGGCAGGAGGACCACGAGCCCCCAGGAGGCCGGAAGAGGGCACCCCGTCCCCGAAGACTGCAGTCACAGGCGGGTGTGAGCTGGGAGCTGAGCCCAGGCCCTCTGTTCTTGAGCCGTCTCTCCGGCGCCACATTTTTACTTGGAAGTGACACCATGTTCATTGTTTGGTTTGGTTTTTGTTTTTCGAGGCAGGGTTTCTCTGTGTAGCCTTGACTGTCCTTGGACTCGCCTTGTAGACCAGGCTGGCCTCAAGCTCACAGCGATCCACCTGCCTCTGCCTCCCAGAGTGTTGGGATTAAAGGCATGTGCCACCCACCTTGCCTGCATCTTCATTTTTAAGTCTTCGTTTTCTATGATTTTTTAAAGATTTATTTATTCATTATGTATACAGTGTTTTGTCTGCAGGTGTGCCTGCACACCAGAAGAGGACACACCTGCACACCAGAAGAGGACACCAGATCTTATTATAGATGGTTGTGAGCCACCACGTAGTTGCTGAGAATTGAACTCAGGAGCTCCGGAAGAGCAGCCAGTGCTCCTAACCTCTGAGCCACCTCTCCAGTCCTGTGATTCTCTTCTCTGCAGCACAGGGCCTCACCTGGGACAGAGCCGCTGAACCAATCTGCAGTGAGGGTTTGGCCAGGAGAAGCCCTGGGTTCCTCAGGGTCACAGCCCAAGCCATGTCCACACCAACCAAAGGCAGGGAGCTTCCCAATCTGTCCCCAATCTGTTCAGACTTCTAGAAGAAGAGTTAGTGCCCTTAACCACTGAGCCATCTCTCCACCTCGATTCTGTGTTCTTTAACACGGAATGATCATGCATTAAAGACTTTCATTGCATTGATTTACTAATTGTAATGTGCATGTCATGATGGCCGCATGAAGGTCAGAGTTTAACTTGTGGGAGTCAGTTCTTGCCACGTGACTTCCGTGGATCAAACTCAGGGAGCCAAGCTTGTTGGCAAGAGCCTTTGCCTCTGAGCCATCGCAGTGGTCTTCTAGGAGACAATGGGCTTGGTCTTTTCCTTTGGAAGGTTCCTTCGTTCCAGGACTTGGCACATAGGAGAGCTGGTGGCCGTGGTTACAGGCCCGATAGGTGGCGGCATGGCCTCGGGTGGCTCTGGAGAACCAAGCCTTCATGCCCAGGTCCCACAGGCAGCAGTGTTGGCCGGCTGCAGCCCGAAGATGGCATATTGGCCCCGAGAGCTTGGGTGTCACTGTCCGCATTGGTGTCACTGTCTGCATTGGTTACGGTGGTTGTTTGAATGAGATGACCCCCTGCTCCTGGTTATTTGAACACTTAGTTTCCAGTTGGTGCTGTGTGGGGAGGCTTCGGCGTGGCCTTGCTGGAGGAAGTGTGTCACTGGGGGCACATGGTTGGGGATGTGAACTCTCTGCCGTGTCTGCCGCCATGCCTGGTGTCTGCCGCCACGGCATTGATGGATTTCAACTATCTGGAACCCAAAGCCGGAAATAAACCTCCTGTAGGTTGCCTCATCAACAGAAAGTAACCAACACAGTTCCTTTCCCCATCACTGAGACTTAACACCCAACAAGAAAAAGCCGAGGAGGAAGCGTTCATCCCGGCTTTTGGTTTGAGGGGATACAGCCCACCACAGTGGGAAGGCTCGCTGCAGGAAAGGCAGGAGATGGAGGGTTTGTCTCGCTGAGCCTGCAGTCAGAGTGCTGTGAGGGCCCAGCCTGCCTCCTCCTCTTTATTCTGCCCAAGACCCTTGCCATGGGACGGTGCCACCCACAGCCAGGGTGAGTCCTCACAGTTAAACCTTTCCAGAAATGCAGTCTGGAAGAGACCTGCCCAGAGGCGTGTTTCCACGGAGACACCAAATCCCGCCCAGCTGACAAGATCAACCATCACACTGCCCGTGACTCCTCTCTATGTGGCCACGCGTCGCTTAACGTCTGGGTATGTTCCAGAAGTCATCACGTGAACTCACCACACTCAGGTGCCATCACAGCTGCAACAGCTACTTTTTAGTCAATAGTGTGCTAGGAGGTAATAAAGAGTAAGACACAAAGCACACAAATGAGTAACTCCGCCGCTCTCAAGGATTCTGTACTGTGCATGATCACACATGCTCTGCTAAAATACTTTCGGGATTGATCTACTTTTATGCAGGAAAGTTGTATCTGCGTGTATATATATGCACACATGTATGCTGTGCCAGTAGAGCCACAAGGCGGCTCTGGACCTCCCTGGAATGAGAGTTAGAAACAGCTGTGAGCCTCCACGAAGCTGCTGAGAATTGAACCTGGGTCCTCCGGAAGAGCAGCCAGGGCTCCTAACCTCTGGGCCATCTCTCCAGCCCCCTCCATGTGCTCTGCTTTGACCTCATTTTCATTTACTTCCTTTTTGCTGTACTGGAGAGCAAACCCAGGGACCTGTGTCCTTTAAAAGAGTCACACTGAGCCTCCTCTCCAACCCTGTGCTGAGTGTGTGTGTGTGTGTGAGAGAGAGAGAGAGGGAGAGAGAGACCCAGGGACCTGTGTCCTTTAAAAGAGTCACACTGAGCCTCCTCTCCAACCCTGTGCTGAGTGTGTGTGTGAGAGAGAGAGAGAGGGAGAGAGAGAGAGACCCAGGGACCTGTGTCCTTTAAAAGAGTCACACTGAGCTTCCTCTCCCACCCTGTGCTGAGTGTGTGTGTGTGAGAGAGAGAGGGAGAGAGAGAGAGACCCAGGGACCTGTGTCCTTTAAAAGAGTCACACTGAGCTTCCTCTCCAACCCTGTGCTGAGTGTGTGTGTGTGTGTGTGTGTGTGTGTGAGAGAGAGAGAGAGAGAGAGAGAGAGAGAGAGAGAATGTGGTGGTGAGTGTGAGAGAGAGAGAAAGAGAGACCCAGGGACCTGTGTCCTTTAAAAGAGTCACACTGAGCTTCCTCTCCAACCCTGTGCTGAGTGTGTGTGTGTGAGAGAGAGGGAGAGAGAGAGAGAGAATGTGGTGGTGGTGGTGGTGGTGTGTGTGTGTGTGTGTGTGTGTGTGTGAGGGAGAGAGGGAGAGAGAATGTGGTGGTGAGTGTGTGTGTGTGTGTGAGAGAGAGAATGTGGTGAGTGTGTGTGTGTGTGTGAGAGAGAGAGAGAGGGAGAATGTGGTGGTGAGTGTGTGTGTGTGTGAGAGAGAGAGAATGTGGTGAGTGTGTGTGTGTGAGAGAGGGAGAATGTGGTGGTGAGTGTGTGTGTGTGTGTGAGAGAGAGAGAGAGGGAGAATGTGGTGGTGTGTGTGTGTGTGTGAGAGAGAGAGAGAGAGAGGGAGAATGTGGTGGTGAGTGTGTGTGAGAGAGAGAGAGAGGGAGAATGTGGTGGTGAGTGTGTGTGTGTGAGAGAGAGGGAGAATGTGGTGGTGTGTGGGGTTGTGTAAGTGTTTGTGTGAGTGACTGAGTGTGTGTATGGAGTGATCACTGTGGAGTGACCCTTTGTCCTTGAGTGCACCAGATAAGCATTTTACCACGGGGCTATAGCCCATCACATTTGGTACTGTTTTTCATTTAAATTTTATTTTACGTGTGTGTGTGTATTTCCAGCCTGCATATACGCGGTGCTGACAGAGGTGGGAACAGGGCGCTGGATGCCTCAGCACTGGAAGTGTGGGTGGCTGTAGGCCTGCCTGAGGGTCCTCTGTAAGAGCAGCAAGTGCTCCTAACCTCTCTCCAGCCCCTTTTTCTAATTTTTACTTTGAGTTCTCACTGAACTGCATGGGCTAGCCTTGGATGCACCCTGTAGCCCAGACAGGCTTTGAACTTGTCACCCTCCTGCCTCAGCCTCCCAAGGAAAATGGAAAATGTGGCAGCAGACAGCTCCAGGCCACGGAGCTTCAGGCTAGCTCTACCCCTCCTCACGTCTCAGAGGATCAGGAACTGAGCAGTGTCCTATTCCCCAGCATCCAACACAGAAACAGGGTGAGATCCAGCCCGTTCCCACCCAACAGCAAACACAGGAGCCAGAGCCGGGGCCAGCCTGCTCTCCCACCCTCTGCCTCCCTAACACTGTCTCTGTCCCTTCTGACCCCGGACTGGCCTGGCCTTGCCCCTCCCTGACCTGCACTCCTGCCCTCTGAGCTCAGCCCCTCACAGCCATTACTAGCCCTGGAGCTCCTCTCCAGGCCTGGCTCCCACAGAAACATGTCCTCTCTGGCCACCTCCTCCACAGCCTCTGCAGACACAGAGGTTTGTCTTCTTCCTGGGGCAGTGCTCTCCTTGTGTCTGTCATGGTTGGGCTGAGGGGGAAAGGACAGAAAACCACATCCTACTGCTGTCAGGAGGGGACCCCAAAGGAGAGCAGACAGGCACCACTCATAGGAACAAGGACAGGCCTAGTCCTCCATACAAACTAAACACACAAGAAATAAACATGCAAGACAATGTGAAGAGCCCCAGCCAGGACCACAGCCCTGGGGCCCATAGTGCAGGGACAGGACAAGGCTCTGGCCATCCCTGTGTCCTGTGATCACAGATCTCAGCATGTGGTTCATAGGGATTAAGGGAACAGAGCCAGGAGGTGACAGAGCTGAGGAGTGACCAGGTCACAGATGACAATGGACTGAGCTCCACCTGGACACAGCCCTGTTCACATTCAGTTCCCACAGCCTCATCCTGTCCCACCAGGTACAACAGCACAATAACACAGACTCTGGAAGGTTCTCCATCTGCCATTTATTTCCTGGAGAAAACTCTTAAGTATTCTCAATTCTTTTCTTTTCCTGCCAATCAACCTGTCAGATCAAGGACATGAACAATCAAATTCACATTCAGATTCTTATTTTCAGTGGGGAAGTGAGCAGCTGCAGCTCAGGGCAGCATGGAGCTGACAGGATGGAGATGTCCCTTCCTGCGTGTCTGGACCAGGAAGGTTGGCTGTGGAAGGGAACACAGGGCAGTGCAGGGAGAGGGTCTTGATGTGCAGAGGTGGGCTGGAGTCCAGTTCTTCACACTGAGCCCACAGAATCAAAAGGAACTTAAGACGCCATTATAAAGAGAACTGAGGGCTCTGGATGTCGCAGGAGAGACCTGAACACATTGTCTGTCACAATTCCCTCCAGGCAGCTGTCTTCATGCTAAAGAAAGCAAGTCATGAACAGTAACTATGAAGACAACATCCAACAAACTACCCTTACTCAAAGGAGATGCCAGGAGTCCCTGATTCTCAGTCATGTCCACTTTGCCCCTCCCCAAATCAGATCCCAGAGTGTCACCTTTACAATGTAGGAGAGACACAACAGAGCTCTGGGCGCTGTCCCTCCCTAGGGTAAAAAAATTGCATATGTATGTATGTATGTATTTCATTGCAAGGTACAGCCCAGGTCTCCAGAAGATTTGAATGCAGGGGCTATTATGGTCTGCCTGAGCTCCCCATCATCTCCAGCTTCACCTGAAGGGCCTCAGAGACAATCCTGACCCCACACTTACCTGGAGCTGGAGCATAGTCCCTCCTTTTCCACCCGTGAGAAGAAAGGCCTTGAGAGACCAGGGAAGAGCCCAGCCCTAGGAAGTTTCCAGAACTGACAGCAGACCCAGTTAGAGACAGTAGCAATGAGGGTGTGGATGTGTTTCCATTAGTGAGCAGAGCACACTTCTGAAAGTGCTGAGAGAAAACCCAGAGCCTGCCCTCTCCTACCTGTGTTTCTCCTCCTCTTCCTCACAACAGCCACCACAGCTCCAATGATGACCACAGCTCCAAGGACAACCAGAACAGCAATGACTGCCATGATGGTGACAGTGGGCTGAGGAGGCTCTGGGAAGAGAAGGACAGGAAGGGAAGGTGAGGGTGATGACCCCAGCTCTCAGCCCTGACCTGCTCAGGGTCTGCACAAGGCTCCAGCTCTCCTGACCCCAGCTCTGCACCCACAGCCTCCTTACCCCATCTCAGGGTGAGGGGCTCAGGCAGACCCTCATGGTGCACATGGCACGTGTAATCCTGCTCCTTCTCAGGAGGCACCACCACAGCTGCCCACTTCTGGAAGGTTCCATCCCCTGAAGGCCTGGTCTCAATAAGCTCCATGTCCTGGGTCAGGTCCTCCCCATCCCTCTGCCAGATTAGGCTGATGTCAGCAGGGTAGAAGCCCAGGGCCCAGCACCTCAGGGTGATGTCACCTTGAGGTCTGGGCTGATGGGTCACATGTGCCTTTGGGGGATCTGTGCAGAAGATGTAAAAATTTTCACAATTAAGGGGCTGGAGGGATGGCTCAGAGGTTAAGAGTTCTGTCTGCTCTTCCAGAGGTCCTGAGTTCACTTCCCAGCAAAAAAACGTTGTGGCTCACAATCATCTACTCTGGGATCTGGTGCCCCCTTCTGACATGAAGTTGTACTGAAATTCAGATATAGTACTCATACATAAAACAAATCTTTTTAAAAAATTCATTTATTTGATAATTAACCTTGCTAATTAATTAACAATTAACAAGGAAAAGTGAAACCTACACAGAAAAAGTTGAATCAATGACACTGAACTATGTGTCTGCTTGAACACTTTGACTGTCATCACACTAGGGACCTGCAGGCAGAGCTGTCCCCTCAGCACAGAACTGCACATTTCCTGGGGGGACTCAGAAGCTAAGGACAATCCACATGAGCCAGCAGGTCAACAGGGTTTTCCTGATGAGGAGTTCTAGAGCATAAGACAGGTAGGAAAAGAACGGAAGAAGGTACAGAAAATAATCAACACAATATCTGTTTAACTTCATATCACAGTAAGGAATTAGGGGCAGGGCTACAGGAAGAGTGCCACCAACTAGTGCTGCCACCATTGAGGCACAGCCCCGTGGTTATCTTCCTGACCAGCATTAACTGTCACTTGTGAGCAGCCACCACAAAGTGTGTAGCAGAAATGTGGTCAACCTGACCCTCAGCTAGAGAAAATGGCTCCCAGCCCCTGCCTCTGGGGACAAGATACAAGGTGTGTCATACAGGATCCCCGAGTGTGCTGTGGACCCCAGTGCAGCACTCACTGGAGCACAAAGGCTCACAGGGTGAGGGGACCTTCCCTGTCACTCCAGTCCTCCACTGCAGAAGACGCTGTCTCTGAGAAAGGTCAATCCCTGATACCCTAGGGGAGCACTGTAGCTTGTTGGGGCAGAGGAGGAGCAGGGAGAGGTGGAGTGTGAATTGTGGCAGGAAACAGTCCCAGCTCTCAGGAACCTTTCTCCTTTAAGGGAAAGCTGAGTTAACTTGCCTAATTATCCAGTTTATCAGTCTCCCTGAAACCTGTGGATACTGATGATAACACAAGGATGGAGAAAAAGTATCACCAAGTGAGGAGGAAAATTGACTAAAAGCAAAATACCTTCAAAAGACAAACACACAAAAAGCAAAAAGGAAGAGAGGAAAGGAAAAGAAAAAAGAAAAGAAGAAGGAAAATCTATTTAGCGTTTGTCAACCTATAAATGCTCCTGTGAGCATTCTAGGGACAGATAGAATTGGGGTGTGGAAGGGACTCAACCCCTCCCCCTCACACACAGGCCTCTGGGAGAATGTACTGTTTGGAAAGAACTAGAAACTGGGGGAGCCGGCCTAGGGTAGGGGAGTCCATGTCTCCCACCAGGTAAAGCAGACTTCCGGTCCTGAAGTGTAAGGCTGACACACTCAGCAGGACAGGAGTCAGTTCCCACAGACAGTGGGTGTGGACAGAGACCCCGGCCTGGGAGAGGCCATGGCTGACAGCGGGCTGCAGGCTGAAGGGGTCTCTGTTGTCATGTGGGGACCCTCTCTCCTCCCCTGGAGACAGACTTGGAACTGTCAGGGAGAAGATGAGCCCTGGAGTCAGTGCAGTCACCCCACTCCTGGGGGATCAGGAGACCCAGGGACCCCGGTTCCCTCAGAGACAGGGGCGTGACCCAGCAGAGGGTTCTCCTTCCTCAGGACTGAGCCCAGCCCGAGGGAGAGGAGGAGATGCCCGCGGCCTGCACCTGTGCGCAGCAGCGTGTCCTTCCCGAGCTCCAGGTGTCTGCGGAGCCACTCCACGCACTCGCTTTCCAGGAAAGCTCTGTGTCTCTCTACTTCACCAGCCTCCTCCAGCTTGCGCTTGGTGATCAGCGCCGCCGTGTCCATCGCTGTCCACGACGTCAAGTCCTCGTTCAGGGCGATGTGATCTTTGCCATCATAGGCAAATTTAAGGTCCCCGTGGAGGAGGCGCCCGTCCGAACCCATGTGACAGCCGAGCATCCTTTGGAAGGTGTGAGGGCCTGCGGGACCCCCCCCCCCCACGTCAACCAGTCCATCTGACCCCACGTGATCTCCCACCCGCGGACTCCTCCAAACTCAAAGGGAAACCGGTCCCGGGTCGCCGGTCTCCTCCTGAACCTCGGACTTTCGTTTCCGGACGTGCAGGGGTCGTGACGTGTGACCCGGGGTCACTCACCGCCCTCGCTCTGGTTGTAGTAGCCGAGCAGGGTCCTCAGGTTCCCTCGGTAAATCTGCTCGTTGCTCTTGGCTCTCTGTGTCTCCTCCTCCCAGTACTCCGGCCCCTCCCGCTCCATCCACGGCGCGCGCGGCTCCATCCTCGGCGTCTCCGCGTCGCTGTCGAAGCGCACGAACTCCGTGTCGTCCACGTAGCCGACTTCCATGTACCGGGGCTCCCCGAGGCCGGGCCGGGACACGGCAGTGGAGAAATACCGCAGCGAGTGTGAGCCTGAGGGCGGCGCGCGGTGAGACCCCGACCTCCTCCCGGGACCCCGGGCGGGTGCGCGGGCCGGGAGGGAAGCGCGGGGCTCGGGACGCGCGTGAGGACGGCGGAGGGTCCGGGGGTCGCGGACACGCGGCTTCCCCGGGGCCGCCCCGCCCTCCCCGCAGAGCCCGTTTCCCTCCGACCCCGCACTCACCCGCGCGGGTCTGGGTCGGGGCCAGGGCGGCCGCCAGCAGCAGGAGCAGCGCGCGCGGCGCCATCGCCCCCATCTGGTTCCCGCGCGCCTGAGCCCCGCGAGCTGCGTGGACTTTATAACCGCTGCCCGCGGCGACGCTGATTGGCTCCCCAGGATGTCGACATCCAATGGGGGAGAGGAGCGCCTGCGCGTCATCAGTGTCCTGGTGAACACCTTGACACAGGTTAGGAGCAGAAGTGAACCTGGGCACATGGGGAGTCCACACCCTGGGCTTATCCAGCCCAGAACCCTGTGTGCGGGACAGAGCGCTGGGTGTCATGGTGTCTCCGCGTTCTCCCCCAGAAGCTGTCTGGACACCAGGACAGAAACACAGGCCAAACTCATCATCATCCCCTCCACCCTTCCTCTGCCTCTTCTCTTCAGAAGTCGGACCCTGGAGTCTTCCAGAAGAAAAGCCTCTTCCGGGCATACAGTGGCAACAACAAGCAGTTGGGGACAGAGAGAGAAGCTGTCCTTAAGTAGAGGCGCTGGCCTGCGAGCCCCACCAAGACCCCACAGTGACCAGGCTCTGTCCACCTGCAGACCAAGCAGCTCCGGAACCTGCTGAAAATGACGGAACTCAGCAGCTACCCGGACAATCTCCCGGGTTCCTCTGTGGTAATCTCGATGTCCTTGGGAGCAGAGGGCCCAGGGCAGAGTCAGTCTTCTCTGCCAGGCTCAGAGAGTCCAACAGACTTTCCTGTGGGCTAGGACTTGGGGGACCAGCCTGCTCTGTCTTAGCAAAACAGGACAGTCAACTCCCCAGTGTCCTGCTTGTCCAGTTTGGACAGGGTCCTGGCGACGGGCAAGGGGAAGGGGAGTTTTTCATCCAGTGGCCTGCTGTGCCACATTCCCAGCAAGTTCCAAGTGGAGCTCTTCCATGACCATCATCAGCTGTGTTGACCTTGGGGTCACTGCTAGAACCTTGGGGTCTTTGTCATCTTAAGCCTTTTCCATTAAACATTTTAAATGCCATAGTCAACGGAACTGGAAAGGTTTTGAGGACCGTTATCTAGTGAATGTGTTTAAACTAAACAGGCTTTGCTTGTTTTTAGTTGTTTTAGGCTTCACTTTGAGAACGTATACAAGAGGTTCAATAAAGCTTATTGCTTTATTAATTTGAAAGAGACTGGTAACTGGAATTCTGCCTCCTGGCCTGGACAGATGTGGGTCTTATCTAAAGTTCCATTTCTCAGAGACTGTCCTTGGCGGTCTCTGCATCGGGGTGTTCTGAGCCTGAGAAGTAGATAGCAAGCTCCCCGCCACCCTGGGGACCAGACAGCAGACTTTGTGTGACCTTGCATGAGTTCTTGGATGCCTTGCCAGGTGGTGCAGACCTGTGGTTACCGGAAAAATCTGCTCGTTACCCTTTACTGTATAAGTGTTGTTTGCACGTCCAGTAGACTGAGACCCTGATCAGAAGCCTGTCTTGGTCTCTATTCTTCGAGTCTCTTGTCTCCCCATTTCCATTCCCTCTTTCAGGTAAACCCTGTTCATGCAGCCCGAGGGACAGGGGACAGGTCTTTAATACTTCAGCCAAGGCTACACAGAGAAACCCTGTCCCAAAAACAACAACAACAACAACAACAACAACAACAACAACAAAACAACTGGTATTTTTTTTACAGTGTGTCATTGTAGAATATGATACTTTTTGTATGACTCAATTTATCCAAATAACTAAAGCTTAACAAGCTGAGCAAAGCCAAAGAAGCTAGACAAATATTACTGTCCTGTCTGGGGCACAGCTGTCAGCTCTCAGGTGAAGAACAAGGGACCCCGAGATCAAGGTTCTGTTTCTGTCAGGAAAGACTGGAGTGCTAGAGGGAGAGGACTGCAGGCTGGGCAGGGCTCCTGGTCTCACTGGGGGAGGAGGAAGTGGGTTTTCCACCACGTGTTAAGGTCAGCTCTGTTAAAGGAGATGGTCGGTTTCAGATGATACTGAAGTGTCACAGCCCTTTGTCTAATACAGCCCGCTGTATTAAGCTGTATTAATAGCAAGAATGTGGGAGAGAGGTCATATCTGCTCAGCTTACAGCTGAAACATGGGCCTGGGAAGCTCAGGCCCTGAGGCCCAGAAGGCAGGTCCAGGTGTGGGTGTTTCACCTGAGGTCAACACTGAGCTCAAGTGGGTCAGGCAGGCATGACCAAGGCAGCTGTGGCTGGCCTGGAGTTCAGCAGCAAATCTCCAGGGAGGAGGGAAGCCCTCTTTTCACCAAAGTTAATGACAAATCTCAGGCAGCCATCATGGAAAGCTGATGGTGTCACGAAGCACCTTTATTTCCTGTGAAATCAGGGATGTATAAACCTTGGGCAATGGGAGGGGTTTGGAGGGTGAATGTGTTTGATTCCCTGGGCTGGAGGTGCTAGGGATACTTGATTTACATGTACTGGTTCAGCACCTCATTTACATGGAGTAGCATGGTCCTATCGCAAGAAGGAGAACACAGGACTTAGTTATCCTTTAGCTGGAAAACTCTCCAGGTAAGTTGAAGGTCATTTGCTTAAAGCTTAGATCTCCTTAGCACAGGGTGGGTATTTCCAGGAATCCCCAGGTGCTTACTGAGCTGGTTTCTTCTCAGGAAAGGAAAGGGCCTGTAATCTCCCCTGAGGGCTATGTGACCCTGCTTAGAGGTTTTAGAGTTCAGGTAGGGAGGGCACCCTACAGAGAAAGGGAGTCACTGAGAAAGGTATAGACTGAGCTCAGAGGCCACCTGGAAATGTCAGACTTTGACCTTGTCTAGAATCCTACATATTACTGTGAAGCTGAGTAGACCTTAGAATTATAAATGTTATTTATCAAATATACCTGGGCTGGAAAGATGGCCCAGCAGTTAAGAGCCCTGGCTGCTCTTCCAGAGGACCCGGGTTTAATTCCCAGTACTCACATGGCAGCTCACAACTGTCAGTAACCATAGTTCCAGGGGATCTGACAGTCTCACATGACATGAATGTAGACAAAACAGCGGTGCTCATAAAATGAAATTTTAGAAAAAATATGTGTCGTATTTATCAAACATCCCTTGTTCCTTATCTACATTTATCAGCGTGGTCTTGTACAGTTAGCCAAGACATAAGAAGTTAGACATACTTCTTAAATCAGCTTTTGCTAATCCAGGTAGAGCTTTATAACCTTGAACTTTGTCATCATAGACAATAATTGTAAACCTGAGGTAATCACATATACAGTATATGGTAGCAAATATAACCTTAAATTTTCATCATCATGAAGAATTCACACCAATCCAACATATTTGAGAGTTGTTGCTGCTTCCTTAGACTAAAAAGAGCCACAATGAGAAACAGAGCTCATTAGGACCAAGAAGTTCTACCATTGCTGCTTTATATCACATGGTCATCGAAGATCGTGAGGTCACACGGCATGTACCCTTTAACCTTAGTAAAGATGGCTGCCAGCCATGTGGCTGCTTACATCCTGATGAGGTCACCAGCCAAGATGGAGGTGGGCCACATGGTTGACATTTTAAAACATCTGTTTTCATAGTGGATTCTTTTATGTATATATTTTTAAATGAAGGCTGAATCCAAGTCGCAAACACATATACACACAGAGCTGAATCACATATAATATGTTGCAGTAAATTGTGATTACCCGTGTACAGATTTTAATTATAAGCCTTTAATTATACATTTAAAGCCATTTTTTTTTGTTAGAGATGTTATTGATTTTATCAGACCTAATGAACTTACAACTCCTGAGATAGTTTACAGCATAGCCTTTATTTATTTGTTTATTGGTATTTCAATACAGGGTTTCTCTGTGTAGCCTTGGCTGTCCTGGACTCCCTTGTAGACCAGGTTGGCATTGATCTCACAGAGATGACGCCTGCCTCTGCCTCCTGAGTGCTGGCATTCACCATGGCACCCAGTTTATAGCATAGTCTGAAGAGATTCTTTTGAGAGCAGAGCACAGAGACATCAATAGAGTGAAATATTTTTAGGAGGCCACGTGCAGCTTGCTTGCAGCTCAGTTGCTGCCAATAACACGGCTCAGATTCTTGCAAGTGACCAGGGGTCTGAGCAGGCTCCCCAGGTCACGGGAGCACAGCCCAGCTCAGGACTGCACGGGAGAGCAGAGCTTGCACGGTTGCCCCGTGTCATGGGCTGAAGCATCCCTCAATGAACCCGCACCTCAGATGCAATGTGGATTATGCAGTTGCTGCCTGCAGCTGCCTGCTGTCCTTGTAAACCTTCGCCAGATTTGGACCAGGCTTCAGCCAGAAGGGGGTTCTGTGCACCTGTCAGGGTGCAGAGCTGTTCAGCCTTCGAGTGTATAATGAAAGTGTGTAAATGAACAGAGTAAAAGCCATCAGCATTGTTGGCTCTTGTTTCCAGGATGCATGCGGTCTCTCAGATGCCTCATAACCTGCTGCCTGATACCAAAATATATACATTTTTTTCTAAATTCATGTGCATTGGTGTTTTGCCTGCATGTATGTCTGTGTGAGGGTGTTGGGGTCTCTGCAACTGGAGTTGCAGACAGTTGTGAGCTGTCATGTGGGTGCAGGGAACTGAACCTATCTCCTCTGGAAGAGCAGCCAGTGCTCATAACCACTGAGCCACCTCTCCAGCCCCCGACTTCTGTATTCCTCTCTATATGGGTGTTTTGTCTGCAGCACAGGCATGCTGTAACCGTGGACTGCAGATTCCCGTGGACCAGAGTTGTGGTTCTTAGTGTACCGTGGATGCTGGGTCCTCTCAAGAGAAGCCAAATGCTCTCAACCACTGAACCATCCTTCCACCCCGTGCTGCTAGACCCTTGCTGTGTGTGCTGGCTAGTCTGTGTCAACTTCACAAAGAAACTAGAGCTGTCTGAAAGGAGGGAATCTCAGTTGAGGAAATGCCCCCATTAGATCCAGCTGTAGGGCATTTTCTTAATTAGTGATTGATGGGATGAGTCCATCCCTGGGCTGCTGGTCCTGGGCTCTGTAAGAAAGCAGGCTGAGCAGCCATGGGAAGAAGGCCCGTAAGCCGCACCCTCCATGGCCTCTGCTTCAGCTCCTGCCTCCTGGTTCCTGCCCTGTTTGAGTTCCTTCTTGACTTCTTCCACAACCAGCAGTGTGGAAGTGTAATCAGGTAAACCCTTTCGTCCCCAGCTTTTGTCCTGGTGTTTTCCTGTAGCAAGAGGAACCCTAATGAAGACAGTCTCCCGCTCAACTAACCTTAGACACTATTCTGGTTTGCTTTCTTTTGCTGTGACAAACATATGACAAAACAAAACAAACAAACAAAACAAAAACCCCACCATCTTGGAGAGGAAAGGGTTCACGTGGCTCACAGGCCCCAGCCCATCCTCAAAGCTGGAGGCAGAAACCGAAGCAGAGACCGTGAGACATGCTCCCTGGCTGATCACCACTGGCTTCCTCAGCAAGCCTTTTCCTGCACACCCCAGGCAGAGCTGCCTAAGGATGGCCGCGTCCACAGTGAGCTGAGCATCCTACATCAGCCTGTGCTGCACCCATGAGCTCAGGTCTTGGAAGCCCAGCTAGGGTGGTGAGGGAGGGAAGAAAAGAGAGGCACACATGAATGAAGCTGGGCTGGGGTGGGTTTCTCTGATGCCCTCATCCCCCTCCACCGGGAACCTCCATGTGTTTGTAAGGTACATTGAGGGAAGGGTTAGCTAGTCTGGGTACAGGGTCTCTATAGGTGAGCAGTCTCAGGCTGGAACAGGCAGGAACGGGCAGGAACAGGAGGCCACAGGTGGTAATCTTTGCACACATGGATCATAGTTTATAACCTCTCACACTTGGACTCCCAAGGAAAGCTTTGCCACCCTTCCTGAGCCAGGCCTACATGGATAATGACTTTGCCGACGTACCAAGGGTCCTTGTCTTTGGCGTCCTAAACCAGCCATGCCCAAGTCAAAATACACTTTCACTCAGGAACTCACTCCCTCAGGGCTGCCTCTGCTACCTACAAATCAGCAGTCAAGAAAATGCCCCAGAGGAGGCAACGCTTATAAATGGCCCCAAGCAGGACCTGAAGCCAAAATGCCAGGAGGGTGAGTGAGTGCTGTGCTTTCCCGGGCCTCTTCTTAACAAAGCAAAGCGTGTACAGGTTGCCATAAAGGACAAACAAGTGAAATCCTTTATCCATTACAGTGGTTGGAATAAAAAAAGTGCTGTGATGCCCCGTGGCTCTGAAAAACCTTTGAAGACATGTGAGGAAAGTGCAGCCCTTTTCCTCTTCCTGAAGAACTCCTTCGGCACACCACCCCTCCTGACCTCTAGTCGGGATGGGTGGGTTCCAGAAAGCAGACTACTCAAACAGGTGCACACCAGTTTGCAGAAGCAGCGAGAACTCCAAAAGGCCAATGAGGAGCAGAGAGAGAGAGGAGAGGGCTTCTCCAGGAAAGAAGACTCTGGTCTGCAACAGAAAAATGTTGAAGTGGAAACAAAAGAGAAAAGAACAGGCAGAAAAGGCCTGGAAATGGAGATGGTGGCAGTACCAGTGACACCACAGCCTCCTAGGAAGAGAAGAGCCTGGCCAGATCCTACCCTTGGAAATGGAGAAACACTCCTGGGAAGTAAAAGGAAAGATTCCTGGAGAGCTGAAAGCATGGCTTGTGGATGACAGGGACTTGATCCCCAGACAAGAGCAGCTTTTTATCTTCCTGCCCAGAAGATGGACTCCGTTTTGGAGGATTATGCAAATTGTAAGAGATCTCCAGGAAATACAGATAGTGAGGAGCAGGCTGCTCATGAGGCTGTGGCAGGATAACGGGGTGCTTCAGCGGGATGTTGGGCACTCAGCTGCTCTACAAAGGTGAGTCACAGCATCTGAAATTCTCACCATCACCCCTGCGCACCCATGTCCCAGGTGCATGGAGAGACACATTTCCTGAGGTTCCTTGTGAACTGGAGCGACGTTGGCCTAGACACCTCCCGATGAGAAAGGCCTTGCTCTGTGACTGAGCCGTCTACACGGTTTTCTCACGTACCTGGCAAAGACTTCTCAACTCTGCTCAGTGCCGTGATTGTGAAGCGGCTCCTCCCCAGGACCAGAGGAGAGCCGTGGGAGGCCTGTGCTCTCACTCGGGCTTGGAGCTCTGTAAGCAGTTTGGTTCCTAGTCCTCCTCTTGTACAAATGATGGACTTTGAAGACCATTAGTGTGTGACAGTTGATGTTTTCCTGTGTGATTTTACACAGGGAAAAGAGGAGTCACTGCTCCTTTTTTCATTTCAGTTTCTCCCCGTGTTCCGTGATGGACACTGGAGACGTGCTACAATGTCGTGTTGCCTAGTTGACGGAGCTGCTTGTGGATGCTGGCGGCTCTGTCCTTCCACACTGCGCACTTACATCATGTGTGTTAATGCTCTGTGACAAAATGCTATGTGTGACTCCTAGTGCAAAGGTTCAGTGTGTGTAACTGAACACTCACCCAGCTGTGCTTGTGTGGAACTGAACACTCACCCAGCTGTGCTTGTGTGTAACTCAACACTCACCCAGCTGTGCTTGTGTGTAAGTGAACACTCACCCAGCTGTGCTTGTGTGTAAGTGAACACTCACCCAGCTGTGCTTGTGTGGAACTGAACACTCACCCAGCTGTGCTTGTGTGTACTGAACACTCACCCAGCTGTGCTTGTGTGTATGTGAACACTCACTCAGCTGTGCTTGTGTGTAAGTGAACACTCACCCAGCTGTGCTTGTGTGTAACTGAACACTCACCCAGCTGTGCTTGTGTGTATGTTAACACTCACCCATCTGTGCTTGTGTGTAAGTGAACACTCACCCAGCTGTGCTTGTGTGGAACTGAACACTCACCCAGCTGTGCTTGTGTGTAACTGAACACTCACCCAGCTGTGCTTGTGTGTATGTGAACACTCACCCAGCTGTGCTTGTGTGGAACTGAACACTCACCCAGCTGTGCTTGTAAGTGAACACTCACCCAGCTGTGCTTGTGTGTAACTGAACACTCACCCAGCTGTGCTCGTGTGGAACTGAACACTCACCCAGCTGTGCTTGTAAGTGAACACTCACCCAGCTGTGCTTGTGTGTAACTGAACACTCACCCAGCCATTCTCCCTTTTTAACGGTGCTGAGAGCCCATCCTCTGCAAGTCGTCCATGCTGTTCCTTAGGCATTTTAGCTTTGCTCAGTCGTTAAGAACGGTGGCTCGCGTTCATGGTTTCTTTTAATTAAACAGTTTTTTATTTATTATGTAGACAATGTTCTGCCTGCATGTGTGTCTGCACACCAGAAGAGGGCACCAGATCTCATCATTGATAGTTGTGAGCCACTCAGCCAGGCTGAGTTTGGGGTCTTGCACTGGAGTGTTGACACATTTGGGCTGGTCTGTGTGCAGAGTGAGAGATAAAAACTGAGTTTCATTCTTCATTATCAGATGGCGTAACATCAGCACCATTTGTTGAAGATGTTTTCTTTCCTCCAATATCTAGCCTTGGCTCTTTTGCATAAACTGGATGTCTGGGGAGTGGAAAGACTGTTTGAGCTGTGGTCCTCAGCCTTCCTAATGCTGCGACCCGTTAATATAGTTTCTCATATCATGTTGACCCGAATTATTTTGTTGCTATTTCATAACTAATTTTGCTGCTGTTATGAATTTTAACTTAAACATCTGATGTCCAGGACATCTAATGTGTGACCCACAAGTTGAGAACCTCTGGTTCAGAGGTGAACAGTGCTTTCAGCTCTTGCAGAGGACCTAGGTTCTAATCCCAGCTCAGAGGTGGTGGCTCACAACCACCCACAACTCCAGAGGCTCTGAGGACATCTTTGGATCTCCTAGCACTAGCACACATGTTGTACACACAAACACACGCAGGCAGAACACTCACACACATAAACCTTGTGTGTGGGTGCCATGCTGGTTGTATGGCTATGCCTGTGAAGTGACTTGAAATGAGATATGATGATCCTTCCAGCAATGCTCTTGTTGTTGTTTGGTTGTTGTTGCTGTTCTGAGACAGGGTCTCACTGTGTAGTCCTGGCTGGCCTGGAACTCACTGTGTAGACCAGACTGACCTCGAACTCACAGAGATCCACCTGCCTCTGTCTCCTCACTGCTAGGATTAAAGCTGTGCGCCCCCATGCTCCAGCACAACCCCAGTGCTCAGGATTGCTCTACTGTCTAGGGTCTTTCTGCTGCATTTGGATTTTAATTTTTTTTCCATTGTATCCTTGAAAAACAGCACTGAAATTCTGATCCGTTGCTTTAGATCTGTAGATTGTTTTCTGTGGACCCGCCATTCCTAATGTTAATCCTCTCAGTCTGTGAGTGAGCATGGCAGGTCTTCCCATTCTCTAGTGTCCTCCTCAGCTGCTTGCTTCAGTGTGTGAAAGTTCTCTTAGCAGAATTTCCACATTGTGCAGAAATAAACTCAAAGGGGACGGGGTTCTTCCCTTCTGTCTATAAATGAGACAGAGACCTCTTAGATTTTATTTAACAAGCTTTAAAGCACCAGAGCTGGGCAGATATTAACTGTCTGTGCCACTTTGCTATTTCCCAGCCATGTGCCCAATGTGACTGGCCAATTAGTCCTGCCAGGGCTGTTTCTGCTGTGGCTGTCTGTCCTCAGGGGGAATTCTCTTGATCATGTGCTCATGGTCCATCCTGCTCCATGGAGACCCCTCTCCTCATTAACCTTCTCTCTCCTTCCTATGGTTGGGGCTTGGTGGAAAGGAGGGAGAGGCTTAAATACCCCAAATAATGTAAGTTTTAAAATGAGCGCTACAGCACCAGGATTCCCAGAGCCAGGGAAGGAGAGATATCGTGAGGAAGAATACAGATCCAACAGGACCAGATCTGAGCTGAGGCTCTATGGATCCCTCCCCTCTGTGGATCCTACAATCTGGGGTTAGATCCTGAGAGATGGGAAAGATGGAGAGAACCTTCAGGGAGGCACCTGGAAGGAGGCAGGAGCTCAGGAGACTGAAGTTCATTTCCTCAGCCCACAGTCTCCTGAGAAAGGGGGCCTTGTGCTGTCTGTGGGGACAAGAACAGGAAAAACACCTCCTACTGCTGTCACACTTGGGCATCCCAAAGGACAATGAGACAGACACCACTCACAGGAACAAGGACAGGCCTAGTCCTGCATACAAACTAAAAACACAATAAATAAACATGGAAGACAATGTGAAGAACCCCAACCAGGACTGCAGCCCTGGGGCCCATAATCCTGGGACAGGACAAGGCTCTGGCCATCCCTGTGTCCTGTGATCACAGATCTCAGCATGTGGTTCACAGGGATGAAGGGAACAGAGCCAGGAGGTGACAGAGCTGAGGAGAGACTAGGTCACAGATGGCAATGGACTGAGCTCTCCCTGGACACAGCCCTGTTCACACTCAGCTCCCACAGCCTCATCCTGTCCCACCAGGTACAACAGCACAATGACACAGATTCCTGAAGGTTCTCCATCTGCCATTTATTTCCTGGAGAAAACTCTAAGTATTCTCAGTTCTTTAATTTATCTGCCAATCAACCAGTCAGATCAAGGGCATGAACAATCAAGTTCATATTCAGATTCTTATTTCAGTGGGGAAGGGAGGAGCTGCAGCTCAGGGCAGCATGGAGCTGACAGGATGGAGATGTCCCCTCCTGCCTGTCTGGGCCAGGAAGGTTGGCTGTGGAAGGGAACACAGGGCAGTGCAGGGAGAGGGTGGTGGTGTGGAGGGGTGGGCTGGGCTGTCCAGTTCTTCCTGCTCAGCCCATAGGATCACAGGGGACATCAGACATTGTTGCTTAAAGAGAACTGAGGACTCTGGACGGTCACAGGAGAGACCTGAACACATTGTCTGTCACAGTTCCCTCCAGGCAGATGTCTTCATGCTAGAGAAAGAGAGTCATGAGCAGACACTATGAAGACAACATCCAACAAACTACCCCTCACTCAAAGGAGAGTCCAGAAGTCCCTAATTCTCAGTCATGTCCACTTTGCCCCTCTGCAAACCAGATCCCAGAGTGTCACCTTTACAATGTAGGAGAGACACATCAGAGCTCTAGGGACAAAAGAAAGAAGGAAAAGAAAGAGAGAAAGAAAGCAAAGAAAGAAAGGAAAGAAGGAAGGAAGGAAGATAGATAGATTTCATTACAAGGTACAAATACAGCACCAAGATTTTGCTAAATGGGCTATTAGGTCTGGCTGAATTCCCATCATCTCCAGCCTCATACCAAGGGCCTCAGGGACAATCCTGCCCCCACACTTACCTGGAGCTGGAGCATAGTCACCTCCTTTTCCACCTGTGAGAAGAAAGGCCATGACAGACCAAGGAGGACCTCAGCCCCAGCAAGTTTCCAGAACTGACAGCAGAACCAGTTAGAGACAGTAGCAATGAGGGTGTGGATGTGTTTCCATTAGTGAGCAGAGCACACTTCTGAAAGTACTGAGAGAAAACCTAGACCCTGCCCTCTCCTACCTGTGTTTCTCCTCATCATCCTTACAACAGCCACCACAGCTCCAATGATGACCACAGCTCCAAGGACAACCAGAACAGCAATGACTGCCATGATGGGGACAGTGGGCTGAGGAGGCTCTGGGAACAGAAGGGCAGGAAGGGAAGGTGAGGGTCATGACCATAGCTCTCAGCCCTGACCTGCTCAGGGTCTGCACAAGGCTCCAGCTCTCCTGACCCCAGCTCTGCACCCATAGCCTCCTTACCCCATCTCAGGGTGAGGGGCTCAGGCAGACCCTCATGCTGCACATGGCACGAGTAATCCTGCTCCTTCCCAGGAGGCACCACCACAGCTGCCCACTTCTGGAAGGTTCCATCCCCTGCAGGCCTGGTCTCCACCAGCTCCATGTCCTGGGTCAGGTCCTCCCCATCCCTCTGCCAGATCAGGGAGATGTCAGCAGGGTAGAAGCCCAGGGCCCAGCACCTCAGGGTGATGTAACCTTGAGGTCTGGGGTGATGGGTCACATGTGCCTTTGGGGGATCTGTGCAGAAGATTTAAAAATTTTCACAATTAAGGGGCTGGAGAGATGTCTCAGAGATGAAGAGCTCTGTCTGTTCTTCCAGAGGTCCTGAGTTCAATTCCCAGCTAATACATTGTGGCTCACAATTATCTACCCTGGATTCTGGTGCCCTCTTCTGGCATGAAAGTGTACATGAAGACCGAGCACTTATATACATAATTTTTTTAATCCACAATTAACAAGGTAAAGTGAAATCTGCAAAGACAAATTTAAACCAATGACACTGAACTATGTGTCTGTTTGAACACTTCAATTGTCATCACACTAGGGACCTGCAGGCAGAGCTGTCCCTTCAGCACAGAACTGCACATTTCCTGGGGAAACTCAGAAGCTAAGAGACAATCCACATGAGCCAGCAGGTCAACAGGGTCTTCGTGATGAGGAGTTCTAGAGCATAAGACAGGTAGTAAAAGGATGGAAGAAGAACAGAAAATAGCACAGTATCTGTCTAAATTCACAGTAAGGAATTAGGGGCAGGGCTACAGGAAGGGTGCCACCAACTAATGCTGCCTCCATTGAGGCACAGCCCGTGGTCATCTTGCTGACCAGCATTAACTGTCACTTGTGAGCAGACAGCACAAAGTGTGTAGCAGAAATGTGGTCAAGCTCTGACCCTCAGGTACAGAAAATGGCTCCCAGCACCTGCCTCTGGGGGAGAAGATACAAGGTGTGTCACACAGGATCCTTGAGTGTGCTGTGGACCCCAGTGCCGCACTCACTGGAGCACAATGGCTCACAGGGTGAGGGGACCTTCCCTGTCACTCCAGTCCTCCACTGCAGAAGACCCTGTCTCTGAGAAAGGTCAATCCCTGATTCCCTAGGGGAGCACTGTAGCTTGTTGGGGCAGAGGAGGAGCAGGAAGAGGTGGAGGCTGAATTCTGCAGGAAACAGTGTTACTTTAAATGACAAAGGCTTCTGAGAGCTGAGACTGAGTTAACTTGTCTAATTTTCCAGTTTATCAGTTCCCTCCCCTACACCTGTGGAGACTGATATAAATGATAACACAAGGGTGGAGAAACAGTATCACCAAGTGAGGAGGAAAAACTAAGCAAAATACCTTCAAAAGACAAACACACAAAAAGCAAAAAGATAGACTGGAAGGAAAAGGAAAAAAGAAAGATAGAAAGAAGTTCTACTATTTACCGTTTGTCAACCTATAAGTGCTCATGTGACCATTCTAGGAAAGATTGAATTGGGGTGTGGAAGGAACTCAACCCCTCCCCCTCACACACAGGCATCTGGGAGAATGTACTGTTTGGAAAGAACTAGAAACCGGGGGAGCCGGCCTAGGGTGGGGGAGTCCATGTCTCCCACCAGGTAAAGCAGACTTCCGGTCCTGAAGTGTAAGGCTGACACACTCAGCAGGACAGGAGTCAGTTCCACAAACAGTGGGTGTGGACAGAGACCCCGGCCTGGGAGAGGTCATGGCTGACAGCGGGCTGCAGGCTGAAGGGGCCCCTGTTGTCATGTGGGGACCTTCTCTCCTCCCCTGGAGACAGACTGGGAATTGTCAGGGAGAAGGTGAGCCCTGGAGTCAGTGCAGTCACCGCGGTGGGGGATCAGGAGACCCAGGGACCCCGGTTCCCTCAGAGACAGGGGTGTGACCCAGCGGAGGGTTCTTCTTCCTCAGACTGAGCCCAGCCCTAGGGAGAGGAGGAGATGCCCGCGGCCTGCACCTGTGCGCAGCAGCGTGTCCTTCCCGAGCTCCAGGTATCTGCGGAGCCACTCCACGCACTCGGCCTCCAGGTAAGCCCTGTGTGCCTCTGCAGCACCAGCCTCCTCCAGCTTGCGCTTTGTCATCAGCGCCGCCTTGTCTGCTGCGGTCCAGGACCTCAGGTCTTCATTGAGGGCGATGTGATCATTTCCATCATAGGCCTGCTGATGGTACCCGCGGAGGAGGCGCCCGTCGGGTCCCACGTGACAGCCAAGCATGCACTGGAAGGTGTGAGAGCCTGCGGGACCCCAGGGTCATCCCCATCCATCTGTCCCCACGTGATCACCACATCCCGCCCACCTGTCTCAAGTGATCACACCCGCCTTGCACAACTGTCTCCAACTGATCACCCACTACCCTTGGCCCCGCCCATCTATCCACAGCTGATCACCAAGGACTCGAGGACCCGCCCACCCGCGGTCTCCTCCAAACTGAAATGGAAACCGGTCCTGGGTCTCAGGTCTCCTCCAGAACCTCGGACTTGGGAGCCGGGATGTCTCCGGGCCCGTGTCAGGACGTGCAGGGGTCGTGACCTGTGACCCGGGGTCACTCACCGCCCTCGCTCTGGTTGTAGTAGCCCAGAAGTGTCTTCAGGCTCGCTCGGGCAATCTGCTCGTTGCTCTTGGCTCTCTGTGTCTCCTCCACCCACGGCGCACGCGGCTCCATCCTTGGCGTCTCCGCGTCGCTGTCGAAGCGCACGAACTCCGTGTCGTCCACGTAGCCGACTTCCACGTACCGGGGCTCCCCGAGGCCGGGCCGGGACACGGCGGTTGGAAATACCGCAGCGAGTGTGAGCCTGGGGGCGGCGCGCGGTGAGACCCCGACCTCCTCCCGGGACCCCGGCGGGTGCGCGGGCCAGGAGGGGAGCGGCGCGCGGGGCTCGGGACGCGCGTGGGGACGGCGGAGGGTCCGGGGGTCGCGGACACGCGGCTTCCCCGGGGCCGCCCCGCCCTCCCCGCAGAGCCCGTTTCCCTCCGACCCCGCACTCACCCGCGCGGGTCTGGGTCGGGGCGTCTGAGCCCTGCGGCGCCATCGCCCCCATCTGGATCTGGGCGTCTGAGCCCCGCGGGCTGCGTGGACTTTATAACCGGTGCCGGCGGCGACGCTGATTGGCTCCCCAGGATGTGGCCACCCAATAGGGGAGAGGAGCGACAGCTGGTGATCAGTGTCGGGGCAGTAGAACCTGACATAGGTTAGGAGCAGAAGTGAAACTGTGCTGTGGGACAGAGCTGTGTGTTGTATCATCCTCCTGGGTCTGGAATTGAGAGACCTACGGGCAAATCTTATCACTTCATCTTCTCTCTACTCCTTCCTCCTCCCCTCCCTCAGACTCTGGAGAAAAACCACTCCAGGGAATCCTAGGACAACACACGTGGTGTGTGGCACTCCACACACGTGTCTTTGTGTGTGTGTTTCCCAGACATCTGGCCACAGCACAGATTCGGAGGTCAGAGGACACATTGCAGAACCTGGTTCTCTCCTTCTACTGTCATGTCAGGGATGGAAGTCAGTGGTCGGGGTTGCTGGCAAGTGCTTTTCCCGCTCAGCCTTCATCGAGAGCTCGTAGGTAGGTTTCTTCCTTTAGAGCTGGAGGAGCTGACCCTCAAGCACCAGAGAGCAGTTCTGTGCTTACCTAGCGCACCCACTTGTGTGAGACACTTTAATTACTTAATCACACTAGCGACGAGACTGCCCTCACACTCTGAACTGACAGGTGGGCTGGCAAGATGATGAGGGGAAGTGGATCTCTTAACTGAGTTGGCTCCTGAGTTCCTAGGCCTGTGCAGTGTGGACAGTGTGGACACTGGACAGAGGGTGAGTCTCGTCCCAGGTGGGGAGGCTGGTGGCCAGGGTTTCACTCGCTCCCGGTTTATTGACTTGGACATGTCCGAACTGTAAGAGAAAGCAGAGGTGAGTGGGAGAAGTGTACAGAGAGTCACATGACAGGACCCTGTGTCCCTGTGTGCTCCAACCAGAGCTGGAGAAGCTCCTGTCGCTAAAGATCCACGTGTCCACACGGCCCTGGCACCCTCACCAGAGTCCCGGCTTGTACTGCTCCGCAGATGACTCCCATGACTGTGCAGCTCTTCCTTGGAAAACTCACACTTCTCTTTACCCTGATTAAGCTAAGAGGCAGGAGGTTTTTAGGCAGTTCTGGAGTAAGTACAAACACAAAGGAAGATAGCCAGGCTGTGTAGATGCGTCCACACAACTCTATGAAATGGGTGCAGGCAGGGCTGCTCGGCCGTTTGGAGAGCTGGCTGCTCTGCCGGGCACTCAGGCTTGGTCCCCAGCGGTGGCTCACAACTGCCTGTCACTTCAATGCTCAAGGCTCCAACGTCCTCTTCTGGCCACTCTGGGCTCCGGGCACCATGTGGGGGAAATCTTTAAAAACTGTATAGCTCACCCTGCTGGCTTGTCCTTCCTAGCACTCAGGAAGCCGAGGTTGAACCATCGCTGTGACTTTAAGGCCAGCCTGGTCTACACAGAGATTCCAGAACAGCCTAGGCTACATAGACAGGCCCTAGGCGCTGTCCCACCAAACCCAGAAAAATCTATAACATACTGTACTGGAATCTGATATTTCTATTACTGAGAACTCTCACTATTTGGTCATTTCTGTCCCTCCTGCCCTCCTGCCCTTAGAGAAAATGAAAAGGTGTGACAGTCCTTGAATGGACGCTGGAGTAGGTAGTCCTGAGTGGCTGCAGACAGACCACCTGAAGATCAGCAGCTGGAGACATCAGCCACCTGTCAGCCTGTAGGACAGCGTTCAGTCAGCCTGCCCATACTGGGGTTAGAGGCCTGACCACCACCAGGCTTCTTTGAGTTTACACAATGTGTATGTGTCTCTCTCACCTCTCCACCACCTCCCAGACCCAGCCCGACTTCCCTTTCTGCCCCACTTAATCTTTAAATTTTTTTATGTTTATTAATTACAGTTTATTCACTTTGTATCCCAGCTGTAGCCCCCTTCCTCATACCCTCCCAATCCCACCCTCTCTCCCATGCCTCTCTCCAAGTTCACTGAGAGGGGAGGTCCTCCTCCCCTTCCCTCAGACCCTAGTCTATCAGGTCTCATAAGAATGTGGAAGGCTTCACGAATTTGCGCGTCATCCTTGTGCAGGGTTCATGCTAATCTCTGTATCTTTCCAATTATAGCACATGTGCTGCTGAAGCCAGCGCCCACTTAATCTTTTTTATTATTTTATTTTATTTTACTTTTTTTTTTTTTAAAGAAGAGTCTCACAGCAGATATCCTGGCAGTCTGGCTCTTACAATCTTTTTGACCCCTGAGCCCTCAGAGCAGAGCTGTTCTTTGAACATAGTGGCTGGGGTTGCGCACCCCATGGCCAATTGATCTCCATTCCAACTCTCTGTCCTTCTGTAATGATCCTGGTCAGTGTAAAAAGAAGTTTCTTTGATGAGGGTGAGAGCAATGCTTATCTGTGGAAATAAGAGAAATTTTGTTCTTTGCCTTGGCTCTGCTCTAGCCCTCCCCAGCGGTGGATTTGTGAAGTTTTTGGGCTAGGTTCTGAGCAGACATCAAGGCATTGTAGCACTGGCAACAATGCAGCAAAAGAAGAAACATTTCAAAACCATAGTAAAGTTAAGAGGGCCAGAAAGTCTTGCATCTCTATTGAGGTCAAGGCTAGTGGTGATGGGGGTGCAGGGAGGGGAGAAAGCTGGGTGCCTCTGGCAAGTGAGTCTTGAGATCTCAAATTTAGTCTCTAGAAACAGACTGAAGGAGGGGAGGGGAGGGAAGGGAGAGAGGGAAAAAGTGTGTATTTTCCAAAATAAGGTGAAGATCTGGGAGGGGGGTGCTGAGAGCACTGGACAGCCCCCTCCCCCAGTGTGTCTTCCAGATCTCAGCCTCCTTCAGTACCCTGAACACTGGTCAGAAGGTGAGCTGCTGGGAGCACATGGTTTTATTCCCACTGTACTGGGGAGAGAGAAGCACAGCGCAGTCCTGGCTTTGTGGAAGCCCAGACTTCTTAAAAATGTGTGTCTGTGTTGGGGGAGAGCATTTGCATGTCAAACACTTACTACAGAAATAATAATATTCATGGAATATTATTAATGCCCTGAAGCCACAGATATTCTGCCAGTCACAAGGAGAAAAGAAACCCCCAAAACTGCTGAACAGACACCCCAGGAAAAACAAAACAACCTGCGGAAAACCAACCTTTCAACTTCATGGTTTAGAAAATTCAGAGACTAGATGCAGAATCCAGGGGCCTAAGTTTGATGCATGAGTTTGTCCCGTGGTACCTGCACACAGCTTGAAATCTCCCGTGTGTGTGTGTGTGTGTGTGTGTGTGTGTAACAAACGAAAGAAAAAGAAAGAAAGGAAGGAAAGAAGATAAGAAGAAAGGAAGGAAGGAAGAAAAAGAAAGAAAGGAAGGAAGGAAGGAAGAAAGAAAGAAAGAAAGAAAGAAAGAAAGAAAGAAAGAAAAAGAAAGAAAGAGAGAAAGAAAGCATCCCTGTGCTTAAAGCAAAGAATGGATCCCAAATGTGTTTCCCTGACTTGGTACCTACACTTGGATCTGTCGTTCTCCCTGAACCCTTAGGGCAGGGCAGCCAGGGTTGCCGGGCATGGGTCCCTATTAGGTGTAGGTCCATAGGAGAATCCAGACATGCCTACACATTTCAGCCCTTTGCTGTTTCAAGTCTCACTTCAAAACCTTCTTAACCAGTATCTTGAGGCATGCAGAGTAGCCTCAGGAAGGCCTGATTGTCAGAGGTAAAACATTTTCAAGCCGCAAGCTCGGCTATGTGGTTTTCTTTATAGTCTTTACACATTTCTAGCCATTTCGAAAACAAGATTCATATATGTGGTTTGTGGCTAGTTGTAAAAAAGCATTCACAGTTTCAGTTTGTTATTCGAGTCACGGTGTAGTAAATTCAGACAAAATGCAGAACCTGGCAGGCCGACTTTGGCCATGGCTGTCTCAGCCTACTTGCTGAGGGCCCTGCCACTCCCTTAATGAAGCAGTCAGGCCTCAAGGATGGCTTCCAAGCAAGAGAGGATCAACAGCTTAGTCTCTCAACATCCTGCAGAGGCAGCTAAGAAGAAGATCTAGGGAGCTATGAGTCAGGGTCCCTCCTGCCCTCACAGATTGGCATGCGCTGGTGAACTGTGGCATGCCTGCCCAACTCAGCCCCAGAAGTCCCATTCCTAGGAACCCCTAGCTCAACTCAGTGTGCAATGGACTATCTTTAGTCTCTGCGATTAAATCACAAACCAAAAGAGGAAGTGAGGTTTTCCTAGCAGAAGAGTTGAAAAAGCTTTCTTGTTTTGTGGCAGGCGCTTTCTTTGGGTCAGAGAGTACACCATCCGCTTTTTGACTGAGGAAAATTCATGTGGTTAGCCAAGCCCATCCAATCCATCCTAACAAGGCCTGACATTAGCCACTGACTCACAGTTGCTGACCCCTCACTTCCCTCAGCGCAGCACAGGCGGCTGATCTGCAGGGCACCGGGTCCCTGAATGGAAGGATCTCCTGTTCGCCATGGAGCAGATCTGGGGTCTGTACCAGGTGAGAGCCAAGAGAAGGCAGTTTGGGGAGGGGACAGACCAACCCCCCATGTGGCTGATTGCTCACTATTAAGGGGTTCAGAAGAAGAAAGAAAGGAAGAAAGAAAGAAGGAAGGAAAGAAAGAAAAAAGTAAAGAAGAACGAGACAACAAAACAGAAAGGTTAACACAAGCCAACCCAAGGTTAACTGGACGTTAACGCCAGGTTAAATGCAGACTTAGGACTCTCTGGCCCATGTACCTCGGTCCTGTGCAGGATGAGGCTCCCGTAATTAGCTGTTGGTTCACACCAGGCTCCTGGGTGAGGAACCGGGAAGCTCTGAAGCCGCCAACTATTTGACAATTTAAATAGAAATAGAGGAAGACGCTCCCCTCTGCGCCGCCGGCGGCCTTGCCAACTCGGTCACCCCAACATCTACTCCGTCTGGGAGCTGCTGGCTCAGGCGGAGGAGCCGGTGCTGCACAGCCAGAACCAGGACAGGCTGTGGCTACCAGGGATGAAGCCTGATCCGAGGAGCCCGAGAGACCCGGGAAGCTCCAGAGGAAGAGGAGTCCGCGGGGCAGGGAGGGGCAGGGCCATGGGAAGATGCTCTTAAAAAGCGTCCTCAGGAAGTCGAAAGGAAAAAGGGGAACAGAGCCAGGAGAATGGTGACACCAAGGATGGCGCCGCTTGGTCCAGGCTGTAGCCGGAAACCAGGTCTGAAGCACTGTGCCCCTCTCCGCACACAGGCACAGGACAGCGAGCCTCTGTCCCTTTGCCTTGTTCTCGCACAGCGTCTGCAGTCCGTTCTCCTTCAGCGGCTCCACCAGCTCCTTGGTGACCGCCTTGTCGTCCCTGGCAGCGCGCGGACCCCGCGGGACCACCTAAGCCTGCGGGCAGCTTCGGACCAGGACCTCCCGGAGTCCCCGCCCCGCCGCCCAACCCAGCGCGGCCCTAGGCTCCGGCTCCAGGCGCAGGGCGCCACGGGGCTCGGGGAGGATTGTCCCGCGCTCTGGCCGGGGAGGATTCTCAGCGCTGTGGCCGCTCCCGCGCTCTGGCCGGGGAGGATTCTCAGCTCTGTTTCCGGGGAGGATTCTCAGCGCTGTGGCCGCTCCCACGCTCTGGCCGGGAGGATTCTCAGCGCTGTGGCCGGGGAGGATTGTCCCACGCTCTGGCCTCGGAGGATTCTCAGCTCTGTTTCCGGGGAGGATTCTCAGCGCTGTGGCCGGGCTCTCAAGCATGTTCTCTTCCCTCCCCTACACTAAAGAATTTGATCATTGATAAGGTCACCAACAATTACTTGTATGTCTTCACTACAGTTTACAATAAATTAGTACCTTGATTAAAATTACGATTGTATGATTTTCATCTTTTGTTCCTGTTAAGTTTGAACTTTACAAAGTATAATTTTTCAACTTTTAACTTTATTCAGCTGTTCACTTTACATCTCAATCTTTCCCCGCTCTCCTCCCCTTCTCTCCTCCGGTTCCCACCCTCCCTCCCCCTTCCACCCACCCAAAGTATAATTTTTGAATTGAAGGTTCTTTAGTACCAGGATAAACTTTTTCCTTTTTTTTTTTTTTTTTTTTGAGATCCACTTGCCTCCACCTCTGCTGGGATTAAAGGCGCTCACCACCACTTGTGGCTTAGAAGAAACCTTGAACTGTAAATACAGAACAGAGCCGGGGAACCTCATTTTCCTGAGCCTTGTATAGTATACTTTACTAAACATCACAGGCTTTATTATTATTTCTTCCAATAGATATAGCTTGAAAAATTAGCAAAGTGGTTAGATATAAATTTTTGAGACAGTTTCTGTTAGTGTGCATAAACCATTGCAACGTTAGGAGTTTATAAATGTAAACATTAAACACCCACTGATCCTAAGTCTCATTTTCCATGAGCCTTGCTGATGGTTTTGTCCTCATCTGGTATTTTTCACTCTTAGTGCAAAATCATCATTAAAAAAAAAAAAAAGCCCCCATCCTTACCAACGTAACTTGGAGGCCTCATGTTGCCTCCTTAGTGTAGCGCTGGCTGTTTTGGTTCTCATTCTGTACACCAGGCTGACCTCAAACTCAGAGATCCACTTGCTTCTGCCTGTGGAGTGCTGGATTAAAGCATGTGTTGCCATGCAAGGTTGGTTAGTTTTGTTTGTTTGTTTGTTTTTTGTTGTTGTTTTTTAAAGATACATCTGGGGGGTTATGGCTAGTTGTCAACAGTTTCACTTTGTTCTTCGAGTCATGGTGTAGTAAATTCAGACAAAAATGCAGAACCTGGCAGGCCGACTTTGGCCATGGCAGTCTCAGCCTACTTGCTGAGGGCCCTGCCACTCCCTTAATGAAGCAGTCAGGCCTCAAGGATGGCTTCCAAGCAAGAGAGGATCAACATCCTGCAGAGCTGGCTCTTAAGAAGAGCTAGGGGGAGGTGGGTTACCATGACAGGAGGTCAGGGTCCCTCCTGCCCTCACAGATTGGCATGCCATGGAGAATGGTGGAAAACCTGCCTAACCCAGCACCAGCAATCACAACGCCGAGTCAAGTCCGTGTGCAACCGGAAACAGCCCAAACCACAGAAAATATTGAACTGCTGTGCTGCTGTGCAGGAGGCCCTGTGGTTTCCAACTTCTCAGTGCTGGCCTATCACATCCTACCGTTAAATATGCTAATGAATATCACGTGGTTTGCATGATGTTAAACATTGAATCATGCCTTACAGACCCCTCACTTCCCTCAGCGCAGCACAGGCGGCTGATCTGCAGGGCACCGGGTCCCTGAATGGAAGGATCTCCTGTTCGCCATGGAGCAGAACGTTTTCTACCTGGTAAGCAGATCTGGGGTCTGTACCAGGTGAGAGAGCCAGGAGAAGACAGTTTGGGGAGGGGACAGGCCAACCCCCCCATGTGGCTGATTGCTCACTATTGAGGGGTTCAGGGTGGCATGGAAGGCCTGAGTTGGGACCTGGGAGTGGAAAACCTTTTCCCATGATGGTTTTTTGCTAGCAGAGTTCAAAATATCTGTTCTGTAACCATCTCTGATCACACGGTCAGCTCTCATACCTCAGCCTTTCTCGTCTTAGAGGCTAACCTCACTCCAGGACCCTCGCTCCCGTTACACAGGGCAGCATGGGCACACTGAACAAAGTGGGTGGTCCACCTTTAGCCCTGGCAGAGGCTTTGCAGTGCCTCATCAAGGCCAGCTGCTCAGGGCACCCTATCCCTGCTTGTCTGCTTGCAGCACCTCTCCTTGACTGTCAATTGGAGAGTGCTTTTCTAAAGTCCTCATGGCCTCCATGCAATCCTGATTGAGGGGCCCCTCTAGTAAAGCTGACACCTGCTGCCTCCTTCCCCACACCGGCCTGAGACTTTTCTCAGAGCTTCCCTTTCTGTGCGGCAGGAAATGCTTCCCTACACCGGCTTCTTCTTTCTGCCCTTAGGACATTTCTCCCTCCAGGCTGAGACTCCTTTGGTTCTCCTCCAATCCCAGGCTTTGGAAGACTGCGGCCATAGTGGTCACCACGGGAGTGTTGGGAGCGGCATCTCTCTGGCTGTGCTGGGTATGTCCCCTTCTTAGCTTTTCTGTCACATCTGGTGTGTGTGTGGGGGAATGGAAGAGAACTGGAGCATGCAGAGGGTGTGTGGAGGGGAATGGGCCTACCTTGAAGAATCCTCAGGCAGTTTGTCATAGGAAGTCTTAGAAAGGAGCCCTGACAGAGACAAGAGTGAGACAGGCTGCCCAGTCCCTCTTTCCTCCCCACATTTCTGGAGTCTCAGTGTCAGGGGACTTTTCCTGCCCTGAGTATGGGTGCTCTCTACCCCATGACCCAGGGCGGCATTCTGCAGCTCTGCTATCCACTTCCTGTAGTTTCCTCGTGAAAACCTGCCCTTCTTCATGTATGTTTCTTTCCCCCCACATCCTTGCCAGCACTCCCTTTCTTTGTTATCTCATGTAACTAACAAATGTCCTCACTTACCTCCACCCTCACCCTCTCCTCAGAAGTCCGTGTGAGCCTCTGTGGGAGTTATTCAGTGTCTCTTGAGCCATGCCTACTTCCCCGGCACTCACACACCTCAGTTTTCCCCAATCAGACACAGCATAGGTTTTACAAATTAATTAATCTATTTATTCACTTTACAACTCCCTCCTTTCTTTCCTCCTGGTCCCACCCTTCCCCCCTTCATTGTTCCTCAGAGAAGGGGAGCCCCCTCCCCAGCTCACTAAGTTGCATCAGGAATGAGCGCATCCTCTTCCCCTGGGGCCTGTAGAGGCAGCGCCTCCAGGGGGAAGTGATCAGAAAGGAGGCAACAGAGTCCATGTAACAGACAGTCCCTGCTCTTCCTTGCTAGAGCACCCACATTAAGCCTGAGCTGCCCATTGGCTACATCTGTGTAGGAGGTCTAGGTCCAGTCTATGCATGGTCCGTGGTTGGTGCTTTAGTCTCCCCAGGACTCTCTGAGCTCTGGCTAGGTGGCTTTGTTGGTCTTCTTGTGGAGCTCCTGTCCCCTTCAGGTTCTTCTGTCCTTCCTCCCTCACACCCACCACTATTCCCCAAGACTCCCTGTGCTTTGCCCAATGTATGGGTGTGAGGCTCAGCATCTGTTTGGAACCACTGCTGGGTGCAGCCTCTCAGAGGACAGCTCTGCTAGGCTCCAGTCTGATATGGAGTCCTTTAATTGGCTTGGGAGCTGGAGTTCCATTAATGACCTACAGCAATATTTCCCTGGCCTGAGCCATCTCCTAAACTCCTTTAGTTTTCCTTTTCTACCTTTTGACATTTACAGGGAGTTTACAACCTCTGTGAGTGTCAGTTTGTAATTTTCTAAAATCAACTGTACCGCATGTGTCTGTCTTAGTTTCTTTCTTGTCTCCATGACAAGATACTCTAACAAAAGCAGCATCAGAGAGAAAGTGTGTAGCTGGCTCACAGCTCCTGGGTTGGCCAGGGAGCCAGGAAGCAGCAGCAGCAGCTCACCCACCCTTCGTCCACCAGCAAGCAGAAAGCTCCAGAGGCCAGGCTTGGCTAACACTCTCCCCTCTATGCTGCACGGGACAGCAGCCCATAGTTACTAAATGGCAAAAAGGGTCTTCCAGACTCATAGCCATCAAGAAGATGCCTCCCAGGCTTGCCAGGAAGCAACTTCATCTTAAACTTCCCTGGGGTGAGCCTGTGTGCACTTTCCTAGTACAGTCTGGACTCTGTCACGTTGGAGATCAACACTGACCATCACAATCTCATTGAACCCTGACATGACACAACTATTTCTTCCATCCTTGAAACTCCTGCTAGGTTTTCTGAAAACAGTTTCTGCTTTCCCTGCTGCCTAGGCACCTTGTACCTTGCTGGGCCTGTTTCACTATCACCTCCCCTCCTACCTCTACCCATTTTCCTGATGAGCCTGTTAACCCACATAGGTGATAGCCAACATCCCCACCATTCCCAATCCTTGGTCTTTTTTTTTTTTTTCTGTCTATTCACATGTTTGTAGAAAACTTCTTTCAACTGGTGAAAACAGACAAAGATAACCATGGGAGAAGCAGGTAATGTCCATGCTTTGCAATATTGGAATTTCTTCCTCATTTACAGGGAAGAAATAGGAGCCAGAGATCACCTGGTGAGCAGGAACCCCTGAGCCTCCAGGAGGAGGATCCATGCCAAGGACACAGCAGCCCTCACAATGACCAGGGAGACTAAATCATCCCCGCAGGGTACACAGCACATTGGGAAGACAGTACCAGAGGCTGCAGACTGCTGGGGCCACCGCAACCCTGCAGTGGGTGGTCAGACAGGGTGAGGCCACTTGAAGCAAGACTCTCAGGCGTCAGAGGCCCCAGTTTCCATCCCCAGGCCATGCGTGGATCTACCTGCCTCTGCCTCCCGAGGGCCCGGATTTGAACTGTGCACCATAGAGCCTGGCTTGGAAACACTCATTTCATCAGGACATAAGCACTGTCCTCTACTACATGTCCAGAAGATACTGAACAAGGGCTGGAGGGATGGCTCAGAGGTTAATAGCGCTGACTGCTCTTTCAAAGGTTCTGAGTTCAAACCCCAGCAACCACGTGGTAGTTCGCAGCTATCTATAAGGAGATCTGGTGCCTTCGTGCAGATGTACCTGAGACAGAACATTGTATACATAATAAATAAAGAAATCTTTAAAAAAAAAACTGAACAAATTCCTAAGACATCTGAAGCAGTTGGCAGTTGTCTTTGGGAGGTGAACTGTATGAGGAGGTAAAGGGCTGGAGGGGAGGTGATGGCCAGCAGAGTGGAGGGGAGGAGGGAGAGATGGAAGAGAACTGAGGAAAATGGTTGCAGGGGGCTGACATATTAGCGGTGGCCATGGTGCTGTGACTGTCCTGGAGCACACCCAGTGAACAGACCCCAAGTCAGGAAGCCGGGATGGCTCAGTGGGGAAAGCCTGACCACGTGAGTCCCATCGCTGAGATCCACACGGTGGAAGGGGGAGCTGATCCCCACAGCTGAGGAGCTTACATGACCCATGGCACCCCTCCATGCCAACAAATCAGCAGACATAAAATCGAAGTCTTATGTGAACTTTGCTGCTCTGTGCAGCCTTCCCTGTTTCCCCCAGGGGAGACGGGTCAGCATCAGGTCTACTGCACCAGCACCAACAAAGGAGGACAGCTGGTATGGCCCAGGGCGCACACCAGGCTGCGGGTTCTGTATCCCCAGGTTGGGGGTCAAGACACTTTGTCGCCAGCTGTGTTTCTCAGTGTTCAGAGGTGTGGAGGGCTAACGGTGTGAGAGCCCAGGACACAGCTAACATCTGTCTCTAGCAGCGTGTGGTGAGTACCAAGTGTCTTCACTTTCAGGCGATGAACCGACATTTGCCCCACCTCTCCATTCAAACAGAACTGACACCAATTAAAGAAAGAGGACTTTTCCCTTAAAAAATAGACTGCTTAACTGCCTTATGCCCACTGACCCCCAACACATCAATTTCTCCCTGTCCCCCTACCTGGACACTGGGTTTCTCTGTGTAGCCTTGGCTGTTCTGGACTTGATTTGTAGCGGAGGCTGGCCTCGAACTCACAGCTATTCCCCTGCATCTGCCTCCCAGAATGCTGGGATTATTTAATCACGTGCCACCATGCTTGGCTACACTTCAATTTATTTACTAGAAGAAATTAATTCATTTGGGAAATGTTTAGTTGTGGGTAAAACCTGCTTAGGAACTCTCAGTTGAAGCTTCAGAGACTAAGACAGACAAACAGAAACAAGTTAGAAGCAGGGTGGCCCCCACACATTCAAGGGGCAGCCCTGTGTTAGGGTTCTCTAGAGGAACAGAACTTATAGAATGAATCTATATATAGATATGGACAGGCAGACAGACAGATAGAAAGGTGATTTATTACAATGACTTACAGACTGTGGTCCAGCTGATCCAACAATGGCTGCCTACCAAGGGAAGGTCCAAGAATCCAAGGGTTGTTCAGCCCGTGAGGCTGATGTCTCAGTTGGTCTTCAGCACACGTCAGTCCTGAAGAAGCAGGCTCTAGTGCCAGTGAAGGAATGGACTTGCTGGAGTCAGAACATGCAGGAGAAGAGAGAGCCAGCTCCCTCCTCCACCCTGCTGCTGGTGATCACGGCGGGGTCTGCGCTCCTCCAGGGGATGCGCGATTTCTCTTGTTGACACAAACCCAGTTGTTTTGTGTCTCTGTTTGTGCCCACAGGTGTGCACACACACAGCTTTTCAAATATGAGAGAGGTTCTGGTGAGCCAAGAACAAATGGTGATATGTTTACACAAACTTGAGACAGGAGATCCTTAGAATAAGCATCACAATGCAATGTTCGGATTTAAAACAGATAGTGGGGTAGAGAAAGCAGTATTTGAATGGACAAGGGTAAATTGTATACATTCCACAAGAAAATTATACCAACATTTCCCCCTTTAAGTCCAATAAAAGGCTCCTTTTCTTTCAATACAATAATAATTATAAAGTTTATGAAAACTATTAGGTAAGATTTACATGTGCAATGGCCAGTCCATGTGCATTTGTAAATTTAGGAGAAAATATTTGATTATCTATCCTATCTTGTCAAGTTTAGAGTTCTATACCTAAATTAACTTTTATCCTTATTGGTATTACCTATATGAAAACATTTTCTTAAATTCTAAACAACTTAAGCTTAATTGTGGAACTGTAACTATTTGGTCTTCAACCCCACCAGAGACTTGATAAGAAATAAAATTAGTTACTGGAGTAAATGGGAAGTGCATGTTAGCAGCTTCCAAAAGATAAAAAATTGACAGAGACAGTTTGCTCCCATAACCTTGAAAGTAACCTTGAATTTGTATCAATATACTAAAGCTTATACCAGTGTATCAATATACAAAATCCTATACCAGAGTTAAAAATAACCTTATTTGAGAATAACAAATAAAACCTTAAGTTGAATAGATTCAATAAGCTACCTTTTGTCTCATTATTCCTATAAGATGTCCCTGTATTTCCTTTTCTTTCTTTTCAACCCCTTTCTCCTTGTCTAAGAAAGAAAAAGAAAAGAAAAAGGAAAAGAGAAAAATCCCTGAGTCTAACCTTGTTTGCTCTCTGAATAAGATCATTAGTAATTTATAACCATTTCCCAATGACAATAAACATAGCCACAGAAAACAACCAAAAACCTACCCAACCCCCATTAAGGAAATTTGGATGTCGTTCTCATGGATTTCTTCTAGCTGACATTTTGGACACCCAGAAATCCTGTTAGGGGGGCCCAAAGAAAATTGGGAAAAAATGGTTAATTAAGCAAGCATTAACATTTGTGGTCCAGTCTTTGAATGTTGAGAAATTTCAGGCTTAATAAAAGTCCTGTTTGGAACAGTGTAAAATGCTGGAGCAATTGAGATTAGTAGCTTTCTTCAAAGCTCTCTTGGGAGCAGGCTTTGATGAGAAACAGCAATTGAAGCAGTTAAGGCAGGAACAAGCAGAATGCTGGAACATGCAAGATGCTGGAACAGATGTGTCAATGTCTCAGCATGCTGGAAGGAGGATTCTGTCAGGTTTGATCCAGCATCTCTGGTGTCTAGTTCTTTTGTTCTTCAAACATATAATTTCTTACAAGCATTATAGAGTTCTAAAATGATAAATGTATGACATGTTCAGGATGAAACTAAACTGTAAATCAAGTTTATCTATGCCAATTAAAAGAGTGACATAATAAAATTTGAGGATGTTATAGCCAAGGATTTATTGGCCATGTATTTGTTAGAGTTCTGGCTAAAGACATTTTTTATGTCTCAGTCAGTTTCAGAGTTGTTCCCATGTGAAGGGATTATCAATTTATGTTACCTGTTCTGTTTGGTCTTGTGATTTCTCTCTTTTTGTGTGTGGCCAAGGTGTTCAGGTGGTCTTCCTCAGTCATATCTGATTTTTATTAGTTTTGAAGGAACCCACAATTTCTCTTCACCTGTATGAACATATGCAAAACCTCTTCCCCAGTGTAACGCATTCCCTGCTCTCCATTGTGAAGTTAGGGTATCTTTGAAATATATAGGCTGAAATAACTCAGCAGTTTTTTCTATAACCCAGTGTCTCTCCACAGCTGTTGTTTGTTGTTCATTAACATTTAGGAAATTTAAGGTCAATAAAGCATTATGTAATCTATCTCTGGGGGTCTTTGATACTCCTCTCTGTTTGTTAAGCTTGTCCCTTAAAGTATGTTTGGATCTTTCAATGACCAATAGGATTGTGAGGTATACCTGTGACATGCTTTATCTTATAAGATGTAAAAAATCCTTCCATTTTATTAGAGACACATGCTGTAGCATTATCAGTCTTAATTTGTTTAGGAATACCCAGAACTGCCATCACTTCTAACAAATGTGTAATAACTGAATCAGCCTTTTCAGAACTTCAGGCTGTTGCCCGTTGAGACCCTGAATATGTGTCTATATTATGGTGCACATATTTCAGTTTACCAACCTCTGTAAAATAAAGCACATCCATTTGCCAAATTTCATTTCTTTGGTTACCTTTAGGGTTACTTCCTGCAGGTAGTGGAGTTTGGCTATATAAAGAACAAGTGGGACATTTTCTCACAATTTCTTTGGCTTGTTGCCAAGTGATAGAAAACTCTCTTTTTAAACCGTTGCTGTTAACATGGTGTTTTTCATGAAATTCTGAGGCCTCTAACATGCTTCCTATCAGTAGCTGATCAATTTGCTCATTGCCTTGTGCTAGAGGGCCTGGTAGACCCATATGAGTGTCTGATGTGTGTTATATACGATGGATTATTTCTATTTCTGATTACTTGTTCTAATTGAAGAAACAGTGAAGTTAAGTCTGAATTTTCCTAACTTAGATCAGCAGTTTCTATATGCACAACAACTCTTTCTGCATATTGAGAATCAGTGATTATATTAAGAGATTCTTGGAAATCTGATGACACCAAGAGAATTGCATATAATTCTGATTTTTTTGAACTGAATCATAAGGACTTTCCATCACTTGACTCACATTTTCTGACTTATATCTGCCCTTTTTGATTTACTGGCATCCGTATAAAATGTGGGAGCTCCAGAAATTGGAGTTCATTATATTATATGAGGGAGAATCCAATTGGTTCTTTTTATAAACTGAAGTCGCCTGCTTTTTGGGTATCTGTTGTTGATTTCTCCAAAAAATTTGCAGCAAGCTCTTTGCCAGTATTCGTTGTCTGCCCATAATGACACAATCTCAGCATTTGGTAAAGGGCACCACAATTTCACCTGCATCTATTCCAGCCAGTTGATGAAGTCTCATTTTTCCTTTTAGGATCAATTCAGAAACCTTTTCTATATAGGTTTTTAATTTTTTAGTTTGTTTGTGTGCCAAAAATATCCATTCTAAGACAAAGTCCTCCCTCTGCATAAGAACTCTTGTAAGAGAATGAATGGAAGGCAAGATAACCAAAATACAGGCATCTTTGGATCAATAGGGTCTATATATGCATCTTGTAATTTCTATCTATCTGAGCCAATTCCTTTTTAGCTTCAGTTAATAATGTTCTTGGACTATTGAAGTCCTTATCACCCTGTAAGAAATAAGTTACTTAGCTCTTGAGTAGCTAAGCCAAAGGTAGACCATAGCAGGTTAATATCTCCCTGCAATTTTTGAAAATCATTAAAAGTTCTTTATTGGTTTTTTCCTAATTTGTACTTTTTGCGGTCGAATTTTCTGTAGACCTATTTTGTATCCTAGGTAATTAATAGAATCTCCCCTTTGTATTTTTTTGGGAGCAATCTGTAATCCCCAGCAGACAAAGTTCTATTTATTTCATCAAATTTTTTTCTAATGTTTTTGTACCAGAATCAGCACATAAGATATCATCCATATAGTGGCAAATTATGGATTGAGGAAATTGCTTACGAACTATCTCCAATGGCTGTTGTACAAAATATTGGCATGAAGTAGGACTGTTTAACATCCTCTGTGGTGAGACCCTCCAGTGATATCTCTTTATTGGACAGCTTCTGTTCAAAGTGGGTACTGAGAAAGCAAACCTTTCCCTATCATGTTCGTGTAAAGGAACTGTGAAAAAGCAATCTTTAAATCAGTCACTATAACAGGCCATTCCTTAGCCAACAAGGAAGGCAATGGGATTCTGGATTGTAACAATCCTATTGACTGAATAATTTTGTTAATTGCTCTGAGTTCTGCTAACATCCTCCTTTTGCCAGATTTCTTTTTAATGACAAATACCGAAGAATTCCCAGGGCTGTTGGACTCCTCTCTATGTTGAGCTTCCAGCTGCTCCAGGACTAGCTGTTCTAGTGCCAGTAATTTTTCTTCACTCATTGACCATTGTTCAATCCAAATAGGTTGGTCGGCCAGCCACCTTAGTGGTAAGGCTGTGGGGTTTTATCAACAGTGTCTTCCCAATGTGAAGTTGAAAAGATGGCCTCTGCTGTATTTTGTTTATGGACAGCCTGGAGAGTTTGTAGCTGTCTTTGATGGCATTTTAAAATAATTTTGACTTCTTTGTCAGGAATATTACCTGTTTTTTGGCTTGCCTCTGAAATTGGGGGGAGGTTAATCTGGGTTTTCCATTGTTTTAACAGATCTCTTACCATAATTTTATCGATATCTCAGCCACATATGGCCTTAATTTTCCTCTTTGACCTTCTGGTCCTGTGCATTTAAGCCACCTGACACTTTGTTTAACTTTAGATAAAGTTCCAACTCCTTGGGATTGGATATCTACCTCGTGAAGTGGCCAATTTGGAGGCAAGGATTTAGGAGTGATAACTGTGACATCAGCCCCAGTATCCACCATGCCTTCAATTTCAATAGTATTTAAAATTATCTTTAACTTCGGCCTTTGATAATTTATAGAGGTTTGCCAATATATTTGGGTTTTGTTCTCTTCTGGTTTTTTGATTTATCTATAGAACCTGCTCTGGCCTCACTGTCTAATTTTGTAATGTTTATTCCCAGAGCAGTCGTGTTTAACTTTCTTGTGGAGGAGTATCCCTGTCCTGTACTGGGGCCTGCGAGAGACCTACTTGGCTGTTTTTGAGAAAGGATTACTGTTATTAATTATAAAGAAGAAGAGGGGGCCAACCCTCTGTGAGAGATTTATTGGGAGGGTAAGGAGGGAGTGGGTAGCAGGGCATGGTGGGGAGAAAGAAAGGAAAAAAGAGGGATGGGGCACGAGAGAGAGAGAGAGAGAGAGAGAGAGAGAGAGAGGAAAGTAAGAGAGAGTAAGGGAGGGACCACGTGTCGGTATCAGCCTTTTAAGGGGGCATGATAACCACGCCTTCCAGGTGTGGTCACCTGGCTGGCTGTCGACACATGATGACATCATAGGCTGCCGGGTAACTAAGAAGCAGGTTTTGTTCCCAAATACTAACATTCCTCCCTTTTTCTATAATTAAAAATGAGGAGGGTGGGCTGCTTTTCATAAGGTAAGTTAAAGTATATAAATTTAGGCTCATTGGAAGCAGCTCTTGGTTGTCATGCAAGAGGTTGAGAGAGAGAAGAATTATAGCAACAAAATGGTCAGATTGCAAGGTCAAGAGTAAGGGAAGCCTCTGCCCTGGAAAATTTAGGGTAGAGTGTTGTCAGTAGAGAGTTGCCAGCCACGCAAGGCAGCAGGTAGAGGATGGGGAACACTGGGAGAACCTGGAGCCGCCTGTCCTGGTCCTGAAGCACACCATTTCAGCCTTTTGTTAACAACAAGTTAATAACGGGCATAGATTCTCTTCTGGCTACTTCCTGCTGACACTGGGGGTGATGTAGGGAAGTCAAAAGGCTGAAGTGTTGGCCAAGTCCAGGAAGAATAGGCTGCTTTGATGCTTTCCCAGGACTGTGAGAACACCCATGGCTGGGAGGGAAGGTGCAGGTCCAGCTTGTTGGAAGTCTGTGAGGTCAGAGCTGAACACCTACAGCTTGTTGGAAGTCCGTGAGGTCAGAGTTGAACACCTGTAGCTGTTTTGGTGCTGTTGTGGCTATAGGAAACATCTGTGTCTGGCAGGACACTGAAACACATATAGGCAAAAGCTAAAGTTGAGTAGGGAGATAATCCTGTAGGTGAAAGGTTTGGATGGATGAGGCTTGTGCATGGGAACCTCTGTCTACCTGGGGGGACCTTTATTTACTGGCAATATTTAAAGAAGGCTTTGTTTTTGATCTGTTATTGAGGTGAGGTTTGGTTACAGAAGCGTGTAAACTTAGAGGCCCTCGTGCCAGTTGGCACTAGGTGTAGAAACCTGAAATTCTCCAGAGGAGATCCTATCTGGAGCGCGGGCGTCTGGGCGTCTCCCATTGGGGGCAGAGAAGTCAAGACCTTCCAAGGCGCACCAAGGGAAGGTGTAACTCTGAGCGAGGGTCCTGCCTGGTCAATAGCTCCTCAGCTTTTGGCCAGAGACCGGGGCTCGGTGCCCAGTGGCAAGGCCGAGATCACATGGCTGCCTAGCGCTAGCTCTTCCCACGAGCGAGCGAGGGGGAGAAGGAACCGTATGTGAGAGGGGGCGTACTGCCCAAGGGAGAGTGAGGCCCTAAAATGGAGGTCAGCATAGAGGGTCAAACCTAGACAGTTAAAGCTACAGCTGGGGGGGGTCCCTCCATCTCAAAAGATAGCAGGAAGTTGCCGGAGCTCTGCGGTCAAGCTTCCCCTACCAAGAGAGGCATTTATGCTGAGAAAATGGGGTGAACTCACCAATCCAGCAGTGGTTGCATGTAGTAAATAGAAGTCTGGTAGCCAGGAAAGGAAATCCCAAACCAGGAAAGGGGAGGAGTCCCACCTTTTGAGATAGGCAATAAGTGCAGTTATTATCTGGAGTCTAATTGACCAGAGAGGTAGATTTAGGTGGACTTTCTGCAGCTTACAAGAATTACTTTTAAGTTTTAAGAAGGAGATACAACTTTAGACATGTTAGTATCACAATTGTACTCTGCATTGAGAAAAAGGCAGTAGACATACATATTTGTGTTAACAGCATAAGTATTTTTTAAGGTGAGCTCTGAAAAGGCAGAAGCCTTTTATGAAGTAAAAGGGAAACTCACTTGATCTTAACTTTTAGGATAAGCATACACATTGTGGAGGCTTGCAGTCTTGAGCTTAGGACCATAATAGTGGTATAGTGGAATGTTTTTGTATCAGAGTCAGATTAATAACCTATTTAAGATACCTTAAATCACCTTAGATCTTGTAACCTTTATAACTTGCATTTACCGACCTTAAAACATTTTTTAAGACTCTCATGTATAACTTGCGTTTACCAACCTTAAGACACATTTTTAGACTCTCAAACGTGTATAGCTTACGTTTATCAACCTTAAGACATCTCTCAAATATGTCTTTTGAGAGGGACCTTTGTATTTAGTTATTTGCCATGAGACATGGTTGAGACTGCTATGAACATTTATTGTCCTTTAGCTAAAGGGATGGTAAAAGGTTTCATTTAGGCCTGTTTCTTGAGTCTGGACTGTGTCTAGGCCTGAAAATAGCAGCTCTAGGACTTAGGCTTAAGGCCTGGTCTCCTGCATATGGAGAGAGCTGGGAAGGCACCTGAAGTCCCCCAACACAGAGGTTGGCAATATGTCAGTGGGACCTCATTCTGAGGTCAAAAACAGACCTGTGCGAGAGCTGTGGAGGTTGCTGTGTCAAGGAGCCATTCGTCCTCTGCCAGGCCAACGAGCTAGAAGGCTGGAAGTGTCTGTAGCTCTTGTGCTGGTTGAACCTCCATGGCTGGGCACAGAGGACAAGCCTGCTTGGGAGCATTTTGACTTCCAGAGGCCAGTTTGCCAGCAGCCAGCTTTGGCATGTTGCAGCAGCAGGACCAGCATCCACTTTGGCTGCATTTGAACACATCATCTGGCAGAGCGGGCTTTTGACTATGCAAACTTGCGGGAACACCAACAGCTTCTGGACGCAGCTAGGTCTAGGTTTAGAGCCCTTCGGGATGGCTCAATTTTTACCAACTCCTATGTGGAGACTCAATGACCATCCTCAGCTGTTTATTAAAAATTGCAGTGAGACCATGTTTGCATCTGCGGGACTATAAATCTGTATGAAATTATTATTAACCTTTTTTGTTAACCAGTAAATATCAACCAGACTTTAGGTTTTGTCCTTGCTAAGTTAGAACCTTAAAAGTCATGAATATAATTTATTAAAGTGAGAGCATAAGAATTTTTGTCTGATTTAATATATAAAAGTTTATAGCTTATAATAGTCTAAGGCTATACTACAGATTAATAACATCATTTCAAGAGAACAAGACCAAGCTTATATTAACCTTTTGATAGTAGAGATATAGTAAGTTGACCCAGTTTTAATGTAAATATATTTTTAAAAATTAATAGATCTTAATTTAGAATATTGGCAAACAATTTGTACATAATAATGAACCCTTGATCTATAAGTTTAAGACCAACAATTTAGCAGGACCATAGAAACCAATTTTAAAATTAACCAAGTATATTTTAACCTTTTGATAGTAGAGATGTAGCAAATTGACCCAGTTTTAACATAAATAAATACCTGTAAAATTAATAGAGCTTAATTTAGAATATTGGCAAACAACTCGTACATAATAACGAGCCCCTGAGCAGAACAGTTTAAAGCAATTTTAAAATTATATTTGAGCAACACATAGTGGGAGACAGTAACAGCCTTATATTTTAAACCAACTTAATATGAATAGATATTTATAACTGAAATTTTATTATTATATAAAATTTATTTTGAAGCAGGATTGAATCATAAGATAGTAAAATGCAACTTTGAATTTTTATAAAAATCCATACCAACTTGAAATGAGACTCGTTTTGGCCTAGTCTAAAAGATAAGATAAACAGTTAATTATGGTTAAGACTTATAAATGCAAACCCAATGATAAAATTATATAAATTATATAAAGCATTAGATAAGGAATTTAAAGCATTTTAAAATATAAGAGTAGAGTGTATAGAAATCAGGAAGAGAGAGCTTGGAAATAGTCAGAAGAAAGCATGGAAAAGCAGCTTGGGAAAGGGGCGGAGGGAGCATGTGAAGATGGCTACCCCATTTGTCTGTGACTGAGCTATATTCACTAAGCCAATGCAGAGTCTAGGAAGCACAGGCTCCCTTTTTGAATGATTTTGGTTTTCCTTGTAACTCCCTTGGTAGCAACCTTGCCCATCACAATTAAGGCATTTCCCAAGGTCTTTAGGGGTAGCTTCTCCTATCAAGGTCACATTGGGTGAATGAGGTCTGATGTCACTTTCTAATCCATTCGTCTATTGGAGCAGATCTTGCTCTTAATGGCCTTATTGCCTCTTTGAGTTCAGTATTAGCATTTTCAAAAGCTAAAGATGCTGTTAGTGCTTCTCTAGCTAGTGGATCTGATATACTTCTATCCACAGCTGAGGTCAATCTTTGCAAAAAGTTAGTGAATGTTTCACTTGGACCTTCTATGACCTGGGAGAATGGCTCAAGCCTTTTTCCTGATTCCTCAACCTTGTCCCAGGCATTTAAGGCTGCTAGGCGACATAATGCCAAGGTTTCTTCATTATATAAAGCTTGTATCTCTGTGTCAACATACTGGCCATCACCAAGCAGCTGTTCCTTGGAAACACCAGCACCTCTGGCTCTATTTTTGTGTGCTATCTCTCTAGCCTCTTCTCTCCACCATGAAAGCCAGTGTAAATATGGCCCAGGTTCTAACATTGGCTTTGCCATATCCTCCCAGTCCTTTGGGATTACTCTACTTCTGACTGGCCAGGAAGTCAGCATTTGTTTTACACATGGTGAATGCATTCCAAAATGAGTGACACTTTCCCTGAATTTCCTCAGATCTAGCACTTCATCGGGGCATCATTCCGCTTTATGATAATCCAGTGGATGACCATCAGCTGCTGGTCTCGCTGTATACTGACTGGATGAGCTAATGTTTGTTTTCTAACCACCTTTGGTTGGCTTTCTTTATTTTTGTCTTTTGTCTCTGCCTGAGTATTTTCTTCACTTAGTATTCTAAATTCTTCTCTTAAGGTCTGTACCCATATTTCACACCTATCTCTCGGTTGTTTGTTTTGTTCAAGAATCTCTTGAATCTCTTGTTTTATGCTTCACTTCCAACTTTTATTTTCCTTTATATTGTTCTAGTTGTTCTTTGTGCTGTTCCAGTATCTTTTCTAAAACCTCTGCCCTACTTTATTCTGTTCTGCAAGTTTTTGTATCTCTTGTTTTATGTCCTGTTTCCAACCTTCATTTTTTTCTTTATCTTGTTTTACTTGTTCTTTGCTGTGTTCCAGAATCTTTTCTAAAGCCTTTGCCTTTCAGAAGACATAAAAGGTGAATCCAATGATTAAAGTTAAATTGAGAACTATGAATGTAACCATAGTCATAACTTCTAAACTTTCCTTTACTTCTGCCTTAAAACTGTAGAAGAATCTATCAGCCAAGCTCCAGGAAGTCTGTTTTACTGTTTCTCCTGTCCGGTTATACTGTAGCTGCAGCCAGTTTTGTTATGTTAAGTCTCAGGTCTGCCCACAGTAGGCTGTATTTTCTTCCTGGGCCTGTTTAAGAGTCTCTTAAAGAGACAGTAATTGACCTGGGAGTTTTTAGGTTTTACTGGGAGCTTATTTTCCCCCACCAAATTATGTTAAAGTAGGATCTAAAGGGTGTGGATACCTAGATTAGTTGGGTACCATTTGTTGTTGAGTATTATTATTTATTATTGATTTATCTTTTAGTTAATTAGCAGTTATTCCTAAACCAGCTGTTTCTCCAAATTACCATACAGAGACTGGGATTTATTTAATTAACCTAGAACACAATGCTGGGCAATGATTACTCCATTCTAAACCTCCAAGCCTGCCTAGTTTCCTACCATTCAGATTTCACCCATCATACTTACTTTAAGTCATATCTTAGGTCCGATTCATCTCTCTATGTGGTTCCAAGACCTCTCCTACAGATTCTCTCTGCTCCTCCTCACCCCTTGATTCCTCTCTCTCCCCTCCTGACTCGGATGTCCCATTGGGGCTGGTTGTTTAATTGACAATATAGAGAACAAATGGTGGCATGTTTACACAGACTTGAGACAGGTGATGCAATGTCCGGATTGAAAACTGGTAGTGGGATAGAGAAATCAGCATTTGAATGAACAAGGGTAAATTGTATACATTCCAAAAGAACATTATACCAACAGTCCTGCCCTTAGAGTATGTGGTATCCTCAGCCATGGTCATGCTGTCTGGTTCCTGTGGGCAGCCCAGAACACTGGCAGTTTCCTGTGTTGTTGTTGGGGCTTCTCTGCCTAAAAACACACAGGGAGATGACTCAGCTCTTGAAGTGGGTACCATTTTTAGCAACCCCTGGTTTTGGAAATAGCCTTTTTGAGACAGCATCTCACTGCTGCTTGCTATACAGTGTACAGCAAGCTGGCTTCAGACACAGAGATCCCCCTGCCTCAGCCTCCTGAGTGTGTAATTCTTCTTTTGAGAGATTTCTGTTCAGGCTATGGCCCACTGTTTCACTGGGTTGTTTGCTTTCTTAGTGCTTTGCTTTAGTGCCTGTGCATTGTGGATATCAACTTGTGAAGAATGTAGAAGCCTTTCAGTTCTATGAAGTCCCTTTGTTGACTGGTGGCCTTGTTTCCTACATGACTAGAAAGTGCTTTTCTCTGCCTCTGACTTTTAGGTTGTCTTTCTGTTTTGAGATGTAGTCTATGTAGTTTTGATTGTCCTGTGCTCCTGACTGTCCTGGAACTCAATATACAGATCAGGCTAGCCTTAAACTCACAGAGATCCCCCTGCCTCTGCCTTTTTAAAAAGTGTTTTCTCTACTTTTCCTTCTAGCATCCTGAGAGTTTTATTTTTTTCTCATTTTAAGACAGGCTTTCTCTGTGTGTCCCTGGCTGTTCTGGAGATTCACCTGCCTCTGCCTCCCTAGTCCTGGGTTTAAAGGTGTGCACCACCACAGCCAGGCTGAGTTTGGGGTCTTACACTGGAGTGCTTAACAGACTTGGGGCTGGCTTGTGTGCAGAGTTGAGAGATAAAATTGAGATTCATTCTTCATTATGAGACAGCGTATTGTCGGCACCATTTGTTGAAGATGTTTTCTTTCCTCCAATATCTAGCCTTGGCTCTTTTGCATAAACTGGATGTCTGGGGAGTGGAAATGTTTAGAGCTGTGGTCCTCAGCCTTCCTAATGCTGTGACCCGTTAATACAGTTTCTCATATTATAGAGAAACCCAATTACAAAATTATTTTGTTGGTATTTCATAACTGCAATTTTGCTGCTCTTATCATTTTTAACTTAAACATCTGTTGTCCAGGACATGCAATCTGTGACCCACAGGTTGAGAGCCACTGGTTTAGAGGTAAACAGTACTTTCAGCTCTTGCAGAGGACCTAGGTTCTAATCCCAGCTCATAGGTGGTGGCTCACAACCACCCATAACTCCAGAGGCTCTGAGGCTATCGTTGGATCTCCTAGGGAACTAGCACACATTTTGCACATAAACACACACAGGCAGAACACTCACACACATAAACCTTGTGTGTGGGTGCCATGCTGGTTGTATGGCTACGCCTGTGAAGTATGACTTCAAATGAGATATGATGATCCTTCCAGCAATGTTCTTGTTGTTTGGTTGTTGTTGCTGTTCTGAGACAGGGTCTCACTGTGTAGTCCTGGCTGGCCTGGAATTCACTGTGTAGACTGATCTCGAACTCACAGAGATCCACCTGTCTCTGTCTCCTCACTGCTAGGACTAAAGCTGTGCACCCCCATGCTCCAGCACAACCCCAGTGCTCAGGATTGCTCTACTGTCTAGGGTCTTTGTGCTGCATTTGGATTTTAATTTTTCCCTTGTATCTGTGAAAAGCAGCACTAAATTTTTTTTAATGGTTGCTTTAGATCTGTGGATTGTTTTGGTGGACCTGCCATTCCTAATGTTAATTCTCTCAGTCTGTGAGTGAACATGGCAGGTCTTCCCATTCTCTAGTGTCCTCCTCAGATGCCTGCTTCAGTGTGTTAAAGTTTTCTTAGCAGAATTTCCACGTTGTACAGAAATAAATTGAAAGGCGATGGGCATTTCTCTCCTGTATATCTCCTATCTATAAATGAGACAGGGACCACTTAGATTTAACAAGCTTTAAAGCAGTAGAGCTGGGCAGATAGTAACTGTCTGTGCTACTTTGTTATTTCACTGATATGTGCCCAATGTCACTTTCAAATTCGTCCTGCTAGGGCTGTTTCTGCTGTGGCTGTCTGTCCTCAGGGGGAATTATCTTGGTCATGTGCTCATGGTCCGTCCTGCTCCATGGAGATCCCCTCCTCCCACTAACCTTCTCTCTCCTATCTAGTTTTAGGGTGTTGGTGGAAAGGAGGGAGAAACTTAAATACCCCAAATTAAGCAAGTTTTAAAATGAGCGCCACAGCACCAGGATGCCCAGAGCCAGGGAAGGAGAGGTATCATCAGGCAGAACACAGAGTCAACAGGACCATATCTGAGCTGAGACCCTGTGGATCCCTCCCCTCTGTGGATCCTACAATCTGGGGTTAGATGCTGAGAGATGGGAAAGATGGAGAGAACCTCCAGGGAGGCACCTGGAAGGAGGCAGGTGCTTAGGAGACTGAAGTTCATCTTTTCAGCCCACAGTCTCCAGAGAAAAGGGGCCTTGTGCTGTCTGGTGGGCCAATAGTGGGAAAAACACCTCCTACTGCTGTCACACTTGGGCTTCCCAAAGGACAATGAGACAGACACCATTTAAAGGGAAAAGCTCAGGCCTAGTCCTCCATGCAAACAACAAACACAATAAATAAACATGGAAGACAATGTGAAGAGCCCCAGCTAGGACCACAGCCCTGGGGCCCATAATTCTGGGACAGGACAAGGCTCTGGCCATCCCTGTGTCCTGTGATCACAGATCTCAGTATGTGGTTCACAGGGATGAAGGGAACAGAGCCAGGAGGTGACAGAGCTGAGGAGTGACCAGGTCACAGATGACAATGGACTGAGCTCCACCTGGACACAGCCCTGTTCACACTCAGCTCCCACAGCCTCATCCTGTCCCACCAGGTACAACAGCACAATGACACAGATTCTGGACGGTTCTCCATCTGCCATGTATTTCCTCCATAAAACTCTTAGTATTCTCAATTCTTTGATTTTCCTGCCAATCAACCTGTCAGATTAAGGACATGAACAATCAAGGTCACATTCAGATTCTTATTTTCAGTGGGGAAGTGAGGAGCTGCAGCTCAGGGCAGCATGGAGGTGACAGGATGGAGATGTCCTCTCCTGCCTTGCTGGACCAGGAAAGTTGGCTGTGGAAGGGAACACAGGGCAGAGCAGGGAGAGGGTGGTGGTGTGCAGGGGTGGGCTGGGCTGTCCAGTTCTTCACACTGAGACCATAGGATCACAGGGAACATCAGACACTGTTGCCTAAAGAGAACTGAGGACTCTGGACGGTCACAGGAGAGACCGGAACACATCACCTGTCACAGTTCTCTTCAGGCAGATGTCTTCATGCTAGAGAAAGAGAGTCATGAGCAGACACTATGAAGACAACGTCCAACAAAACATCCCTCAGACAAAGGAGATTCCAGGATTCCCTGAATCTCAGTCAGTCTACTTTGCCTCTCCCCAAATTAGACTTTAGAGTGTCACCTTAACAATCTGGGAGAGACACATCAGAGCTCTAGGGACAAAAGAAAGAAGGAAAAGAAAGAGAAAAAGAAAGAAAGAAGGAAAAAAAGAAAGAAAGAAAGAAAGAAAGAAAGAAAGAGGAAGGAAGGAAGGAAGGAAGGAAGGAAGGAAGGAAGGAAGAAAGGTAGGAAGGGAGGGAGGGAGGGAGAAAGATTTCATTACAAGGTACAAATACAGCACCAAGATTTTCATAACAGGGCTATAATGGTCTGGTTGAACATTCTAAAATTTTCAGCTTCAACCCCAAATGCCTCAGGGACAATCCTGCCCCCACACTTACCTGGGGCTGGAGCATAGCGCCCTCCTCTTCCACCTGTGAGAAGAAAGGCCATGAGAGACCAGGGAAGAGCCCAGCCCTAGGTAGTTTCCAGGACTGACAGCAGACCAAGTTAGAGACAGTAGCAATGAGGGTGTGGATGTGTTTCCATTAGTGAGCAGAGCACACTTCTAAACGTGCTGAGAGAAAACCCAGACCCTGCCCTTTCCTACCTATGTTTCTCCTCCTCTTCCTCACAACAGCCACCACAGCTCCAATGATGACCACAGCAACAGGGACAACCAGAACAGCAATGACTGCCATGATGGGGACAGTGGGCTGAGGAGGCTCTGGGAAGAGAAGGGCAGGAAGGGAAGGTGAGGGTCATGACCCCAGCTCTCAGCCCTGACCTGCTCAGGATCTGCACAAGGCTCCAGCTCTCCTGACCCCAGCTCTGCACCCACAGCCTCCTTACCCCATCTCAGGGTGAGGGGCTCAGGCAGACCCTCATGCTGCACATGGCATGTGTAATGCTGCTCCTTCCCAGGAGGCACCACCACAGCTGCCCACTTCTGGAAGGTTCCATCCCCTGAAGGCCTGGTGTCCACAAGCTCCATGTCCTGGGTCAGGTCCTCCCCATCCAACTGCCAGGTCAGGCTAATGCCAGTAGGGTAGAAGCCCAGGGCCCAGCACCTAAGGGTGATGTCACCTTGAGGTCTGGGGTGATGGGTCACATGTGCCTTTGGGCGATCTGTGCAGAAGATTTAGAAATATCCATAATTAAGGGCCTGGAGAGATGGCTCAGAGATGAAGAGCTCTGTCTGCTCTTCCAGAGGTCCTGAGTTCAGTTCCCAGCAAACACATTGTGGTTCACAATTATCTACTCTGGGATCTGGTGCCCTCTTCTGGCATGGAGCTGTACATGCATCGAGCACTCATATACACAAAATAATGTTTTCTTTCTAATCCACAATTAAAAAGGCAAGGTGAGGGCTGGAGAGATGGCTCAGTGGTTAAGAGCACTGTCACTGTCTGCTCTTCCAAAGGCCTGGGTTCAATTCCCACCACCCACATGGCAGCTCACAACTGTCTATAACGCTGAATCCAAGTGCTCTGACACCTTCACGCTAATGCACATGAAATAATATCAAATAAATTAAATTTTTAAAAAGAAGGTAAAGTGAAATCTGCAAAGACAAAATTAAACCAATGATTTAAAAATTTTCACAATTAAGGGGCTGGAGAGATGGCTCAGAGATGAAGAGCTCTGTCTGTTCTTCCAGAGGTCCTGAGTTCAATTCCCAGCTAATACATTGTGGCTCACAATCATCTACCCTGGGATCTGGTGCCCTCTTCTGGCATGAAGGTGAACATGGAGATCGAGCACTTATATACATAAAATAATTTTTTTTAAATCCACAATTAACAAGGTAAAGTGAAATCTGCAAAGACAAATTTAAACCAATGACACTGAACTATGTGTCTGTTTGAACACTTCAATTGTCATCACACTAGGGACCTGCAGGCAGAGCTGTCCCCTCAGCACAGAACTGCACATTTCCTAGGGAAACTCAGAAGCTAAGAGACAATCCACATGAGCCAGCAGGTCAACAGGGTCTTCCTGATGAGGAGTTCTAGAGCATAAGACAGGTAGGAAAAGAACTGAAGAAGGAACAAAAAATAACTAACACAGCATCTGCTTAATTTCATATCACAGTAAGGAATTAGGGGCAGGGCTACAGGAAGGGTGCCACCAACTAGTGCTGCCACCATTGAGGCACAGCCTGTGGTCATCTTGCTGACCAGCATTAAACTGTCACTTGTGAGCAGCCACCACAAAGTGTGTAGCAGAAATGTGGTCAAGCTGACCCTCAGCTACAGAAAATGACTCCCAGCCCCTGCCTCTGGGGAGAAGATACAAGGTGTGTCACACAGGATCCCTGAGTGTGCTGTGGACCCCAGTGCAGCACCCACTCACTGGAGCACAAAGGCTCACAGGGTGAGGGGACCTTCCCTGTCACTCCAGTCCTCCACTGTAGAAGACCCTGCCTCTGAGAAAGGTCAATCTCTGATTCCCTAGGGGAGCACTGTAGCTTGTTTCGGGCAGAGGAGGAGCAGGAAGAGCTGGAGAGTGAATTCTAGCAGGAAACAGTGTTACCTTAATGGAGAAAGGCTTCTGAGTGATACAAATGATAACACAAGGGTGGAGAAACAGTGTCACCCAGTGAGGAGGAAAATATGAGAGTAAAATACCTTCAAAAGACAAACACACAAAAAGCAAAAAGAAAGACAGGAAGGAAAGGAAAAAGAAAAGAAGAAGGAAAAATCTCCTATTTAGCGTTTCTCAACCTCTAAGTGCTCCTGTGAGCATTCTAGGAAGAGATAGAATTGGGGTGTGGAAGGGACTCAACCCCTCCCCCTAGCACACAGGCCTCTGGGAGAAGGTACTGTTTGGAAAGAACTAGAAACTGGGGGAGCCGGCCTAGGGTCGGGGAGTCCATGTCTCCCACCAGGTAAAGCAGACTTCCGGTCCTGAAGTGCAAGGCTGACACACTCAGCAGGACAGGAGTCAGTTCCACAAACAGTGGGTGTGGACAGAGACCCCGGCCTGAAAGAGGCCATGGCTGACAGCGGGCTGCAGGCTGAAGGGGCCCCTGTTGTCATGTGGGGACCCTCTCTCCTCCCCTGGAGACAGACTGGGAACTGTCAGGGAGAAGGTGAGCCCTGGAGTCAGCGCAGTCACCGCGATGGGGATCAGGAGACCCAGGGACCCGGTTCCCTCAGGGACAGGGGCGTGACCCAGCAGAGGGTTCTCCTTCCTCAGGACTGAGCCCAGCCCGAGGGAGAGGAGGAGATGCCCGCGGCCTGCACCTGTGCGCAGCAGCGCGTCCTTCCCGCGCTCCAGGTATCTGCGGAGCGACTCCACGCACTCGGCCTCCAGGTAAGCCCTGTATCTCTCTGCTTCACCAGCCTCCTCTCACTTGAGCTTGGTGGTCAGAGCTGCAGAGTCCATCGCTGTCCATGTCAAGTCCTCGTTCAGGGCGATGTAATCTTTGCCGTCGTAGGCGACCTGACTGTACCCGCGGAGGAGGCGCCCGTCTGGTCCCGTGTGACAGCCGTACATCCTCTGGATGGTGTGAGAGCCTGCGGGACCCCGCGGTCAGCCCCGCCCACCTTCCCCACGTGATCACCCGCGGCCCCGCCCACTCTTCCAAACCGAAAGGGAAACCGGTCCCGGGTCGCGCGTCTCCTCCCGAACCTCGGACTTGGGACCCGGGACGTCTCCGGCCCCGTGTCGGGATGTGGCCGGGTCGTGACCTGTGACCCGGGGTCACTCACCGCCCTCGCTCTGGTTGTAGTAGCCGAGCAGGGTCCTCAGGTTCACTCGGTAACTCTGCTCGTTGCTCTTGGCGACCTGTGTCTCCTCCTCCCAGTACTCCGGCCCCTCCCGCTCCATCCACGGCGCGCGCGGCTCCATCCTCGGCGTCTCCGCGTCGCTGTCGAAGCGCACGAACTCCGTGTCGTCCACGTAGCCGACTTCCATGTACCGGGGCTCCCCGAGGCCGGGCCGGGACACGGCGGTGGAGAAATACTGCAGCGAGTGTGAGCCTGAGGGCGGCGCGCGGTGAGACCCCGACCTCCTCCCGGGACCCCGGGCGGGTGCGCGGGCCGGGAGGGGAGCGGCGCGGGGCTCGGGACGCGCGTGGGGACGGCGGAGGGTCCGGGGGTCGCGGACACGCGGCTTCCCCGGGGCCGCCCCGCCCTCCCCGCAGAGCCCGTTTCCCTCCGACCCCGCACTCACCCGCGCGGGTCTGGGTCGGGGCCAGGGCGGCCGCCAGCAGCAGGAGCAGCGCGCGCGGCGCCATCGCCCCCATCTGGATCCCGGACTTCTGAGCCCCGCGGGCTGCGTGGACTTTATAACCGCTGCCCGCGGCGACGCTGATTGGCTCCCCAGGATGTCGCCACCCTGTGGGGGAGAGGAGCGCCTGCGCGTCATCAGTGTCCGGGCAGAAGGACCTGACACAGGTTAGGAGCAGAAGTGAAACTGGGACATGGGGAGTCCCCACCCTGGGCTTCCCCAGCCCAGAACCCTGTGTGCGGGACAGAGCGCTGGGTGTCATGGTGTCTCCGCGTTCTCCCCCAGAAGCTGTCTGGACACCAGGACAGAAACACAGGCCAAACTCATCATCATTCTCCACCCTTCCTCTGCCTCTTCTCTTCAGAAGTCGACCCTGGAGTCTTCCAGAAGAAAAGCCTCTTCCGGGCATACAGTGGCAACAACAAGCAGTTGGGGACACGGAGAGAGAAGCTGTCCTTAAGCAGAGGCGCTGGGCTGCAAGCCCCTCACGGACCCCACAGTGACCAGGCTCTGTCCACCTGCAGACCAAGCAGCTCTGGAATCTGCTAAAAATGACGGAGACTCAGCAGCTACCCGGACAAGCTCCCGGGTTCCTCTGTGGTAATCTCGATGTCCTTGGGAGCAGAGGGCCCAGGGCAGAGTCAGTCTTCGCTGCCAGGCTCAGAGTGTCCAACAGACTTTCCTGTGGGCTAGGACTTGGGGGACCAGCCTGCTCTGTCTTAGCAAAGCAGGACAGTCAACTCCCCAGTGTCCTGCTTGTCCACAGTTTGGACAGGGTCCTGGCGTCGGGCAAGGGGAAGGGGAGTTTTTCATCCAGTGGCTGGCTGTGCCACATTCCCAGCAAGCTTCAAGTGGAGTTCTTCCACCCCATCATCAGCTGTGGTGACCTTGGCGTCACTGCTAGAACCTGGGGGTCTTTGTCATCGTAAGCCTTTTCCATTAAACATTTTAAATGCCATAGTCAACGGAACTGGAAAGGTTTTGAGGACCTTTATCTAGTAAGTGTATTTAAACTAAACAAGCTTTGCTTGTTTCTAGTTACTTGTTTTAGGCTTCACTTTGAGAACATATACAGGAGGTTAAATAAAGCTGATTTCTGTAATTAATTACATCAGGACTTATCGTGACAGCAGGGAGAGCTCTGCACACGTTAAAGCATTTGACCATTTATATAGTGCCTATTAACCAGCATGTCTTAATTGTCAACAGTTAACCCTAAGTCAGTAGCTTTCATAAGATTAGGGTTTTATACCTTCATCCCTGTTAAGTTTGAGCCTTAAAAATCCGAGTTAAAGACCCTTTAGCATCAAAAGAAACCATCAATGCAGTAAACTTGAGTCCCTAGGAAAGTGGTATCTTGAGCTGGGTGTGGTAGCACACACCTGTAGTCCCAGCCCTCTGGGAGGCAGAGGCAGGAGGATCACTGGGAGTTCGAGTACAGCCTGATCTAGGCAGTGAGTCCAGGACAGCCAAGGCTACACAGAGAAACGTTGTATTGAAAAAAAAAAAAACTGTTTAAAAAAGACTGATATTTTTTAGTGTGCCATTATATAATATCATCATTTTTTTTTTATGACTCAGTTTAACCAAATAACTAAAGCTTAGCTAGTTGGGCAAAGACAAAGAAGCTAGAAAAATATTACTGTCCTGTGTGGGGCACAGCTGTCAGCTCTCAGAGGAAGAACGGAACCTGATATAGACATACATGTAGTCAAACAGCAGTGTACATGAAATAAAAATACATTTTAAAATGGTATATCAGGGAAGGGATTACCTATTCTGGGTACAGGGTCTCTATAGGTGAGCAGTGTCAGGCTGGAACAGGCAGGAACAGGCAGCCACAGGTGGTAATCTTCGCACACATGGATCAATACTTCATAACCTCTCACACTTGGACTCCCAAGGAAAGCTTTACCACCCTTCATGAGCCAGGCCTACATGGATAATGGCTTTGCTGACGTACCAGGGGCCCCTTGTTCTTGGCATCCTAAACCGGCCATGCCCAAGTCAAAATACACTTTCACTCAGGAACTCGCTCCCTCAGGGCTGCCTCTACTACCTACGAATCAGCAGTCAAGAAAATGTCTCAAAGGAGGCAACACTTATAAATGGCCCCAAGCAGGACCTGAAGCCAAAATGCCAGGAGGGAGAGTGAATGCTGGGCTTTACTGGGCCTCTTCTTGATGAAGCAAAGTGTGTACAGGTTGCCATAAAGGACAAACAAGTGAAATCCTTTATCCATTACAGAGGTTGGAATAAAAAAAGTGCTGTGATGCCCGGTGGCTCTGAAAAACCTTTGAAGACCCGTGAGGAAAGTGCAGCCCTTTTCCTCTTCCTGAAGAACTCCTTCGGCACTCCACCCCTCCTGACCTCTAGTTAGGATGTGTGGGTTCCAGAAAGCAGACTACTCAGACAGGTGCACACCAGTTTGCAGAAGCAGCGAGAACTCCAAAAGGCCAATGAGGAGCAGAGTGCAGAGAGCGAGAGGAGAGGGCTGCTCCAGGAAAGAAGACTCTGGTCTGCAACAGAAAAATGTTGAAGTGAAAACAAAAGAAAAGAACAGGCAGAAAAGGCCTGGAAATGGAGATGGCGGCAGTACCAGTGACACCGCGGCCTCCTAGGAAGAGAAGAGCCTGGCCAGATCCTACCCTTGGAAATGGAGAAACAGTCCTGAGCAGAGGGAAAGTCAAAGGAAAGCTTCCTGGAGAGCTGAAAGCATGGCTTGTGGATGACAGGGACTTTATCCCCAGACAAAAGCAGCTTTTTATCTTCCTGTCTGGAAGATAGACTCCGTTTTGGAGGATTATGCAAATTATAAATAATCTCCAGGAAATACAGATAGTGAGGAGCAGGCTGCTCATGAGGCTGTGGCAGGATAATGGGGTGCTTCAGCGGGATGTTGGGCACTCAGCTGCTCTACAAATGTGAGAGTCACAGCATCTGAAATTCTCACCATCACCCCTGTGCACCCATGTCCCAGGTGCATGGAGCGCCACATTTCCTGAGGTTCCTTGTGAACTGGAGCGACGTTGGCCTAGACACCTCCCGATGAGAAAGGATTTGCTCTGTGACTGAGCCGTCTACACGGTTTTCTCACGAACCTGGCAAAGACTTCTCAACTCTGCTCAGTGCCGTGATTATGAAGCGGCTCCTCCCTAGGACCACAGGAGAGCCGTGGGAGGCCTGTGCTCTCACTCGGGCTTGGAGCTCTGTAAGCAGTTTGGTTCCTAGTCCTCCTCTTGTAGAAATGATGGACTTTGAAGACCATTAGTGTGTGACAGTTGATGTTTTCCTGTGTGATTTTACACAAGGAAAAGAGGAGTCACTGCTCCTTTTTTCATTTCAGTTTCTCCCCGTGTGTTCCGTGATGGACACTGGAGACGTGCTGCAGAGTGTCGTGTTGCCTAGTTGACGGAGCTGCTTGTGGATGCTGGCAGCTCTGTCCTTCCACACTGCGCACTTTCATCATGTGTGTTAATGCTCCGTGACAAAATGCTGTGACTCCTAGTGCAAAGGTTCAGTGTGTGTAACTGAACACTCACCCAGCTGTGCTTGTGTGTATGTTAACACTCACCCAGCTGTGCTTGTGTGTAAGTGAACACTCACCCAGCTGTGCTTGTGTGTAAGTGAACACTCACCCAGCTGTGCTTGTGTGGAACTGAACACTCACCCAGCTGTGCTTGTAACTGAACACTCACCCAGCTGTGCTTGTGTGTACTGAACACTCACCCAGCTGTGCTTGTGTGTATGTGAACACTCACCCAGCTGTGCTTGTGTGGAACTGAACACTCACCCAGCTGTGCTTGGGTGTAAGTGAACACTCACCCAGCTGTGCTTGTATGTAACTGAACACTCACCCAGCTGTGCTTGTAACTGAACACTCACCCAGCTGTGCTTGTAAGTGAACACTCACCCAGCTGTGCTTGTAACTGAACACTCACCCAGCTGTGCTTGTAAGTGAACACTCACCCAGCTGTGCTCGTGTGTAACTGAACACTCACCCAGCTGTGCTCGTGTGTAACTGAACACTCACCCAGCTGTGCTCGTGTGTAACTGGACACTCACCCAGCTGTGCTTGTAACTGAACACTCACCCAGCTGTGCTTGTGTGTAAGTGAACACTCACCCAGCTGTGCTTGTGTGTATGTGAACACTCACCCAGCTGTGCTTGTGTGTATGTGAACACTCACCCAGCTGTGCTTGTGTGTATGTGAACACTCACCCAGCTGTGCTTGTGTGTATGTGAACACTCACCCAGCTGTGCTTATAACTGAACACTCACCCAGCTGTGCTTGTGTGTAACTGAACACTCACCCAGCTGTGCTTGTAACTGAACACTCACCCAGCTGTGCTTGTGTGTATGTGAACACTCACCCAGCTGTGCTTATAACTGAACACTCACCCAGCTGTGCTTGTGTGTATGTTAACACTCACCCAGCTGTGCTTGTGTGTAAGTGAACACTCACCCAGCTGTGCTTGTGTGGAACTGAACACTCACCCAGCTGTGCTTGTGTGTCACTGAACACTCACCCAGCTGTACTTGTGTGTAACTGAACACTCACCCAGCTGTGTTTGTGTGTAACTGAACACTCACCCAGCTGTGCTTGTGTGTAACTGAACACTCACCCAGCTGTGCTTGTGTGTAACTGAACACTCACCCAGCTGTGCTTGTGTGGAACTGAACACTCACCCAGCTGTGCTTGTAACTGAACACTCACCCAGCTGTGCTTGTGTGTAAGTGAACACTCACCCAGCTGTGCTTGTAAGTGAACACTCACCCAGCTGTGCTTGTGTGTAACTGAACACTCACCCAGCTGTGCTTGTGTGTAAGTGAACACTCACCCAGCTGTGCTTGTAAGTGAACACTCACCCAGCCATTCTCCCTTTTTAACGGTGCTGAGAGCCCATCCTCTGCAAGTCGTCCATGCTGTTCCTTAGGCATTTTAGCTTTGCTCAGTCATTAAGAATGGTGGCTCGCGTTCATGGTTTCTTTTAATTAAACAGTTTTTTATTTATTATGTAGACAATGTTCTGCCTGCATGTGTGTCTGCACACCAGAAGAGGGCACCAGATCTCATCATTGATAGTTGTGAGCCACTCAGCCAGGCTGAGTTTGGGGTCTTGCACTGGAGTGTTGACACATTTGGGGCTGGTCTGTGTGCAGAGTGAGAGATAAAAACTGAGTTTCATTCTTCATTCTGAGATAGCATAACATCAGTCCCATTTGTTGAAGATGTTTTCTTTCCTCCAATATCTAGCCTTGGCTCTTTTGCATAAACTGGATGTCTGGGGAGTGGAAAGACTGTTTAGAGCCGTGGTCCTCAGCCTTCCTAATGCTGTGACCCGTTAATACAGTTTCTCATATCCTGTTGACCCACAATTACACAATTATTTTGTTGCTATTTCATAACTGCAATTTTGCTGCTGTTATGAATTTTAACTTAAACATCTGATGTCCAGGACCTCCACTGTGTGACTGTGTGACTCACTGTGTGGACCAGACTGACCTCAGATTCACACAGATCCACCTGCCTCTGTCTCCTCACTGCTAGGACTAAAGCTGTGCGCCCCCATGCTCCAGCACAAGCCCAGTGCTCAGGATTGTTCTACTGTCTAGGGTCTTTGTGCTGCATTTGGATTTTAATTTTTCCCTTGTATCTATGAAAAACAGCACTGAAATTCTGATCGGTTGCTTTAGAACTGCAGATTGCTTTCCGTGGCCCCGCCATTCCTAATGTTAATCCTCTCAGTCTGTGAGTGAGCATGGCAGGTCTTCCCATTCTCTAGTGTCCTCCTCAGCTGCTTGCTTCAGTGTGTGAAAGTTCTCTTAGCAGAATTTCCACATTGTGCAGAAATAAATTTAAAGGGGACAGTGTGTCTCTCCTGTCTATAAATGAGACAGAGACCTCTTAGATTTATTTAACAAGCTGTAAAGCACCAAAGCTGGGCAGATATTAACTGTCTGTGCCACTTTGCCATTCCCAAGCCATGTGCCCAATATGACTTGCCAATTAGTCCTGCCAGGGCTGTTTCTGCTGTGGCTATCTGTCCTCAAGGGGAATTCTCTTGGTCATGTGCTCATGGTCCATCCTGTTCCATGGAGATCCCTCTCTACACTAACCTTCTCTCTCCTTCCTAGGGTTGGGGCTTGGTGGAAAGGAGGAAGAGACTTAAATACCCTAAATAAAGAAAGTTTTAAAATGAGCACCATAGCACCAGGATTCCCAGAGCCAGAGAAGGAGAGAGGGCATCAGGCAGAACACAGATCCAACAGAAGCAGATCTGAGCTGAGACCCTGTGAATCCCTCTTCTCTGTGGATCCTACAATCTGGGGTTAGATGCTGAGAGATGGGAAAGATGGAGAGAACCTCCAGGGAGGCCTCTGGAAAGAGGCAGGAGCTCAGAACTGAAGTTCATCTCAGCCCACAGTCTCCAGAGAAAGGGGGCCTTGTGCTGTCTGTGGGGACAAGAACAGGAAAAACACCTCCTACTGCTGTCACACTTGGGCATCCCAAAGGACAATGAGACAAGCACTACTCACAGGAACAAGGACAGACCTAGTCCTGCATACAAACTAAAAACACAATAAATAAACATGGAAGACAATGTGAAGAGCCCCAGCCAGGACCGCAGCCCTTTGTCCCAAATTCCAGGGACAAGACAAGGCTCTGGCCATCCATGTCCTGTGAACACAGATCTCAGCATGTGCTTCACAGGGATGAAGGGAACAGAGCCAGGAGGTGACAGAGCTGAGGAGTGACCAGGTCACAGATGACAATGGACTGAGCTCCACCTGGACACAGCCCTGTTCACACTCAGCTCCCACAGCCTCATCCTGTCCCACCAGGTACAACAGCACAATAACAGAGATTCCTGAAGGTTCTCCATCTGCCATTTATTTCCTGTAGAAAACTCTTAAGTATTCTCAGTTCTTTTCTTTTCCTGCCAATCAACCTGTCAGATCAAGGACATGAACAATCAAGGTCACATTCAGATTCTTATTCTCAGTGGGGAAGTGAGCAGCTGCAGCTCAGGGTAGCATGGAGCTGACAGGATGGAGATGTCCCCTCCTGTCTGTCTGGGCCAGGAAGGTTGGCTGTGGAAGGGAACACAGGGCAGTGCAGGGAGAGGGTGGTGGTGTGCAGGGGTGGGCTGGGCTGTCCAGTTCTTCCTGCTGAGCCCGTAGGATCACAGGGAACTTCAGACACCATTGACTAAAGAGAACTGAGGACTCTGGACATCACAGGAGGGACCTGAACACACTGTCTGTCACTGTCCACTCAGGCAGCTGTCTTCATGCTAGAGAAAGCAAGTCATGAACAGTCACTATGAAGACAACATCCAACAAAAACACTCCTCACTAAAAGAAGATTCCAGAAGTCCCTGAATCTCAGTCATGTCCAATTTGCCTCTCCCCAAGTCAGATCCCAGAGTGTCACCTTTACAATCTGAGAGAGACACATCAGAACACTGGGTGCTGTTCCTCCCTAGGGAAAAAGGAAGAAAGAAAGACTATTTCATGACAAGATACAAACAGAGCACCCAAGATTTTCCTAAAGGGGCTATTATGGTCTGGCTGAGCTCCAGCTTTACCACCAGGGGCCTCGGGGACAATCCTGACCCCGCACTTACCTGGAGCTGAAGCATAGTTCCTTCCTCTTCCTCCTGGGAGAAGAAAAGCTCAGAAAGACCAGGGAAGACCCCATCCCTAGGACGTTTCCAGAACTGACAGCAGACCCAGTTAGAGACAGTAGCAATGAGGGTGTGGATGTGTTTCCATTAGTGAGCAGAGCACACTTCTAAAAGAGCTGAGAGAAAACCCAGAGCCTGCCCTTTCCTACCTGTGTTTCTCCTCCTCTTCCTCACAACAGCCACCACAGCTCCAATGATGACCACAGCTCCAAGGACAACCAGAACAGCAATGACTGCCATGATGGTGACAGTGGGCTGAGGAGGCTCTGGGAAGAGAAGGGCAGGAAGGGAAGGTGAGGGTGATGACCCCAGCTCTCAGCCCTGACCTGCTCAGGGTCTGCACAAGGCTCCAGCTCTCCTGACCCCAGCTCTGCACCCACAGCCTCCTTACCCCATCTCAGGGTGAGGGGCTCAGGCAGACCCTCATGGTGCACATGGCACGTGTAATCCTGCTCCTTCTCAGGAGGCACCACCACAGCTGCCCACTTCTGGAAGGTTCCATCCCCTGCAGGCCTGGTGTCCACCAGCTCCATGTCCTGGGTCAGGTCCTCCCCATCCAACTGCCAGATCAGGGAGATGTCAGCAGGGTAGAAGCCCAGGGCCCAGCACCTCAGGATGATGTCACCTTGAGGTCTGGGGTGATGGGTCACATGTGCCTTTGGGGGATCTGTGCAGAAGATGTAAAAATTTCCACAGTTAAGGGGCTGGAGGGATGGCTCAGAGGTTAAGAGTTCTTCCAAAGGTCCTGAGTTCAATTCCCAGCAAATACATTGTGGCTCACAGTCATCTATTCTGGGATCTGGTGCCCTCTTCTGACATGAAGGTGTACATGCAGATAGAGCACTCATACATAAAACAATGTTTTTGTTTTTAATCCACAATTAACAAGGTGAGTGAAATCTACACAGACAAAGTTAAACCAATGACACTGAACTATGTTTCTGTTTGAACACTTGGATTGTCATCACACTGGGGACCTGCAGGTAGAGCTGGTCCCCTCAGCACAGAACTGCACATTTCCTGGGGGGACTCAGAAGCTAAGAGACAATCCACATGAGCCAGCAGGTCAACAGGGTCTTCCTGATGAGGAGTTCTAGAGCATAAGACAGGTAGTAAAGAGTGGAAGGAGGAAGAGAACAAAATTAACACAGTATCTGTTAACTTCATATCACAGTAAGGAATTAGGGGCAGGGCTACAGGAAGGGTGCCACCAACTAGTGCTGCCACCATTGAGGCACAGCCCGTGGTCATCTTCCTGACCAGCATTAACTGTCACCTGTGAGCAGCCACCACAAAGTGTGTAGCAGAAATGTGGTCAACCTGACCCTCAACTAGAGAAAATGGCTCCCAGCCCCTGCCTCTGGGGAGAAGATACAAGGTGTGTCACACAGGATCCCTGAAAGTGAAAGGGAGAGCAGGAGGAGCTGAACAGTTAATTCCACAGGAAATAGTCTCAGCTCACAGAAATGTTTCTCCTTTGAAGGGAGCACCGAGTAAACTTGTCTAAATTATCCAGTTTGTCAGTCTCCTCTGACAGCTGTGGAGGCTGATACAAATGACAACACAAGGGGATGGAGAAACAGGATCATTCCAAAGTGACCAAGTGCAAAGTGATACCTTCAGAAACAAGAAAAGAAAAGAAGAGGAAAGGGCTAGAGAGAGGGCTCAGAAGTTAAGGACACTGTCTGCTCTTCCAAAGGTCCCAAGTGCAATTCCCAGCCACCACATGGTGGCTCACAACCAACTGTCATGGGATCTGGCGCCCTCTGCTGGCCTGCAGGCAGAGTACTGTATACATAATAAGTAAGCAAATCTTAAATAAGAAAGAAGAGAAACCCCAAAATTTTGTATTCGTTAAAAGTCTACCCCCAAAAGACTCACGTGACCATTCTAGGAACAGATAGAATTAGGGTGTGGAAGGGACTCAACCCCTCCCCCTCACACACAGGCCTCTGGGAGAAGGTACTGTTTGGAAAGAACTAGAAACTGGGGGAGCCGGCCTAGGGTAGGGGAGTCCATGTCTCCCACCAGGTAAAGCAGACTTCTGGTCCTGAAGTGTAAGGCTGACACACTCAGCAGGACAGGAGTCAGTTCCACAGACAGTGGGTGTGGACAGAGACCCTGGCCTGGGAGAGGCCATGGCTGACAGCGGGCTGCAGGCTGAAGGGGCCCCTGTTGTCATGTGGGGACCCTCTCTCCTTCCCTGGAGACAGACTGGGAACTGTCAGGGAGAAGGTGAGCCCTGGAGTCAGTGCAGTCACCCCCACTCCTGGGGGATCAGGAGACCCAGGGACCCGGTTCCCTCATAGACAGAGGCGTGACCCAGCAGAGGGTTCTCCTTCCTCAGGACTGAGCCCAGCCCGAGGGAGAGGAGGAGATGCCCGCGGCCTGCACCTGTGCGCAGCAGCGTGTCCTTCCCGTGCTCCAGGTATCTGCGGAGCCACTCCACGCACTCGGCCTCCAGGTAAGCCCTTTCTCTCTCTGCAGCACCAGCCTCCTCCAGCTTGCGCTTTGTCATCAGCGCCGCCTTGTCTGCTGCGGTCCAGGACCTCAGGTCTTCATTGAGGGCGATGTGATCATTTCCATCATAGGCCTGCTGATGGTACCCGCGGAGGAGGCGCCCGTCGGGTCCCACGTGACAGCCAAGCATGCACTGGAATGTGTGAGAGCCTGCGGGACCCCAGGGTCATCCCCATCCATCTGTCCCCACGTGATCACCACATCCCGCCCACCTGTCTCAAGTGATCACACTCATCTTGCCTAACAGCCTCCAACTGATCACCCACTACCCTTGGCCCCGCCCATCTATCCACAGCTGATCACCAAGACTCGAGGACCCGCCCACCCGCGGACTCCTCCAAACTGAAATGGAAACCGGTCCCGGGTCGCGCGTCTACTACTGAACCTCGGACCTGGGACTCGGGACTTCTCCAGCCCCGTGTTGGGACGTGGAGGGGTCGTGACCTGTGACCCGGGGTCACTCACCGCCCTCGCTCTGGTTGTAGTAGCCGAGCAGGGTCCTCAGCTTCCCTCGGGCAATCTGCTCATTGCTCTTGGCTCTCTGCGTCTCCTCCTCCCAGTACTCCGGCCCCTCCCGCTCCACCCACGCCGCGCGCGGCTCCATCCTCGGCGTCTCCGCGTCGCTGTCGAAGCGCACGAACTCCGTGTCGTCCACGTAGCCGACTTCCACGAACCGGGGCTCCCCGAGGCCGGGCCGGGACACGGCGGTGTAGAAATACCGCAGCGAGTGTGAGCCTGGGGGCGGCGCGCGGTGAGACCCCGACCTCCTCCCGGGACCCCGGGCGGGTGCGCGGGCCGGGAGGGGAGCGGCGCGCGGGGCTCGGGACGCGCGTGAGGACGGCGGAGGGTCCGGGGGTCGCGGACACGTGGCTTCCCGGGGCCGCCCCGCCCTCCCCGCAGAGCCCGTTTCCCTCCGACCCCGCACTCACCCGCGCGGGTCCGGGCCATCGGGCTCAGGGCGGCCGCCAGCAGCAGGAGCAGCGCGCGCGGCGCCATCGCCCCCATCCGGATCCAGACGTCTGAGATCTGTGGACTTTATAACCGCAGCGACGCTGATTGGCTCCCCAGGACGTCGCCACCCAATGGGAGAGAGAATTGTCCTGGCAGAAGGACCTGACACAGGTTAGGAGCAGAAGTGAAACTGGGCACATGGGGAGTCCACACCCTGGGCTTCCCCAGCCCAGAACCCTGTGTGCGGGACAGAGCGCTGGGTGTCATGGTGTCTCCGCGTTCTCCCCCAGAAGCTGTCTGGACACCAGGACAGAAACACAGGCCAAACTCATCATCATCCCCTCCACCCTTCCTCTGCCTCTTCTCTTGAGAAGTCGACCCTGGAGTCTTCCAGAAGAAAAGCTTCTCCCGAGCATACAGTGGCAACCACAAGCATTTGGGGACACAGAGAGAAACTGTCCTTAAGCAGAGGCTCTGGCCTGCGAGCCCCTCACAGACCCCACAGTGACCAGGCTCTGTCCACCTGCAGACCAAGTAGCTTGGAATCTGCTGAAAATGACGGAGACTCAGCAGCTACCCGGACAATCTCCCGGCTTCCTCTGTGGTAATCTTGATGTCCTTGGGAGCAGAGGGTCCAGGGCAGCGTCAGTCTTCTCTGCCAGGCTCAGAGGGTCCAACAGACTGTCCTCTGGACTAGGACTTGGGGGACCGGCCTGCTCTGTCTCAGCAAAGCAGGACAGTCAACTCCCCAGTGTCCTGCTTGTCCACAGTTTGGACAGGGTCCTGGCGACAGGCAAGAGGAAGGGGAGTTTTTCATCCAGTGGCCTGCTGTGCCACATTCCCAGCAAGCTCCAAGTGGAGTTCTTCCACCACATCATCAGCTGTGGTGACCTTGGGGTCACTGCTAGAACCTGGGGGTCTTTGTCACCATAGTCAACAGAACTGGAAAGGTTTTGAGGACCTTGATCTGGTAAGTGTATTTGAACTTAACAAGCTTTGCTTGTTTCTAGTTACTTGTTTTAGGCTTCACTTTGAGAATGTATACAGGAGGTTAAATAAAGCTTATTGCTGTAATTAAGAACTCCAGAACTTAGCATGACAGCAGGGAGAGCTCTGCATACGTTAAAGCATTTATCCATGTATACAGTGACTACCAACTAGCATGTGTTAACCAGCATGCTCCTTCAGTCTTCCCCAGCCTGTCTACACAGCTGGCCCAGTGGGGACATGCTGGGGCTGCAGCAGGCCCTGCTTAGACGGGCAGGAGGACGCCTGGGGGGCACAGGCCTGGTACAAGAAGCCAGGGATGGAGATGAGACAGCAGGACATGGACCTAGCTGCCCTCACCTTTCCTGGCACACTGCCCCACCCCCACCTTCCACAGACACTTTAGGGTGGGAATGAAGCCGGAAGAGAAGGCGGCTGGGGAGCCACAGCCTCTTGGGTTTGGGCCCTCCTCATGTTGACCCGCCCCACAATAGGGCTGGCAGCCCTCAGAGTAACGGTCCCTGGGTCAGGCTAAACAGCAGTTACAGACAACACAGACACAGTCATTTCATTCTTAGTTTTGTTAAAAAACAAAAACAAACAACTCTGATAAACAGGAATCAGTTCAGGAGTGGTGGTGCCGCAGAGGGAAGCGTGGACAGGACAGGAAGAGGGCGGTCAGGGGTGGGGGCGTCTCTTCCCTGATCCCGGGGTCTCTTCTACAAGACAGACTGCCACAGTCCAGAAGGGTGACTCCGCTACCGTGTCTGCTCAACTGAAGAAAAACACAGCAGTCACAGTGAGACACACACACACACACACACACACACACACACACACTCACACTCACACTCACACTCACAGTCTCTCCCTCAGTTGTTTGGCTCCTGGGTTGAGAGGATACACCAGGAAAAGGAGAGAAGAGAAAACGTGATGACAGAAAGACTCCATCCAGCTTACACCAACAGCTTGGAAGCAGCAGGAGGGCAGGAAGCCACCTAGTGGCCATTCAGCACCAGTGCCCACTACCCAGAAGGGTGTTCACAAGAGCCAGGAACAAGAAGAGAGAAAGCAGGATTCAGCAAGAGGTTTCCCTGAGTCAAGGCACTTGTCACCAAGCCTGATGACCCAGGTTCACTCCATGAAATCCACATGGGGGAAAAACCAACAGCCCTAAGCTGTCCTCTAGTCTCAGTGTGTAACCACCACTGACACACACTCACAGAGACACACAAGAGTGTACACACACACACACACACACACACACACATGGGAGCGGCGTGCAGCGGGCGGTGCTCACTGTAGGAGGAGATGTCGATCTCGTCAGGCAGCTCACTGATGTTCACCTCGAAGCGGTCCTGCACGTCATTGAGGATCTTGGCATCATTCTCATCTGACACAAACGTGATGGCCAAGCCTTTGGTGCCAAACCGGCCTGCTCTGGCCACCTGAAGGAGACAAGGAGAAGAGTACAAGCCTCAAAGGGGAGACACCCAGGAGAGGAAGGTGCACAAGTTCACGGAGCTAGGATGGCCAGCTTACCCGATGCAGGTAGGTGTCCGAGTCCTCTGGCATGTCATAGTTGAAGGCAATGTTCACTCGCTCAATGTCCATACCTCGGCCAAACAGGTTGGTGGCCATGAGAATCCAACGCTGGAAGTCCTTGAACTGATGATACCTCAAGAGCCTGTGGCAGAGAGCAAAGGGAGGACTGGGACATCCTTCTCTCTGCACCCTTTCCCCCAGGACAGAAATCCCTGTCTCAGCCTCCCCTCTCCTCCTGGGGCATCCCTCGGTGGATAGCAATGGTGGGGAAGTTCTGCTCCACCAGAAGCTGGGCCAGGGCGATGCATCGCTGCACAGACTTCACAAAGATCACCACCTGAGGGAGCATGCGCGTGAGGCGTGGACAAATCTTCCACAACCACTGTTCTTAAAAATGTGCACGGGTGTTTCCCCTGCATGTATGTCTATGCCCGTGTGCCTGTGACGGCCACAAGGGGACAATGGACCCCTTTCCTGCCAAATGCAGTTACATGATCAGACCTGACATGTGGCCACTGAGAAGTGAACTTGGGGTTTGTGGAGGAACAAGGCCCAGGAATCTCTTTTGAAGTTTCTTAAATGTCCAAGTGTGTGTGAGTCTATGCAGGAACCTTGACGAGTCTGTGGCGTCCCCTGAGGCCGTCACAGGCAGAGGCTCTAGGCAGGAACTGAATGAGGACCCTCTGGAAGAGCAGAAAGTTCCCTTTGAGACAGGGTTTCTCAGGCAGCACCAGCTGTCCTGAAACCCACCCACCTGTCTCTGCAGTGCTTGAGATGAAAGATGTTGGGGTTTTTAGACAGGGTTTCTCTGTGTAGCACTGAGCGTCCTGGACTCACAGTAGACCAGGCTGGCCTTCAAGGGAGCAGCCTGCTGGAGCCTCCTGAGTGCGGGGATTAAAGGCGTGTGCCACCATCATCCAGACCGGTCAAAATTTTTAAAGGAGTTCCCTGCTACATCCTCTCCAGCGTCGTCTGTGTAGCATATAATAGATTGTGGTACTAGACAGGAGATATGTTTTCTTCAGAAATAAGCTCCCTGGAGGTCACTGGCAAGAACCCTAACATGGCCACCTAAGCCAAAAAGACATATTCTGAGAGTCCCACGCTTACTCGGTTGCAAGATTGGATTGATGAGCTTTTTTGCTGTTTCTCTAGGATTCTTGGAACAGCACAGTTAACTATTCAAGAAAACACATTTCTAATAGATTACTAAAATCCTTAGCAAATAAGAGTGGAAGGAAAGTAAAATTTTAGGAGAGGTAATAAATCAGATTCAGCATCAGGAACTGCATGTGGAAAATCCAAACATTGTAGGTAAATAAAGGGACAAGAGTTTTAGGGCTTTCTAAAGAAAATATTTAATCAGGATCTGTTAGGATAAATGCTCTGGATATTCCCACTGCAGTAAAACTACTACAAAACCCTTACCAAATACAGGTGTTTATGGTGAAGCAGAAAGAAGATAGGCAAACATAGGAGGTCAGAAGGTTTTATAGTATACTATGAGTTTTACGGACAGGCTAGCTCAAGCATCTCATCTCTAAGGAAAGATTGTTAATCCTTAGCAAGACAAACAGGAGGAATTCCCCTCAATGCTTATCTCTAGGGGGTTGTAAATCTTTAGCCGACTTAGCTCGGAGGACTATTAACAGCCCCTAGCTAATAACAATAAACTACATGAACAAACCACAAGTTTAACAGCCCCTGGCCCTCTACTCACTACATTAGCAGCAATAACGCTAGTTCTATGTTTGCTCTGCTTAAGAGGCTTTTAGGCCAAGATTTTTTTGTAGACACTGCCTTTTACCAGTCTTCAGTTAAAATATAAATGTTATAAATGTTCCAGGAAATATGTCAACTTCAGGTGCTTCTTTATGTAATCACATATAAGTGTTGGCTTGACTTCAGTAAAACCCAGAAGATGCAAAGCCATTCTGGTGGTGCATCTGTCTGTCACTCAGCCTAATCTATGCCTTCCTGATATCCGAACACCTGATTTTCCCGCAGTTGTGTGGCTGCGGCTGGGCTGGTCCATGGCAGTTCCCAGTACCTTACACCAACTTAAATATCCTGTCACCAATGTTCTTTCCTGCTCTTGAACCTGTGTGTGTGTGTAGGCCATGACACCTCAAACCAGCACACACCAGGGTGAGGCCTCCTCCACAACATGCCAAGACTGAGAACGATAAGTCTCAAAACCCAGATGGTCCCGGTGTTCAAATGCTACCAGACACATGGCGGCTCTCCAGGTAGCGAGCACGGCTGGCACTGCTGTCAGGTGAGGAGAGGACTGCAGAGCCCTCACCTCAAGGCCTCTCCGCTTACTGACGTCATCAAGGACGCTCCTCAGATCTCTCCCCCAGTGGAGACTTGCTGCACCGCTCTCACCTCCTCCAAGCACAGGCTACTCGTGCACAGGGCTCTGCCCAGTGCTCACACCCACAGACCCTCAACACTGACCTGGTTGAACTCAAGGACATCGAGAAGGTCAAAGAGCTTCCGGTTCTTCTCGTTGTCCTTCAGTTTCACGTAGTATTGCTGCAGCCCGTGCAGCGTCAACTTGGTCTCGTCATCCACGAAGATCTCCATAGGCTGAGGGGAGGAGGGGTGGGGCAGGAGGAGGGCAGAGTGGGGGGGTTAAACCTGGGGGGGTGGAGGATTCGGATCTCCAGTACACCCCATGGAAGGATGGGGAGGAGATAAGACTGGAAGCCCCTCCCCACCACAAAGAACACTCTGTACTGAGGCCCCTTTCCAGTTATATGTGGCAGCACCCACATTGGCTGAATATGAAGATGCCCAACTGAGAATGGGGACAAGGAAAAGGAGATCTGCATAGAGCAGCAAAGCCCCAATGGCAAGGTGGACGAGGAACAACTGGAGATGGGGGGCTGGAGAGACTGTCTGCTCTTCCAGAGGATCTGAGTTCAATTCCAGCAACAACTTGGTGGCTCACAACCACCTCTCCTGGAATCTGATGCCCCCTTCTGGCCTGCAGGTGCACATGCAGTCAGAGCTCTTATATACATAAAATAGTCTTCAAAAACAAAACACCCAAAAATCCACCTGGAGCTGGTGCTCAAGCAGCAGGAGGCAGTGGTGCCCAGACAGGGGTAACGGCACCACAAAGGACAGGGACAACTGTCCCACTCTGCTGTCCTCTCAGTGCACATCAGCAAATGTCCTCAAAACCAGAATGTTGCAATGGACACCATCAAAAGGCCATTTAAAGCCAGGCATTGGTGGCACAACCTGTGCTCCCTGGCTCCTGGGTGGTTGAGGCAGGAGGATCTTTAGAGGAGCAAACACTGCTCAAGGCAAGGCAGCCTGCTCTGAAGCACTGGGCCAGCTTCAGGAGACTGGCCCCTGAATTCAGTCAGACCATCTACACTGGGGGGTGGGGAGGGCGAGGGATCAGCTAATGTTCCCAGACAACGGAACCTCAGGCTCCCCACATCTTCTGGGCTGGTCAGGGCCACCCTTCTGAGCTCACTCAATTAGCACAACCTTGCCTTTGCCCCACTCTCTCTGGTACCAGGCAGCATCCCAGCGGCTTGTCCTGACCCTCTGGGGTTTCATTTGCTCTGGAGTCCCCACCCTCTGAGATGCCCACAGACCTCCACCGCTGAGCCTGTCTGCTTTCCTGGACTCTTAACCAAAGAGCATAGCTTCTCTCCCTCTCCCAGCAGCTGTGACATTTGCAGCCTGGCTGCCCTGTTCTCTCTTCCCAAGTTCTAGTACAATGGTCCTTTAGGTGAGAAAGGCAAAAGAAAGGAATTTGCCTTACATCTCATAAAAAGTAAAAATAAGCAGACCCACCCCTAACCCTTGAAGGGAAGGACGCATAAATATGGAAATGGAAACAGTTCTCCCAGGGAGGACTTTCTCAGTCTCTACACTGTCAAGAGATTCACATAGCCAGGGACCAAGAAGGCAGGCTCCCCAACAAGTCCCACAGCCTCCTCCTAACTGCCCCAAGCCCAGCCCGAGAAAGCCATCTCCTCAAGGGAAGGGACAGGGAGGGGTGGGCAGGACCCTACTCAGTCTCAGCACTGACACTCACTTGGTGACATCAGTGCAGCTTCCTGTTTGGCTTTTACCAAAACCCTCATTAAAAAAAAAATTAGAGGAAAAAAAAAATCCTACCACCTCTCTCAGAACACCCCTCCCCCAACAATATGGGAACACGGGGTACAGCACATTAGGTTCAGGAAAAAACCGGGAACAGAAAAAGAGGCTGGTTTGGTCCTCCTCATCCTGGTCAGGCTCCCGAGGCCTCCGCTGCTGCCATCCCCACTCAATACCAGCCTTGTTTCCTGGGTTCCAGTGCGCAGTTGCTCTGCGTGGTGACTCCCTGGCGTGGGCAAGCCGCACATTCTGAGTCCTTGGCCGTCTCGTGACTGGCTGACTGAGCCAGGCTGACCCCAGGCAGGCCCAGAGTCTAGTGCAGACTTCAACAGCAAGTTTGTCTGCAGTTCGCTTGTAATCTCAGCACTCTGGGAGGTGGAGGCAGGCTGGATCGCTATGAGTTCCAGGCCAGCCTGGTCTACAAAGTGAGTTCAGGATAGGGAGGGCTACACAGAGAAACCCTGTCTCAGGAAACAAACAAAGTTTGTTTGAAGTCTCAGTAAATCTTCCCAGAACTTGCCTGAGGCTGAACCACTCCCTGGCCTGGGCAGTGCTGTCAGACTGTTGCCCTGGGAACTGGAAGGCTGGTTGACTAAGGCTTCTTGCCTCTTGGACCCTAGGGAATCTTCACAATACCGTTTGCTTGTTTGTTTTTTGAGACCAGGTCTCCCTACATAGCCTTGATGGCTTGGAGCTCCCTATATAGACCAGGCTGGCCTTGAACTCACAGAGACCGACCAGCCTCTGCCTCCTGAGTGCTGGGATTAGCGACCTGCACCATTAGTCCTGGTTTAAGAGTCACCATAAGGGCTGGAGAGTTGGCTCAGAGGTTAAATGCACTGGCTGCTCTTCCAAAGTGCCTGAGTTCAATTCTCAACAACCACATGGTGGCTCACAACCATCTATAACAATACATGGTGCCCTCTTCTGGTGTGCAGGTGTACATGCAGGCAGAACACTGTATACATAATAAATTTTAAAAAAGAATTACCATAATATCTTAAATCCCCTAAATTTAAGCTAAAGTTTATTAAGTCTCTATATACTCCCAGTGTTGGCATTTATTTAAAAATACCACACACACAACAGGTATGGAGATGGAGAGAAAGAGAGAAACATGGTGGGGGGAGGGGAAGCTCTGACAGAAAGAGGGGAGAAAAAGCAAGAGAAGGAAGAGCAAGAGAACAAAAGAGCAAGAGAGTAAGAGAGCAAGAGGCAGGGGGAGGGGCTGACAGGTCACTATGCACCTGGCCCAGATGATGTCATAGGACACAGGTTCTGACATAAGACATTGTCAGGTCCCTAAAGGGGAAGACATGAAGGCGGCAGAGACGTGGGCCCAGGCAGGAAGAGCTGCCCTTGCTGCAGCAGCTGCCCTGTGGGATCCCTCACAAATCCTGATGATCTGACCTGGAAAGGAGGAGGCTTTTCTGCCTGGCAGGGGAGCTGGGGAAGTGGGAAGCTGGGGAACCCAGGGGTCTCCAGCCTGGCATGGCTTTCTCAGCTGACTGCATCTCCTTCCGTTGCCTTGGGTTTCCTGTCTAGTCAAAGAGACTTTGGGGAGGCTCAGGAGAGGAAGCTGGAGACGCCCAGAGAGTGGGGGCACTTGCTGAGCCTAACAACCTGGATTTGATCCCTGGGGCCCATTTGTCAGAGCAGAGAACTGGCTCCTTCTGTTATGTGGACCTCTGACCTCCATGGTCATGCTATGGCACGCGGGTACACACACACACACACACACACACACACACACACACACTGCAATAACAAATAAAGTGAATAAAAGATCTAGGAGCTGAAGCGTAGGTCAGTAGCAGAGGGAAACACTTGCAAAACTTCCCTAGTTCCTGAGTTCAACCCCTCGTGCTACAAGAGAAAGAAAGAGAGAGAGAAAGAAAGAAAGAAAGAAAGAAAGAAAGAAAGAAAGAAAGAAAGAAAAGAGAAGGAAGGGGTAAAGGAAGGCCCACTGGAAATGAAAGATTCTGTATTTATTCCCTTTTTGCTCTCAGCCAGGGCTACATGTAGCAGAGGCTGCTCTTGACCTCTGTGCAGCCAGGAAGGACCTTGACTGTCTGATCCTCCAGCCTTTCCGGTTGTACTGACAAGATAAAATGCCTTTTACACAGTAGCTTTGTCATGAACCCCCGCTATGTCCAAGGCTGCGTCTGACAACCCGGGGACCCAGGGATGTCACTCACTGAAGGTAACCAGCCACCTTGCTTGGCCTGCTCTGCGGCTGGAGAGGCTCCCCCAGGACCCTGACCCTCCAATCAGAGACTTCCTTAGAGGCAGGACCTGGCCTTCAGCTAAGACATGCACAGTGAGCAGCCAGTCGGGCAGGCTGTAAGGAAGTGATAGTGTGACCCTCGTGTGACGACCCTCAGCACCATAAATTATGACTTTGTTATCCCAAGTACGCACGTCCACCTTCTCACACCGCCAGTGCTAGGGGTTGATTACTCGTGTGTGCGAATGTGTGTGCATGTGTGTGCACTCCCATGCCTGGCCTAACTCCATTTCCTTCCAACTTGGCAAGAGGGTTGTGGTCCTATTCCCCATTCCCCATTTTCCTCACTCCCCATTGGGTGGGGGTGGGCAGTTCTCTCTGTAAGGAGAAACTTGGCATTAGAGCTGGGAGGGGGAGTCTGTGAAAGGAAAGCACGCCTTCTCTACCCCACCTCCACCTCCACGCAGCCTTCCTGAGGGATGCCAAGGTCTCTCCTCTCTCAAGGTCTGATCAAGCTGGACCTGCACAGTCTGCAAGCCGGGTGTGGGGATGCCCATGAGAAACACATCCCAGGCTGGGCAGCGGGCAGACTCCTGTGATCTCGGCCCTTGGGAAGCTGAGGCGTGAGTGTGGCAAATTGCAGATTAGCCTGAGCTACACGATGATGCTGGTAGAAAAAACAGAGAGGAGGCTGGGAGGAGCGGGGAGGAGGATCACTCAGGTGCTAGGTGGACAAATGACCCCGTAGGTGACATTCAGTCCTAGTGCTGGGAACAGACCTGCTGCCCTGACCTCTTGACATGCCAGGGATCCTCCTGGCTCCGCCCTTACTCCAACCTTTGCCTCCCCCCCCCAGGCCCATCCTGTTCCTGTAAGGAGTATAGCAGGGTTTCACTGTGTAGCCCTGGCTGGTCTCAAACTCACTTTGCACACCAGGCTGGCCTCCACCTCCTGGGATTACAGGCGTGTGCCAAGCCCAAACCAAGTTTTGAGATTCTTGACATAAAGAACCTTCAGAAGACTAGAGTGAAGGACTTAAGTCAGCTTGTTGGGAGTCAGACCCATGCACTTTGAGAGTCAAGTTCAGGCCTTAGGAGAGGCACTCAGCTAGGTGCTCTAGCTTGCAGCTGAGGGAGATCCTGCAGTTCTACTGGCTAAAAGAGGTGATTACAGCTGAGGCTAAGAGAGAAAGAAAAAGAAAGTACGAAATTTCTACTACAGTTAGGCATTGTGGATGTCTCTAATACCAGCACTCGGGAGGCAGAGGCAGGGGGATGTCCAGTTGGAGGCCAGCCTGATCTAGAGAGTGACTCCCAGGACAGCCAGGGCTACACAGAGAATTTATGCCATGAAAAACCAAAGTAAATAAAATACCTCTTAATTTAATTTTTATTTAGTGTGTGAGAACAGACAGCTTTAGGTAGTGGGCTGTGTTCTCCCACCATGTAGGGGGCCGGGAATTGAACTTCTGGGTGTCAGGTGTGGCAATAAGGCCCCCTACCCCCCATGCCCAGAGGCTGAAAGGGAGGGTCTGCAGCTGGCGTAGAGCCCTACTCTCCCGGCCTCCTAACCCAAATGTCCTCCACATCTCCAGCCCCCCTTTCAGTGACCCAGCTGCCAGAGGGTTCCGGAGAGGATCTGCCCCTCTTGGTAGTTCTGCTGGTTTGTGATCTGAAAGACTCCACAGAGCTGAGAAGCTGGCTCAGGAGAGCAGCCTGGGCGGGAGGGCCTGACTCTGTTACAAAGAAGCCAGGCAGTGGCTCTTCTCCCTCCTCAAAGGCCTGTAATTCCCTTCTCCCCTGAGAGACACCTGCTCATCCTCTCTGTCACACAGGAGCCAGGAAAGGCCCCACACTGTGCTCCACCCTCTGTCCTGGCTGCCAGGGGCTCCCTCCCGCTCCCCAGCAGGCCTCCTTCAGACCAGGCTGCTCTCAAACCCAGAGAGCCGCCTGCCTCTGCCTCTGAGTGGCTAAGTCATACATCGCCACGCCCAGCCCTCCTCTCACTCCCTGAGTCCTACTCAGAAAGCAGAACCTCTTTTTTTTTTGAACAGCTGGTTCTCTTAAACTCTCAGTGAGAGCTTTCAAAATGTGGGGAATTGAAAAACATTTTTAAAAAAAGTATTTATTTTATGTGTGTGTCTGTGTGAATGTACCTGTGTTGGTACCGCACACCTACAGGTGCCTGAGGAGGCCGGAAGAGGGCAGCGGATCCCCTGGAGCTGAGGTTCCTGGCAGCTGTGTGCTGCCCAGTGGTCACTGGGAACTGAAGGAGCAGCAGGTGCCGTCAGCTGTGGACCTATCTCTCCTGCACCTCACCCCTCTAGGGCTTTGGAGGTAGTTCTAAGACAAAGATGGAACAAAGCCTGGAGTGTGGAAGGTCCTGGGTTCAATCCCCTGCACCAAAAATAGACAGAGAAAATAATCCCACCGAAAAGTAAAAATTACTGATGCAATCTTTTTTAGATGTTACCTTTTAGGTGTTGTATCACTGTCGTAAAGAAGGAAAGGGGGGCTTTCACCAAGATGGCGCAGAAATCTAACAGGGAAGCACCTGCCCCTCCCAAAGCAGAAGCCAAAGCAGAGGCCTTGAAAGCTAAGAAGTTGGTGCTGAAAGGCGTCCACAGCCCCCAAAAGAAGAACCCACTTCACAGTCACCCACCTTCTGGTGGCCCAAGACCCTGCGGCTCCACAGGCCGCCTAAATACCCTGGAGAGCGCGCACCCAGGAGAAACAAGCTTGACCACTGTGCCATCATCCAATTCCTCTCAACCACCGAGTCAGCCATGAAGCAGATAGAGGACAGCAAGACACTGTGTTCATGGGGATGTCAGGGCCAACAAGCACCAGATCAAGCAGGCCATGAGCAAGCTATGACACTGATGTGGCCAAAGTCAACACTGTCAAGGCCTGAAGGAGAGCAGAAGGACTATGTTCCACTGGCTCCTGATTATGACGATCTGGATGTTGCCAACAATATTGAGGTCTTCTAAACTGAGTCCAGCTGGTTAATTCTAAATACACACTTTCCACCATTGAAAAACAAACAAACAATCAAACAAACCAAAAAAAAAAAATATGTTGGAAACCAGATCTCTTTGGGAGATCCCAGAATACTTGTAATCCTTTGTGTGTCCCCCAGGCACCTCACAAAAAGAGTGCACCCTAGACACTGAGCTGTGTCCTGCTCTAGAGGAGGGGAGGGCTGGGCAGGGTACCAGCTCAGCAAGGCTCTTCTTAATTCTTAGACTTCGCTTCTCATCCTTTTTGTCCCTTTCTGTGGGTCCGGCCCAGTGATGGCCGCCTGGCACTGAGCATTGTACCTCACCTACTTCAGATTGGTGGTTTCATGCCTATGACCCCAAGGCAGCTCCCCACCCCCTTATGCTCAGACCTCCCTCCTCCCGGTCTCCGTGTGCCAAACATAAGCTTTCATCAACACCCCCATCCCTCCAGCCACACTCCTGATAGTGCCTGTGCTGGGGGTATGGTGAGCTGCCTGCATCATGGCAGCTGCCTGGCTGGTCCTTCTCCCTTGTCTTTTCTCATGGCTGCCTCTGGAGTGAGGAGAAGGATGCCTTGCTCAGCCTAGTGTCAACCCTCAAAACCTACTGAGTGGTTTCATCACACACTATCAGAAACAGTGGCCCAAGTCCTGAGGTGAGGGCCAGCCCTCTGGACATTCATGGGAAGTCCTGACTGTCCTGTGCTTCTGATTGTCCTGGAACTCTATGTGTAGATCTGGCTTAAACTCACAGAGAATCCCCTGCCTCTGCCTTTTTAAAAAGAGTTTTCTCTACTTTTCCTTTTAGCATCCTGAGAGTTTTGTTTTTCCCTCATTTTAAGGCTGGGTTTTTCTGTGTGGCCCTGGCTGTTCTGAGATTCACCTGTCTCTGCCTCCTAAGTTTTGGGATTAAAGGTGTGCACCACCACAGCCAGGCTGAGTTTGGGGTCTTACACTGGAGTGTTTACACATTTCGATGTGCTTTGTGTGCAGAGTGAGAGTTAAAAACCCAGCTTCTTTCTTCATTCTGAGGTAGCATAACATCAGCACCATTTGTTGAAGATGTTTTCTTTCCTCCAGTATCTAGCCTTGGCTCCTTTTGCAGAAATTAGATGTCTGGGGAGTGGAAAGATTGTTTAGAGCAGTGGTCCTCCCCTGCTCTAAAACACCACCGAGCCAGGAGATCTGTCCAAGCAGGAACTTGGTTTATTAACTAAAATGGTCCTTTTTATAGGTTTGGGTCAGGAAGCAGGGTTAAGGAAGTGAGGTAAGGTGACTTAGAGGGCGAGGTTAGGTAGTGCAAGCAGAGGTCGCCAGTGACAAAACTCCACGTAACAGTCACCAGACAGGGGTGATTTTAAGGTGGATATGCTGAATCACTTTTGCCTGGAAGTGGAGCCTCTTAAATCAGAAGCTAAAGACTTGTCTCCAAACTCCAGCCAGGCTCAGGTAGATGCAGCAGGCCTTATCAGGCCGGACAGTCCTCAGCCTTCCTAATGCTGCGACCTGTTAATACAGTTTCTCATATCATGTTGACCCCCAACTGCAAAATTACTTTTTTTTTCTTTTTATTTATTTATTTATTTATTTATTTATTTTTATTTATTTTTTATCAGTTACATTTTATTAACTCTGTATCCCAGCCATGTCCCGATCCCTCATTCCCTCCCAGTCCCTCCCTCCATCCCTCATGTCCACCGTGCCCCTTTCCAAGTCCACTGATAGGGGGGACCGCAAAATTACTTTCTTGCTATTTCATAACTGTAATTTTGCTGCTGTTATCAGTTTTAACTTAAGTATCTGATGTGCAGGACCTCCATTATGTGACCCTCAGGTTGAGAACCACTGGTTCAGAGGTGAACAGTGCTTATAGCTCTGCCAGAGGACCTGGGTTCTAATCCCAGCTCATAGGTGGTGGCTCACAACAACCCACAACTCCAGAGGCTCTGAGGCCATCTTTGGATCTCCTAGGGCACTAGCACACATGTTGTACACACAAACACACGCAGGCAGAACACTCACACACATAAACCTTGTGTGTGGGTGCCATGCTGGTTGTATGGCTGTGCCTGTGAAGTATGACTTGAAATGAGATATGATGATCCTTCCAGCAATGTTCTTGTTGTTGTTTGGTTGTTGTTGCTGTTCTGAGACAGGGTCTCACTGTGTATTCCTGGCTGGCCTGGAACTCACTGTGTAGACCAGACTGATCTTGAACTCATAGAGATCCACCTGCCTCTGTGTCCTCACTACTAGGACTAAAGCTGTGCGCCCCCACGCTCCAGCACAACCCCAGTGCTCAGGATTGCTCTACTGTCTAAGGTCTTAGTGCTGCATTTGGATTTTAATTTTTCCCTTGTATCCCTTAAAAACAGCATTGAAATTCTGATCCGTTGCCTTAGATCTGTAGATTGCTTTCAGTGGACCCGCCATTCCTAATGTTAATCCTCTCAGTCTGTGAGTGAGCATGGCAGGTCTTCCCATTCTCTAGTGTCCTCCTCAGCTGCTTGCTTCAGTGTGTTAAAGTTCTCTTAGTGGAATTTCCACATTGTGCAGAAATAAAGTCAAAGGGGACGGGGTGTATCTCTCCTGTCTATCCCCTGTCTATAAATGAGACAGAGACCTCTTAGATTTATTTAACAAGCTTTAAAGCACCAGAGCTGGGCAGATATTAACTGTCTGTGCCACTTTGCCATTTCCAAGCCATGTGCCCAATGTCACTTGCCAGTTAGTCCTGCCAGGGCTGTTTCTGCTGTGGCTGTCTGTCCTCAGGGGGAATTCTCTTGGTCATGTGCTCATGGTCCATCCTGCTCCATGGAGACCCCTCTCTACACTAACCTCTCTCCTTCCTAGGGTTGGGGCTTGGTGGAAAGGAGGGAGAGGCTTAAATATCCCAAATACAATATAGTTTTAAAAATGAGCACCATAGCACATGGATTCCCAGAGCCAGGGAAGGAGAGGTATCCTGAGGAAGAACACAGATCCAACAGGATGAGCACTGAGCTGAGACCCTGTGGATCCCTCCTCTCTGTGGATCCTACAATCTGGGGTTAGATGCTGAGAGATGGGAAAGATGGAGAGAACCTCCAGAGAGGCATCTGGAAGAAGGCAGGAGCTCAGCACTGAAGTTCATCTCCTCAGCCCACAGTCTCCTGAGAAAAGAGGCCTTGTGGTGTCTGGTGGGGACAAGAACAGGAAAAATACCTCCTACTGCTGTCATACTTGGGCATCTCAAAGGACAATGAGACAGACACCACTCACAGGAGCAAGGACAGGCCTAGTCCTCCACACAAACTAAAAACACAAGAAATAAATGTGTAAGACAACGTGAAGAGCCCCAGCCAGGACCACAGCCCTGGGGCCCATAATCCTGGGACAGGACAAGGCTCTGGCCATCCCTGTGTCCTCTGATCACAGATCTCAGCATGTGGTTCACAGGGATGGAGGGAACAGAGCCAGGAGGTGACAGAGCTGAGGGTGACCAGGTCAAAGTTGACAATGGACTGAGCTCCACCTGGACACAGCCCTGTTCACACTCAGCTCCCACAGCCTCATCCTGTCCCACCAGGTACAACAGCACAATAACACAGACTCTGGAAGGTTCTCCATCTGCCATTTATTTCCTCCATAAAACTAAGTATTCTTAATTCTTTTTTTTTCCTGCCAATCAACCTGTCAGATTAAGGACATGAACAATCAAGGTCACATTCAGATTCTTATTTTCAGTGGGGAAGTGAGGAGCTGCAGCTCAGGGCAGCATGGAGCTGACAGGATGGAGATGTCCCCTCCTGCGTGGCTGGACCAGGAAGGTTGGCTGTGGAAGGGAACACAGGGCAGTGCAGGGAGAGGGTGGTGGTGTGGAGGGGTGGGCTGGGCTCTCCAGTTCTTCACACGAAGCCCATAGGATCACAGGGAACTTGAGAGACCATTGAGTAAAGAGAACTGAGGGCTCTGGACGTCACAGGAGAGACCTGAACACATCATCTGTCACTGTCCACTCAGGCAGCTGTCTTCATGCTAGAGAAAGCAAGTCATGAAGAGTCAGTATGAAGACAACATCCAACAAACTACCCTCACTCAAAGGAGAGTCCAGAAGTCCCTGATTTTCAGTCATGTCCACTTTACCCCTCCCCAAATCAGATCCCAGAGTGTCACCTTTACAATCTGAGAGAGACACAACAGAGCTCTGGGTGCTATCCCTCCCTAGGGAAAAAAATTACATATATATATGCATTTCATAGCAAGGTACAACACAGACCCCCAGAAGATTTGAATGCAGGAGCTATTATGGTCTGGCTGAGCTCCCATCATCTCCAGCTTCACCCCCAAAGGCCTCAGGGACAATCCTGCCCCCACACTTACCTGGAGCTTTAGCATAGCCCCCTCCTTTTCGACCTGTGAGAAGAAAGGCTGTGAGAGACCAGGGAAGACCCCAGCCCTAGGAAGTTTCCAGAACTGACAGCAGACCCAGTTAGAGACAGTAGCAATGAGGGTGAGGGTGTTTCCATTAGTGAGCGTAGCACACTTCTAAAAGTACTGAGAGAAAATCCAGAGCCTGCCCTTTCCTACCTGTGTTTCTCCTCCTCGTCATCACAACAGCCATCATAGCTCCAATGATGACCACAGCTCCAAGGACAACCAGAACAGTATTGACTGTTATAACATCGACAGTAGCCTGAGGAGACTCTGGGAAGAGGAGGACAGGAAGGAAAGGTGGGGGTCATGACCCCAGCTCTCAGCCCTGACCTGCTCAGGGTCTGCACAAGGCTCCAGCTCTCCTCACCCCAGATCTGCACCCACAGCCTCCTTACTCCATCTCAGGGTGAGGGGCTCAGGCAGACCCTCATGGTGCACATGGCAGGTGTAATTCTGCTCCTTCCCAGGAGGCACCACCACAGCTGCCCACTTCTGGAAGGTTCCATCCCCTGAAGGCCTGGTCTCAATAAGCTCCATGTCCTGGGTCAGGTCCTCCCCATCCCTCTGCCAGATCAGGGAGATGTCAGCAGGATAAAAGCCCAGGGCCCAGCACCTCAGGGTGATGTCACCTTGAGATTTGGGGTGATGGGTCACATGTGCCTTTGGGGGATCTGTGCAGAAGATATAAAATTTTTCACAATTAAGGGGCTGGAGAGATGGCTCAGAGATTAAGAGCTTTGTCTGTTCTTCAGTGTTCCTGAGTTCATTTTCCAGCAAATACAGTGTGGCTCACAATCATCTACCATGGGATCTGGTGCCCTCTTCTGGCATGAAGGTGAACATGCCGATAGAGCACTCATTCATGAAATAATGTTTTTTTTTTTAAATCCACAATTAACAAGGTAAAGTGAAAAATGCAAAGTCAAAGTTAAACCAATGACCCTGAACTATGTGTGTGTTTCAACACTTTGACTATCATCACACTAGGGACCTGCAGGAAGAGCTGGTCCCCTCATTTCCTGGGGGGACTCAGAAGCTAAGAGACAAATCACATGAGCCAGCAGGTCAACAGGGTCTTCCTGATGAGAAGTTTTAGAGCATAAGACAGGTAGTAAAAGAACGGAAGAAGGAGCAGAAAATGATTAACACAATATCTGTTTAACTTCATATCACAGTAAGGAATTAGGGGCAGGGCTACAGGAAGGGTGCCACCAACTAATGCTGCCTCCATTGAGGCACAGCCCGTGGTCATCTTGCTGACCAGCATTAACTGTCACTTGTGAGCGGCCATCACAAAGTGTGTAGCAGAAATGTGGTCAACCTCTGACCCTCAGCTAGAGAAAGTTGCTCCCAGCCCCTGCCTCTGGGGGACAAGATACAAGGTGTGTCACACAGGATCCCTGAGTGTGCAGTGGACCCCAGTGCCGCACTCACTGGAACACAGTGGCTCACAGGGTGAGGGGACCTTCCCTGTCACTCCAGTCCTCCACTGCAGAAGACCCTGTCTCTGAGAAAGGTCAATCCCTGATTCCCTAGGGGAGCACTGTAGCTTGTTGGGGCAGAGGAGGAGCAGGAAGAGCTGGAGGCTGAATTCTGGCAGGAAACAGTGTTACCTTAAATGACAAAGACTTCTGAGAGCTGAGACTGCCTTAACTTGTCTAATTATCCAGTTTATCAGTTCCCTCCCCTACACCTGTGGAGACTGATACAAATGATAACCCAAGGGTGGAGAAACAGTATCATCAAGTGAGGGGAAAAAACTAAGAGCAAAATACCTTCAAAAGACAAACACACAAAAAGCAAAATGAAAGACAGGAAGGAAAAGGAAAAAAAAAAAAAGAAAGAAAGAAATTCTACTATTTAGCGTTTGCCAACCTCTAAGTGCTCCTGTGACCATTCTAGGAACAGATAGAATTGGGGTGTGGAAGGGACTCAACCCCTCCCCCTCACACACAGGCATCTGGGAGAATGTACTGTTTGGAAAGAACTAGAAACTGGGGGAGCCGGCCTAGGGTAGGGGAGTCCATGTCTCCCACCAGGTAAAGCAGACTTCCGGTCCTGAAGTGTAAGGCTGACACACTCAGCAGGACAGGAGTCAGTTCCCACAGACAGTGGGTGTGGACAGAGACCCCGGCCTGGGAGAGGCCATGGCTGACAGCGGGCTGCAGGCTGAAGGGGCCCCTGTTGTCATGTGGGGACCCTCTCTCCTCCCCTGGAGACAGACTTGGAACTGTCAAGGAGAGGGTGAGCCCTGGAGTCAGTGCAGTCACTGCGATGGGGATCAGGAGACCCAGGGACCCGGTTCCCTCAGAGACAGGGGCGTGACCCAGCAGAGGGTTCTCCTTCCTCAGGACTGAGCCCAGCCCGAGGGAGAGGAGGAGATGCCCGCGGCCTGCACCTGTGCGCAGCAGCGTGTCCTTCCCGAGCTCCAGGTATCTGCGGAGCGACTCCACGCACGTGCCCTCCAGGTAAGCCCTGCGTCTCTCTGCATCACCAGCCTCTTCCCACTTGCGCTTGGTGATCAGCGCCGCCGTGTCCATCGCTGTCCACGACCTCAAGTCCTCGTTCAGGGCGATGTAATCATTTCCATCATAAGCGAACTGACGGAACCCGCGGAGGAGGCGCCCGTCGGGTCCCACGTGACAGCCGTACATACTCTGGAAGGTGTGAGAGCCTGCGGGACCCCGCGGTCAGCCCCGCCCACCTCCCCCACGTGATCACCCGCGGCCCCGCCCACCCGCGGACTCCTCGGAACCGAAAGGGAAACCGGTCCCGGGTCCCGCGTCTCCTCCCGAACCTCGGACTTGGGACCCGGGACGTCTCCGGCCCCGTGTCGGGACCTGCAGGGGTCGTGACGTGTGACCCGGGGTCACTCACCGCCCTCGCTCTGATTGTAGTAGCCGAGCGCGGTCCTCAGGTTCCCTCGGTCAATCTGCTCGTTGTTCTTGGCGATCCGTGTGTTCGTCTCCCAGTACTCCGGCCCCTCCCGCTCCACCCACGCCGCGCGCGGCTCCATCCTCGGCGTCTCCGCGTCGCTGTCGAAGCGCACGAACTCCGTGTCGTCCACGTAGCCGACTTCCATGTACCGGGGCTCCCCGAGGCCGGGCCGGGACACGGCGGTGGAGAAATACTGCAGCGAGTGTGAGCCTGGGGGCGGCGCGCGGTGAGACCCCGACCTCCTCCCGGGACCCCGGCGGGTGCGCGGGCCGGGAGGGGAGCGGCGCGGGGCTCGGGACGCGCGTGGGGACGGCGGAGGGTCCGGGGGTCGCGGACACGCGGCTTCCCCGGGGCCGCCCCGCCCTCCCCGCAGAGCCCGTTTCCCTCCGACCCCGCACTCACCCGCGCGGGTCTGGGTCGGGGCCAGGGCGGCCGCCAGCAGCAGGAGCAGCGTGCGCGGCGCCATCGCCCCCATCTGGATCCCGGGGCGTCTGAGCCCCGCGGACTTCCTGGACTTCTTGACCGGTGACTGCGGCGACACTGATTGGCTCCTTACGATGTCGCCACCCAATGGGGGAGAGGAGCGCCTGCGCGTCATCAGTGTCCGGGCAGAAGGACCTGACACAAGTTAGGAGCAGAAGTGAAACTGGGACATGGGGAGTCCCCACCCTGGGCTTCCCCAGCCCAGAACCCTGTGTGCGGGACAGAGTGCTGGGTGTCATGGTGTCTCCGCGTTCTCCCCCAGCAGCTGACTGGACACCAGGACAAAAACACAGGCTAAACTCATCATCATTCTCCACCCTTCCTCTGTCTCTTCAGAAGTCGACCCTGGAGTCTTCTAGAAGAAAAGCCTCTTCCGGGCATACAGTGGCAACAACAAGCAGTTGGGGACACAGGGAGAGAAGCTGTCCTTAAGCAGAGGCGCTGGCCTGCTAGCTCCAGACGGACCCCACAGAGACCAGGCTCTGCCCACCTGCCGCGGCCTGCTCACCCTGCAGGCCTGACTGTGAACAGGAGACCTCGCCTTTTCCCTCAGGATCGCATCTTCTCAGCCTCCTGCTTAGACTCAGACTCCGCGTGTTCCTTCCCAGAGGACGTGTCTGTGGTTGCAGGGGACCGCATTTCCCAAAGATCTTCATCCCACGTCCTGAGATTGTCGGTGAGGACCTGGGTCAGTGTGTCAGCACCGTCGCCAGCCCCGTCCATGGGGAAGGGACCCCGTGGTGTGGAGAACTGCGGGACACTGATCCCTGTCACACCCCACTTTCCCTGTGTGCACACACTTCCACGGGACAGTGGCTACAGTGAGAGAGGAACTGTGACTAACTACAAAGCAGAATAATGACCATGAGGCAGAGGTTATGGAAATTGTGACCCCTCTCTCTGATCTTCACTCACACTTAGGAGCTGAGGAGGTGAGAGATGAATGTAGCAGCCGTGTTGGACAGGTTCTGATAACTGAGTTGGCTCCTGAGTTCCTCAGGCCTGTGCAGTGTGGACACTGGGCAAAGGGTGACTCTCATGCCAGAGAGTACACACTCCTGATTCTAGCTTTTCTCCTACGGTTCAGTTGTTTGGAGACATTTTCAAGTCTATAATTTTTTTATTCCTGTGGATCTTGAGCTGATGTCTTCAAAGCACACGTAACTGAGTGGAAAGCAAAAGCAGAGAGGGGAGGGGGACTCTGCAGTCACGTGTCACACAGTGACCACAGGAGCACACTCCAGTCACCTCCTGATGCCGGTGTCCACTGCAGCCCTGTACACTCACCAGGAGCTGACAACACCTGTCCTCATGAGCCAGGCTGGCCTTGAACTCACACAGATCCACCTGCCTCTGCCTCCTGAGCACTGGCAGTAAATCCTGTTTCAGCCCACCTGGCCTTAGGTCTTCTCCTGTGGCTGTGATAAGCCACTGTCCAAGGCAGCTTATGAAGGACTTGTTTGATTTATTCTCTGGGTTCCCCTGATGGCAGAGGAAAGGTGGTGGAGGAAGAGGTGAGAGTTCTCAACTTGAGTTGCAAGCATGCAGGTTCCCTGGTGTAGTGGTTAGCACTCTGGACTCTGATTTGCAAGGAAGAGGCAGAGACACTGGGAAGAGGGGGAGGGTTTTAAAACCTCAATGTCCAGCCTCAGGACACTCCTCCAACAAGACCACACCTCCTAATCCTTCCCAGACAGTTCCACCCACTGAACCTCAAGTTTTCAGACATGTGAGCCATAAGCAAGAGGACTCCACTGAGGTAGGATCTCCCCTTTGCTCTGTCAGCTTCTGCTCAGCCCTTCTCTGTCTCTCTCCCTCAGGCCTCACCCCACAGGGTCCAGCACCCCTCACTCCCAAGCTGGGCACTGACACTATCTCTTCCTTTGCATCTAGTTCCTCTCCCTGTGGTCAGCCATCTTGCTGTGAGCCAGGCAGTGTGGTTTCCTTGTGTTAGAGCTCCAATATGAGCTGGAGAGATGGCTCAGAGGTTAAGAGACTTGCTGTGTTGCAGAGGATCCAGGCTCATTTCCCAGTGTGGCTGTCAACCCTCAGTAACTCCAGTTCCAGGGGACCCAATGCCTGGTGCACCTACATGCTCAGACACACAAACTGCATCCATGCAGTAAAATGCACTTTCATGAAGGCACTTAGAACAGTGCCCGAGCTCCCCTCCCTCTCCTACACATGTAGGCTGTGAGGCCCAGGGCTGTTTAGTCAAGACTGAACACCAGACAAGGAAGCCAGCCCGAGACAGCACAGGACCTGGTGACTGAAAAGACCATGCTGAAATGACACTTTGTAAAACAGCCACGCCACACCCTGATCCTCCTAATCCTTCCCAACAGGTGCCCTCCTGGTGACTAAGTATCCAAATACAGGAGTCCCTGGGCATTCTTATTCAAGCCCCACAGAACGTTCAAGGATTAAACAGCCACATCTGTCCCCATCAGTGATGACTGAGGAGGGAGGGCAGGTCTGGAGGGACCCCATGTCTCTGTCCTTTCTGATCCCCATCTTGTGGCACACAGGGAGGTGCTCCTCTTGCTCAGTGACTTCAGTCACTTCCCGGGAAGGCTGTGAGGGCAGTGACTTCAGTCACTTCCCGGGAAGGCTGTGAGGGCAGTGACTTCAGTCACTTCCCGGGAAGGCTGTGAGGGCAGCAGGTGTCAGGGCTCCTGTGACAAGACTGGACTATATTCCAGCCTTGTCTATAGCAGGAGTGGACACAGGGGCGCCCTGCAGCAGGGTGTGGGACCCCAAGTTATCGTGTTCCCTCCATGGTCCTGGTGGAGCAGGGAGACCATTCACCCACAGGAGTTTTGTCCCAACAACCTGAGTACGTGCACAGGTCGTGTGGAATATGCTGGGTCAGCTGTGAGCATGAGTCCATTTGTTAGTGCTGTTGTTCCCAGTCTGCCGTCACGGTCCTCCGTGTCTGCCTTTCCCACTGGGGGACCTCGGTGTCCCGACTGTGGGTTGCAGCCTTCCCTGGAGGAGTGCTCAGCAGCGCCCCTGACTCTCAGCAGCAGGAACTGAGCAGAGCAGAGCGAGTGTGTCAGATGGCCCTTCTGCACACACGACAGTGCACCAGCCCTCACCTGTGATCTCCCTCAACATGCAATTATTGCCTATTCGACCATCATTCCTTTCTATGCCAGATCGTAGATCAATGTTTCTGAAGACATTTTGATTTCTACCATTTTATCTACTTTGTTTTATGTGAATGTCTTGCCTACATATAAGGCAGCGATAGGTACAGTGTCCACGGAGACTATCGGGGCCAGTGCTCACTAGACTAGCACAGCTCACGACACACACACACACACACACACGCGCGCGCACACACACACACTCACACACACGCACATGCGCACACACTCACACACACACACTCACATACTCTCTCTCTCTCTCTCTCTGTCACAGTGCTGTGATCACAACAGTCCCCCTCTGTAGGAACAGCAGATGTTCCTACCTGGCGGCCATCTTTCCAGCCTCTTCAAGATCTTTTTCAAATGCCATTTAAGCCTCATGCTCTGGACACCAACAACTGTCACATCACTGGAGGTCAGGAGACGCTCACCTGCAAGCTCACATGTAAACGAGCTGGGACAATGACATGACTGTCGCCTGTTGACAGGAACGAAATGAAATCCAATTTTCAACAAATTAAAATGTCATGAAAAGCCTACAGTTGTTTGTTGGTTTGTTGGTTTTTCAAGACAGGGTTCCTGTGTGTAGCTCCGGCTGTTCTGGGAGTCACTCTGTAGACCAGCCTGGCCTCGAACTCACCGAGATCCCCCTGCCTTAGGGGCACTGGGGCTAAAGGCTTGCACTACCACCACCAGGCTAAGGCTATGGTTTATGACTGTTTCAGTGAGTCTTCCATAGCTGTGAAGAGACAACACGCCCATGGCAGCTGTTACCCAAGAAAGCAGTGAACTGGGGCTGGCTTCCAGTTCAGAGGTTTAGTTCACGATCATCATGGCGGGGAGCCCTGTGCTGTGCAGGAAGACACGGGGCTGGAGGAGGACCTGAGAATTCTGCCTCGGGATCCACAGGCAGCAGGCAGACAGAAACACTGGGCCTGCCTTGAGCTTTAGAAACCCCAGAGTGGACCCCAGGGACACACTTCCTCCTCCAAGGCCACACCCCCAAGTCTGTCTCAGGTAGCATCACTCCCTAATGACAGAGCAGTCAACGCTAAAAGCCTGCGGCCATTCCTATTCAAACCACAATGACTAATAAGCTTTTTAACTTAAAAATGTAGACTTAACACACTGCAAAAACAAATGAGCAAACAAAAAATACCCAAGAACCAAGATGTCAATGTGTTAAGCTAAGACCTCGGGACACATATTTAAGATGAAATGTGTAATGATCCAGTTGATATTAATTCTGTTTGTGTCTGTATGGCTTCTGTGTGAACATGTTTTACAAGATTTATTTATTTTTTGTTCATGAATGCTCTGTTTTCATGCACACTAGAAGAGGGAATCAGATTCTGTTACAGATGGTTACGGGCCAGCATGTGGGTGCTGGGAAGTGAACTCAGGACCTCTGGAACAATCAGTGTTCTTAACCACTGGGCCATCTCTTCACCTCATGTGTGAATATTTTTAAGGGGATTCCAAACCTCTATAAACATTCATCAGGGCCTGGGGACATTTCAGAGCCAAGTCACTAAGCACAGAGGCTCCTAACATCCTTATCCTGTGTCTTTTCCCAATGAAGTGCCTTCTGGCTCAGTGGCCTTCCTCAGCAGGCATCCTCGGCTGGTGATCAGATGCTGTTCTGTGTGGAGAAGGCAGGATGTTCCCCACATTCAGACCCTCAAGGCTCAGGATCTCCTTCCTGGGATGTGTGTCTCCCAACGGTTCCTGTGGTAATTTGGATGAATTTAGATAAAAATTGAAGTTGCATAAAGTACCCAGCACGCAGCAGCAGCAGCAGCAGGCGGCCAGCTTCAAGGGCAGGGTCACCGGGAGGCCTGGCATCGTGAAGCCAGGGCAACGGTCTGTACCGGGGCAGCACGATGCCCCTTCTCTGCCCACAGAGGCTCCTTGTGCTCCAGCATCTTCCAGACCACACAGCAGGGCCAGGATGTCAGCTCCTCCAACTCCAGCACCAGCAACCTCTGGAGCCATCGCTGCTGGATGCTTGTTTTGACATGGGGTCTCACTGACCTCAGGCAGCCCTCGGGCTCACCCTGAAGCCGAGGCTGGCTTTGAACTCCTGACTTCCTGACTACACAGTTCTGGAGTCAGAGCACACGCCTCTGTGCTCAGCTAGTCTGTAGAGTTTGCATACATGTGTATCTCGGCGCCAAGGTCATTTCCGTCTCTAATCTCCCTGTTCTGCCTCTCCTGCTGCCCCTCCCCAAAGCGGTCCCCTTGCTCTTCCAGTATAACATATTTAAGTCTTGAGGCCACATATGAATAGCATGTGTGAAGTCACACATTGCTTCCATGCAGTGTCCCCTTCTCTGCCTGGAAATGCCTCCCACGGGAGCCTGTGCCTGAGTCCAGCACAGCCGGGAACCCTGTGCACCCTCTGTGCGTTACTCGGTGCACACACCTGTGACCAGGTTACTAAGGCAACCGCAGCAAGACAAGTAACAATTGTGCAGCAGAGTGAAGACAGCAGACTTGTGTAACAGATTTCATCTGTTCTCCCTCCCCACCGTCCTGCACTCACCCTCAGGATGGAGTGAGATGACAGAGGAGCTGATGAGGTGAGGAGATGAACTACCCAGGCTTTAGGACCTCGAGTCTGTGCCCATGATGGCTGAGTGTGCCCCTGAGCCCCTCAGGCCTATGCATCATGAACAGTGTGGACACTGGCCAGAGGATGCCAAGTCCTCACAGCAGGGAGACAGAGGCCTCGTCCTATAGTAAAGACACGGAAGACGTGTGTGTGTGTGTGTGTGTGTGTGTGTGTGTGTGTGTGTGCGTGCGCGCGCGCGAGTGTGTGTGTGTGTGCTTGTGTGTGTGTGTTACTTCCACAGTGTTCTCCTTGTTGCTCTCAGATCTTAGTTAACCAGTGACTAGAACTGTGGGAAGAGAAGCCCCTGATTAGAGAGTCTCGGGCAGTACAGCTTGTTTCTGTGTGCTACAACCAGAGGAGAAAGAGCTTTAGTCACCTCAGCCTGCCTGGATTCCCGGTGCCCTGCCACGCTCTGCAGGCTCAAGCCCTTCCTGTCCCGTGAACAGTTCACACCAAGCTCTGGGCAGAGCTGGCTGGGAAACCTGACAGTGTTACCTTTAGGCTGCTCTACAGGACTGGTCAGATGACAGAGGAGAAGGGTGTCCTGCCAGGCTTGCAGATGTGTCTATGAAATCCATAGGCCTGGCTTGGCTGAGGGAGAGCTCAGGGGACTGACTCAGTGAGAGGGGACAGGTGCTTCACAGCAGCCTTTGGCTGAGGTTGTACTAGGAAAGCAGCCTCTGCAGAGGAGAGGGGTGATTGGCTGAGGGAAATGCTCCCTGGACAGCCAGGAGGAGGCCCAAAAGCTGCAGGAGACCCTGAGCCTGCACAGTGAGGCAGCATCCTGAGGGAGGGGACAGTATTGGGTGGAGATGCTGGGAGCTGTGCCTGGGGGATGGAGGAGAACACGGGGACAGGGTGGGGATGGGTACATGGCAGGGGGGTGGTGGTGGTGGTGGTGAGGACACGACCGCAGAAATGCTGCTGTGTGAGGGCACACACTGGGGAGGGCTGCTCAGTGCTCATCCCCGGCTCTCCCTCATGTGAGACAGCAGGGAGCTCAGGGTCACTGGGCTGACTGACTGTGGACGGATGCCCCTGGTCTGCTCTCTCTGTCCACTCCCCCAGCAGGTGACACAGCCGTGTCCACTGTCTACCCCCACAGGCGTCTGCTCCAGGTCTGAGGTGTGAGACCTGTGTCTAAGACAGAGCAGAGTGCTCCAGGGTGGCTGGTCTCCTGGTTCAAGCCCTGCCCTGGGAGTGTGCGCGTGATACAGGGTACAGGAACAGATCAGGACAGGGGGTATCAGGAGGTAAGCACAGGGGGCAGGAGGTCCAGAGGGCAGGTTAGAGGCAGGACAGGGGGTGTCAGGAGGTGTGCACAGGGGGCAGGAGGTCCAGAGGGCAGGTTAGAGGCAGGACAGGGGGTGTCAGGAGGTGAGCCCAGGGGGCAGGAGGTCCAGAGGGCAGCTGAGAGGCACGACAGGGTTTGTGGAATTTCCTTTGTGGAGTTTCAGCTCTGGCTGTCCTGGAACTCACTCTATAGACCAGGCTTGTCTGAGGGCGAGGAGAGGGAGGAGGCAGCGGGCAGGGAGTGGAGGGAGAGAAGGTAGAAGGGTATTTACATCTTGCATGAACTTGCGGCAGACTGGGCGTATCTCTTTGCTCAAGGTAGCACTGAATATCATGACCTGCTTCTCATGGGGGGTCATGCGAAAAATTTCCTGGACATCCCGACGCATGTCTGCAAGAAGAGAATTTACAGAAGAAAATGAGTCTGTGACTTATGAGCAGTGAGGCCACAACCACTGAAAACGGAAGGAAGTCACTCCAGGACTGTGACCTCCTCTCCACCATCTCCCGAGCAGGCTGGGTTTGGTGGCACATGCCTGAACTCCTAGCACTTAGGAGGTAGAGGAGGAGGGACCAGGAGCTATGGATAGTAACAACACAGAAAAAGCAACGCGTCGACAAAGACACGAGGTCAGGTTCCACTCCTGTTTCAGTCACCAAGTATGACTGAACCTAAAGTCCAAATCCACAAAAATGGTGACGAGGCTCAGGGACCATCTTAAACACGAAGCACGAGGGTTGAGAGTCCAGCAGCTAAGGGCCCTCGCTGCTCTCTCAGAAGACCCTGTACCTTAGCTCCAGGGGATCCAATGCCTCTGTCCTCTATGGGCATGAGCACGTGTGCAAACATACACAATAAAAATAATAAACTTAAACCTTAAGTTAAAAAACCTATTTTTCCAGGTGTGGTCATGCACATCTTTAACCCCATCACCCAGGAGGTAGAGGTGGGCAGATCTCTGTGAGTTCTAGGCTAAACAGGGCTACATAGAGACCACGCATGGACACGCAAGAACACCAACACCCATCTCTGAAGGCCCTTCCCCAGCTGCTCTTCCTAAGCCAGTCTCCAGCTCACTCTGTGCTTTCCACCTTCAGCTCTAGTCTCACAGTCCTGTTCAGCCAGGCAAACATGGACTCTCTACGGCTCACCATTATTCTACCATCTTGGGATAGCCAAAGGCCATTTGGAAAGACTTTTTCCTGGAGTTCCACCCTTTTTCTACTCTGCCAATTCAGTAAGATCAAACTCTTTTCCTGGTTTGTTTTGTTGCTTTTAAAGCTAAGGTCTCACTATGTAGCCCTTGGCTGGCCTGTGACTCATATCCACCTGGGGTTAAAGGCATGTAAGCTTATTTCTTCCTTTTTTTTTTCTCCTAAGCTTCTCTACATAGTCCTGGATAACCATGAATTCTCTACAGACCAGCCAGAGATGCTCCTGCCTTAGACTCTGGGAAGTGCCGGGATTAAAGCACCACCACCTGGTGCCACATCATGGTTAAACTTATACTATGTATGTATGTTCTTGCTTGCATGTAACATGTATGTGCCTAGTGCTCAAGGAAGCCAGAGGAGCTGCAGATCCCCCTAGGAACTGAAGCTCCATCACCTCTGAAGAGCAGCCAGTGCTCTTAACCACAGAACCAGCTCTGCAGCTCTTCCCCCACAGTTCTTGCTCTGCTTTTAATGTGTGCGTGTTTTATCTGTACCCTACTTCTGTATGGTGCCCACGGAGGCTAAGAGGGAGGAGATCCTCTGCCATTACAACCATTATAAGCTGCCACGTGGGTGTGAGGATCCAATCCAGGTCCTCCCAAAGGGCAGCCCGTGCCTTTTCTCTAGCACCGCCCAGAAAAACTTGGGATGAGAACTTTCTTCACCCCCACATAGCACACTCCAACCTGAGCACATGACCTGCCATGAACATAACGTTCCCCAGATGAAGCCCAGAATCTACCTCCAGAACCCTGCTCCCGTGTGAACCGTGACCACGCTTGCTATGCTGGGGTGCAAGGGCTGGCACGGCCTGCTCTAGCTGAACAGTACAGCATCTGTCCATAGGGAAAGCATGGAGGAATGGCTTCTATCAGCAGCTCATTTCACTCTGCACCACAGAAAGGAAGGGCGAGGAGGAAGGTGCAGCTTCACCACACAGCACACATCAGCTCACACAAGGCCCCGCTTGATGCCCAGCCCCAGGGGAAGAGAAGGAGACCCGGAGCCATCAGTCATGGGTGATAGATCAGTGCTCCTCCTTACACACAAGTGCTCCTGTGTCCAACAAGCATCCTGGGGGGCTGGGGAGAAGGAATAGGCAGGCAGATCTCTGTGAGTTCAAGGCCATCCTGGTCTACAGAGTGAGTTTCAGGACAGCCAGGGCAACACAGAGAAACCCTGTCTCAAAAACAAAACAAACAAAGATGATGATGATGATGATGATGATGATGATGATGATGATGATAATGATGATGATTTATGCTGAGTGTGTTGCCTCCCATCTGTAAGGCTAGGAGACAGAGGCAGGCAGAGCCCTGGGTGTTCCAGGCTAGTCCACGCTAGTGAGGGCCTGTCTAAAAGAACGTGAGGGGTAAGAAAAGGAGAAGAAAAGATGCAAGCCAGATGTGGTGGCACACCTGTCATGGCAGTACTGGGGAAGCTGAGGCAGGATCTCACCTCAAGGCCAGGCTGGTGTGCAAGGCCAGATGCTGTGCCCAAACAGATGTGAAACACACTGTGAGGACAGCTGCCCCTGGGAAGACCATGGCTGGGGGTAGCCTGACCTAGACGCTTAGCAGCCCCAGGGTTGTTTGCTGGTTAGAAACACACTTCAACAGGCTAGAAATACCCTTTGCCTAGGACCCTGTCTTTGTGACTGCTGGGGCAGGGCCAGGGCTCCAGGAAGAAAGCTGCTCCCGAGTCTGAAAAGGCTGCATTGGATTTTTCCCTACAGGGAAGGCTGGAGGCGATGGCTAAAGAGGGGAAAACCCAAGTGAAGGAAGAGGGGGGTCTTGGCTCCATCCTTCCCCCTCCTGTATCCCTCTGCAGGCCTTTGGCACCTCTGCAGACTCCCTAGGGTAAAGCAGGAATGAAATCCTCACCTCATTTCCTGCTTTTCTTGCTCTTTCCAAATCCTCCCCGCTCTCTTTCAAATTCAGGGCCTCGTTTTCCGCAGTAGCTGCTGTTAAGTATGTATAAGTATATGTGCCCCTGCCTCTGCCTCCCCAGCACTGGGATTGAAGGCATGCCCCACCTCGTCCAGCAAATTGGTGAGGCTTTACGGCATTATGAGAAGACGCAGACTCATAGTGATCTCCTGATCCTCGGGCTAGGAAGGAGGGTCACAGCAAAGATGAGACCAGCCTGCTTTACATCGTAAGCTCCATGTCAGCCAGGCCTGCAGCAAGAGCCCTCCTAAAACAACCAAACCCACAAAATCAAATAATATGGAGGGTTGGGCAACCAGCCTGTGAGGGACCCCGTCTTACAGCCTCACTGTGTGGGCTCAGGAAGGCTCACAGCACCCTATAAAGGTCAGAGAACACGGGAGGGGATTGCTCCCCAGCTGGGCAAATGGTCTGCACAGCTGAGCTCAGCTGAGCCTTAACTCATTAGTGCCTGGTGATGGGGACCAGTGTTTCCAGCTGTGGTTCACTGGCCTTAGGTCGGCCAGAGCTCAGGCGTCTGCTGTGAGGCTGGCTCTGCTGTGGCCTGGTGGGAACTCTGCAGAGCTGGAGAAAGTAGAGACAGTGAACACTACCCACCTGGTGTCCAGCGGTCCCTGGCTTAGCTTCTGCCCAGGGCTGAGGGTCAGCCTGAGTGCCAGGCACCTAGTGCATCTATCTCTCCTGACATGGTGGAGGCCTTCGGGACCCAGCAGCAAAGCACAGCTTCCCTGGGCAAAGAAGTCAGAGGCAAGGAGAGCATGGGGAGCTCTGGAAAACCCAATGTGGTGTTCTTTGAGACGGGGTCTTTCACTAAGGCTGAAGCTCAGCTTTCTGGCTAGGCTACCAGGATCTGCCTGTCTGCACCCTCAGTGTTGGGTTGACAGGCAGGTACAGCCATGCACAACTTTTCTGTGGCTAATGGGAATCAAACTCAGCCCCCTTCTGTGTTCACAGAGACCCTTCTGAGCAGTCAGCCATCTCTCCATCCCTCCAGCCCCGTGTTTTCTTCTGCCATGGACTAGCGCTGCCCAGAACTGAGGTAGAGCTTCCCAAGTTAATTAACTCATCTAAGGATCTCTCACAGGCTTGCCCAGGGCCCAGCCCAGCCTTGACAGTTTTTAACTGGCAGGCTCAGAGGCTCCTTTCCCAGGAGACACTAGATGCTGTCACGCTGACATCTTCCTTTCTTATTTCTGTGGACAGTCTCACCATGTCTGTCTGCTTGCCGTGTAGACAAGGCTATACCCACACTTACACAGTTCTGCCCGCCTCTGCTTCCCAGAATGACTAAAGTCAGGCAGGTGCCACATGCCTGGAGACCGTCAGTGCTATTATCACAGCTAACAGTGGGCAAGAAGTCAGACCGGGCTACAGGAGTCTCAAAAACCAGAAAAGAGAGAAGGCCCAGTGGACAAGAGCACTGCCTGGGGCCCAGAGCATTTCCTCTCCCCCCCCCCCCCCCCCCCGTGACTCACACCACCTGTAACTCCAACTCCAGGTATCAGATGCCCTGGGCTCCGGCTGCCCTCAGGAGTACATGCTCACACGCAAACACACACCACAACTGATTACAAGTAAGTCTAGGCCTGGTGAGGCTGGCGCACCCCTTTAGTCCCAGCGCTTGGGGGGCAGAGGCAGGTGCATCTCTGTGAGTTCAAGGCCAGACTGGTCTACAAAGTGAGTCCAGGACAGCCAGGGCCACACAGAAGAACCCTGTCTCGAAAAACCAATGAATAAACAAATAAGCAAACAAACAAAGAAATAAATCTCAAAGAAAAAAAAAGGAAGGATATGGTATCTTGGTGGGTTGCTGCTTCAGGCTCAGAGAGCACTTACTTTAATTTACTGAATTTTTATTTTGTGTGCTTTAGTGTGAAGGTGTCAGATCCCTTGGAAGTGGAGTTACAGACAGTTGTGAGCTGCCATGTGGGTGCTGGGAATTGAACCCAGAACCTTTGGAAGAGCAAACAGTGCTCTTAACCACTGAGCAATCTCTCTGGTTCTCTCTCTGAGAGTATTTTTCTGCATGGTGTGAGGTCACACTTGGTAGAAGCAGTTTCAGGGGCCATGGCTCCTTTATTGCCTCCTTGCTTCCAGGAGGGCTGCATTTTTGTCAGCCACAGGCGTTAGGCCAGCCATCTGAGCTGCTAAAGAGGCCTGGGAAACAGGCTGAAGCTCCTTATCTCCACCTCAGGCAGGTGACCAGATCAACCTTAGCTTCCCTAGCCACACCCCGGATGAGGCTGGGGACAGCCCAGATGGTCAATGTGAAGCTCATCTGCTCAGATGGGGGCGGGGCTGAGAGTTCCCTGCTCAGAGCAAGTGTCCTGGCAATGCTGAGGAGCAGAATTCACTCCAGGAGTTTCCACTTTCTGAAAAGGTCTTGCCCGTTCCTCAGAAGATGAGAGAATTTGGTCAGGAGGACATTTGCTGTTGGTGTTGAGACAGTCTCTCACTATGTGGCCCTGGAACTGTCAATATGCACCATGCTGGTCCCAAACTCAGACTCAGAGATCTGCCTACATTTGCTTCTAAAATGTGGGGAATTGAAAAACATTTTTTAAAAAGTATTTATTTTATGTGTGTGTGTGTGGGGGGCTGTGCGTACGTACCTGTGTTGGTACCGCACACCTACAGGTGCCTGAGGAGGCCGGAAGAGGGCAGCGGATCCCCTGGAGCTGAGGTTCCTGGCAGCTGTGTGCTGCCCAGTGGTCACTGAACTGAAGGAGCAGCAGGTGCCGTCAGCTGTGGACCTATCTCCCCAGCCCCTCACCCCTCTAGGGCTTTGGAGGTAGTTCTAAGACAAAGATGGAACAAAGCCTGGAGTGTGGAAGGTCCTGGGTTCAATCCCCTGCACCAAAAATAGACAGAGAAAATAATCCCACCGAAAAGTAAAAATTACTGATGTTATTTTTTAAAAAATGTTACCTTTTAGGTGTTGTATCACTGTTGTAAAGAAGGAAAGGGGGGCTTTCACCAACATGGCGCAGAAATCAAAGAGGGAAGCACCTGCCCCTCCCAAAGCAGAAGCCAAAGCAGAGGCCTTGAAAGCTAAGAAGTTGGTGCTGAAAGGTGTCCACAGCCCCCAAAAGAAGACCCCACTTCACAATCACCCACCCTCCGGTGGCCCAAGACCCTGCGGCTCCACAGGCAGCCTAAATACCCTGGAGAGCGTGCACCCAGGAGAAACAAGCTTGACTACTGCGCCATCATCCAATTTCCCTCGACCACCGAGTCAGCCATGAAGCAGATAGAGGACAGCAAGACACTGTGTTCATGGGGATGTCAGGGCCAACAAGCACCAGATCAAGCAGGCCATGAGCAAGCTATGACACTGATGTGGCCAAAGTCAACATTGTCAAGGCCTGATGGAGAGCAGAAGGCCTATGTTCCTTTGGCTCCTGATTATGAGGGTCTGGATGTTGCCTACATGATCCGGGTCATCTAAACTGAGTCCAGCTGGTTAATTCTAAATATATGACTTTTCCACCATAAAAAAAATAAAAACAAAAAGGGATATTAGAAACCAGATCCCTTTGGGAGATCCCAGAATACTTGTAATCCTTTGTGTGTCCCCACAGGCACCTCACAAAGAGAGTGCACCCTAGACACTGAGCTGTGTCCTGCTCTAGAGGAGGGGAGGGCCAGGCAGGGTACCAGCTCAGCGAGTCTCTTCTTAGTTCTTAGGCTTTGCTTCTCATCCTTTTTGTCCCTTTTTTTGGGTCCAGCCCAGTGATGGCCGCCTGGCACCGAGCACTGTACCTCACCTACTTCAGATTGGTGGTTTCATGCCTATGACCCCAAGGCAGCTCCCCACCCCCTTATGCTCAGACCTCCCTCCTCCTTGTCTCCGTGTGCCAAACATAAGCTTTCATCAACACCCCCATCCCTCCAGCCACACTCCTGATAGTGCCTGTGCTGGGGGTATGGTGAGCTGCCTGCATCATGGCAGCTGCCTGGCTGGTCCTTCTCCCTTGTCTTTTCTCATGGCTGCCTCTGGAGTGAGGAGAAGGATGCCTTGCTCAGCCTAGTGTCAACCCTCAAAACCTACTGAGTGGTTTCATCACACACTATCAGAAACAGTGGCCCAAGTCCTGAGGTGAGGGCCAGCCCTCTGGACATTCATGGGAAGTCCTGACTGTCCTGTGCTTCTGATTGTCCTGGAACTCTATGTGTAGATCTGGCTTAAACTCACAGAGAATCCCCTGCCTCTGCCTTTTTAAAAAGAGTTTTCTCTACTTTTCCTTTTAGCATCCTGAGAGTTTTGTTTTTTCCTCATTTTAAGGCTGGGTTTTTCTGTGTGGCCCTGGCTGTTCTGAGATTCACCTGTCTCTGCCTCCTAAGTTTTGGGATTAAAGGTGTGCACCACCACAGCCAGGCTGAGTTTGGGGTCTTACACTGGAGTGTTTACACATTTCGATGTGCTTTGTGTGCAGAGTGAGAGTTAAAAACCCAGCTTCTTTCTTCATTCTGAGGTAGCATAACACCAGCACCATTTGTTGAAGATGTTTTCTTTCCTCCAGTATCTAGCCTTGGCTCCTTTGCAGAAATTAGATGTCTGGGGAGTGGAAAGATTGTTTAGAGCAGTGGTCCTCCCCTGCTCTAAAACACCACCGAGCCAGGAGATCTGTCCAAGCAGGAACTTGGTTTATTAACTAAAATGGTCCTTTTTATAGGTTTGGGTCAGGAGGCAGGGTTAAGGAAGTGAGGTAAGGTGACTTAGAGGGCGAGGTTAGGTAGTGCAAGCAGAGGTCGCCAGTGACAAAACTCCACGTAAGTCACCAGACAGGGGTGATTTTAAGGTGGATATGCTGAATCACTTTTGCCTGGAAGTGGAGCCTCTTAAATCAGAAGCTAAAGACTTGTTTCCAAACTCCAGCCAGGCTCAGGTAGATGCAGCAGGCCTTATCAGGCCCGACAGTCCTCAGCCTTCCTAATGCTGCGACCTGTTAATACAGTTTCTCATATTATCATGACCCCCAACTGCAAAATTACTTTGTTGCTATTTCATAACTGTACTTTTGCTGCTGTTATCAGTTTTAACTTAAGTATCTGATGTGCAGGACCTCCACTATGTGACCCTCAGGTTGAGAACCACTGGTTCAGAGGTGAACAGAGGACCTAGGTTCTAATCCCAGCTCAGAGGTGGTGGCTCACAACCACCCACAACTCCAGAGGCTCTGAGGCCATCTTTGGATCTCCTAGGACACTAGCACACATGTTGTACACACAAACACACGCAGGCAGAACACTCACACACATAAACCTTGCGTGTGGGTGCCATGCTGGTTGTATGGCTGTGCCTGTGAAGTATGACTTGAAATGAGATATGATGATCTTTCCAGCAATGTTCTTGTTGTTTGGTTGTTCTTGCTGTTCTGAGACAGGGTCTCACTGTGTAGTCCTGGCTGGCCTGGAACTCACTGTGTAGACCAGACTGACCTCAGATTCACAGAGATCCACCTGCCTCTGTCTCCTCACTGCTAGGACTAAAGCTGTACCCACATGCTCCAGCACAATCCCAGTGCTCAGCATTGCTCTACTGTCTAGGCTCTTTCTGCTGCATTTGAATTTCAATTTTTTCGTTGTATCCTTGAAAAACAGCACTGAAATTCTGATCGGTTGCTTTGGATCTGTAGATTGTTTTCTGTGGACCCGCCATTCCTAATGTTAATCCTCTCAGTCTGTGAGTGAGCATGGCAGGTCTTCCCATTCTCTAGTGTCTCCTCAGCTGCTTGCTTCAGTGTGTTAAAGTTCTCTTAGAATTTCCACGTTGTGCAGAAATAAACGTAAAGGGGACGGGGTTCTTCCCTTCTGTCTATCCTTCTAGAAATGAGACAGAGACCTCTTAGAGTCATTGAATAAGATTTAAACCCCCAGAGCCGGGCAGATATTAACTGTCTGTGCTACTTCGTTATCTCCCAACCCTGTGCCCAATGGTACTTGCCAATTAGTCCTGTGAGGACTGTTTCTGGTGTGGCTGTCTGTCCTTAGGGGGGAATTTTCTTGGGAATGTGTTCATAGTCTATCCTGCTCCTTGGAGACCCCCTCTCTCCTACCTAGGGTTGGGGGCTTTGTGAAAAGGAGGGAAAAGCTTAAATAGCCCCAATATAGTAGAGTTTTAAACATGAGCGCTACAGCACCAGGATTCCCAGAGTCAGGGAAGTAGAGGGGTCATCAGGCAGAACACAGATCCAACAGGACCAGACCTGAGCTGAGACTTTATGTATCCCTTCTCTCTGTGGATCCTTCATTCTGGAATTAGATGCTGAGAGATGGGAAAGATGGAGAAACCTCCAGGGAGGTGCCTGGAAGGAGGCAGGAGCTCAGGAGACTGAAGTTCATCTCCTCAGCCCACAGTCTCCTGAGAAAGAGGAGACTGGTTTGTGTTGGAAAGTGTTGTCTGGTGAGGACAAGAACAGGAAAAACAACCCCTACTGCTGTCACACTTGGGCATCCCAAAGGACAATGAGACAGACAACACTCACAGAAACAAGGACAGTCCTAGTCCTCCATACAAACTAAAAACACTATAATAAATAAACACAGAAGACAACGTGAATTGCCCAAGCCAGGACCACAGGCTGCGTCCCAAATTCCAGGGAGAGGACAAGGCTCTGGCCATCCCTGTGTCCTGTGATCACAGATCTCAGCATGTGGTTCATGGGATGAAGGGAACAGAGTCAGGAGGTGACAGAGCTGAGGAGTGACCAGGTCACAGATGACAATGCACTGAGCTCCACCTGGACACAGCCCTGTTCACACTCAGCTCCCACAGCCTCATCCTGTCCCACCAGGTACAACAGCACAGTGACACAGACTCTGGAAGGTTCTCCATCTGCCATTTATTTCCTGGAGAAAACTCTTAAGTATTCTCAATTCTTTTATTTTTCTGCCAATCAACCTGTCAGATCAAGGACATGAACAATCAAGTTCACATTCAGATTCTTATTTTCAGTGGGGAAGTGAGGAGCTGCAGCTCAGGGCAGCATGGAGGTGACAGGATGGAGATGTCTCCTCCTGCCTGGCTGGACCAGGAAGGTTGGCTGTGGAAGGGAACACAGGGCAGTGCAGGGAGAGGGTGGTGGTGTGCAGGGGTGGGCTGGGCTCCCCAGTTCTTCCTGCTGAGCCCATAGGATCACAGGGAACTTGAGAGACCATTGAGTAAAGAGAACTGAGGCTCTGGACGTCACAGGAGAGACCTGAACACAATGTCTGTCACTGTCCACTCAGGCAGCTGTCTTCATGCTAGAGAAAGCGAGTCATGAAGAGTCAGTATGAAGACAACATCCAACAAACTACCCCTCACTCAAAGGAGAGTCCAGAAGTCCCTGAATCTCAGTCATGTCCACTTTGCCCCTCCCCAAGTCAGATCCCAGAGTGTCACCTTTACATTCTGGGAGAGACACATCAGAGCTCTGGGTGCTATCCCTCCCTAGGGAAAAAAATTACATATATATTATGCATGCATTTCATTGCAAGGTACAACCCAGACCCCCAGAAGATTTGGATGCAGGAGCTATTATGGTCTGGCTGAACTCCCCAACATCTCTAGCTTTAACCCAAGGGCCTCAGGGACAATCCTGACCCCACACTTACCTGGAGCTGGAGCATAGCCCCCTCCTTTTCGACCTGTGAGAAGAAAGGCCGTGAGAGACCAGGGAAGAGCCCAGCCCTAGGAAGTTTCCAGAATGGACAGCAGACCCAGTTAGAGACAGTAGCAATGAGGGTGTGTGTATGTTTCCATTAGTGAGCAGAGCACACTTCTAAAAGTGCTGAGAGAAAACCCAGAGCCTGCCCTCTCCTACCTGTGTTTCTCTTCCTCTTCCTCACAACAGCCACCACAGCTCCAATGATGACCACAGCTCCAAGGACAACCAGAACAGCAATGACTGTCATGACGGGGACAGTGCGCTGAGGAGGCTCTGGGAAGAGAAGGGCAGGAAAAGAAGGTGAGGATCATGACCCCAGCTCTCAGCCCTGACCTGCTCAGGGTCTGCACAAGGCTCCAGCTCTCCTGACCCCAGCTCTGCACCCACAGCCTCCTTACCCCATCTCAGGGTGAGGGGCTCAGGCAGACCCTCATGGTGCACATGGCAGGTGTAATGCTGCTCCTTCCCAGGAGACACCACCACAGCTGCCCACTTCTGGAAGGTTCCATCCCCTGCAGGCCTGGTCTCCACCAGCTCCATGTCCTGGGTCAGGTCCTCCCCATCCCTCTGCCAGATCAGGGAGATGTCAGCAGGGTAGAAGCCCAGGGCCCAGCACCTCAGGGTGATGTCACCTTGAGGTCTGGGGTGATGGGTCACATGTGCCTTTGGGGGATCTGTGCAGAAGATGTAAAAATTTCCACAGTTAAGGGGCTGGAGGGATGGCTCAGAGGTTAAGAGTTCTTCCAAAGGTCCTGAGTTCAATTCCCAGCAAACACAGTGTGGCTCACAATTATCTACCATGGGATCTGGTGCCCTCTTCTGGCATGAAGGTGTACATGCCGATAGAGCACTCATTCATAAATTTTTTTTTTAATCCACAATTAACAAGGTAAAGTGAAATCTGCAAAGACAAAGTTAAACCAATGACCCTGAACTATGTGTGTGTTTCAACACTTTGACTATCATCACACTAGGGACCTGCAGGAAGAGCTGGTCCCCTCATTTCCTGGGGGGACTCAGAAGCTAAGAGACAAATCACATGAGCCAGCAGGTCAACAGGGTCTTCCTGATGAGGAGTTCTAGAGCATAAGACAGGTAGTAAAAGGATGGAAGAAGGAGCAGAAAATGATTAACACAATATCTGTTTAACTTCATATCACAGTAAGGAATTAGGGGCAGGGCTACAGGAAGGGTGCCACCAACTAGTGCTGCCACCATTGAGGCACAGCCCGTGGTCATCTTGCTGACCAGCATTAACTGTCACTTGTGAGCAGCCATCACAAAGTGTGTAGCAGAAATGTGGTCATCTCTTACCCTCAGCTAGAGAAAACGGCTCCCAGCCCCTGCCTCTGGGGACAAGATACAAGGTGTGTCACACAGGATCCCTGAAGTGTGCTGTGGACCCCAGTGCAGCACTCACTGGAGCACAAAGGCTCACAGGGTGAGGGGACCTTCCCTGTCACTCCAGTCCTCCACTGCAGAAGACCCTGCCTCTGAGAAAGGTCGATCCCTGATTCCCTAGGGGAGCACTGTAGCTTGTTGGGGCAGAGGAGGAGCAGGAAGAGCTGGAGGCTGAATTCTGGCAGGAAACAGTGTTACCTTAAATGACAAAGGCTGAGACTGTGTTAACTTGTCTAATTATGCAGTTTATCAGTTCCCTCCCCTACACCTGTGGAGACTGATACAAATGACAACACAAGGGTGGAGAAAAAGTATCACCAAGTGCGGAGGAAAAACTGACTAAAAGCAAAATACCTTCAAAAGACAAACACACAAAAAGCAAAAAGAAAGAGAGGAAGGAAAGGGACAAAAAAAGAAAGAAATTCTACTATTTCGAGTTAGTCAACCTGCAATTGCTTCTGTGAGCACTTACATTCTAGGAAGAGATAGAATTGGGGTGTGGAAGGGACTCAACCCCTCCCCCTCACACACAGGCCTCTGGGAGAATGTACTGTTTGGAAAGAACTAGAAACTGGGGGAGCCGGCCTAGGGTGGGGGAGTCCATGACGCCCACCAGGTAAAGCAGACTTCCGGTCCTGAAGTGTAAGGCTGACACACTCAGCAGGACAGGAGTCAGTTCCACAGACAGTGGGTGTGGACAGAGAACCCGGCCTGGGAGAGGCCATGGCTGACAGCGGGCTGCAGGCTGAAGGGGCCCCTGTTGTCATGTGGGGACCCTCTCTCCTGCCCTGGAGACAGACTTGGAACTGTCAGGGAGAGGGTGAGCCCTGGAGTCAGTGCAGTCACCGCGGTGGGGGATCAGGAGACCCAGGGACCCGGTTCCCTCAGAGACGGGGGCGTGACCCAGCGGAGGGTTCTCCTTCCTCAGGACTGAGCCCAGCCCGAGGGAGAGGAGGAGATGCCCGCGGCCTGCACCTGTGCGCAGCAGCGTGTCCTTCCCGCGCTCCAGGTATCTGCGGAGCCACTCCAGGCACTCGCCCTCCAGGTAAGCCCTGTATCTCTCTGCTTCACCAGCCTCTTCCCACTTGCGCTTGGTGATCAGCGCCGCCGTGTCCGCCGCCGTCCACGACCTCAAGTCCTCGTTCAGGGCGATGTAATCTTTGCCGTCGTAGGCGACCTGACTGTACCCGCGGAGGAGGCGCCCGTCGGGTCCCACGTGACAGCCGTACATACTCTGGATGGTGTGAGAGCCTGCGGGACCCCGCGGTCAGCCCCGCCCACCTTCCCCACGTGACCACCCGCGGCCCCGCCCACCCGCGGACTCCGGGGAACCGAAAGGGAAACCGGTCCGGGGTCGCGCGTCTCCTCCCGAACCTCGGACTTGGGACCCGAGTCTCCGGCCCCGTGTCGGGACGTGCAGGGGTCGTGACGTGTGACCCGGGGTCACTCACCGCCCTCGCTCTGGTTGTAGTAGCCGAGCGCGGTCCTCAGGTTCACTCGGTCAATCTGCTCGTGGTTCTTGGCGATCCGCGTGTTCCTCTCCCAGTACTCCGGCCCCTCCCGCTCCATCCACGCCGCGCGCGGCTCCATCCTCGGCGTCTCCGCGTCGCTGTCGAAGCGCACGAACTCCGTGTCGTCCACGTAGCCGACGGCGATGAACCGGGGCTCCCCGAGGCCGGGCCGGGACACGGCGGTGTGGAAATACCGCAGCGAGTGTGAGCCTGGGGGCGGCGCGCGGTGAGACCCCGACCTCCTCCCGGGACCCCGGCGGGTGCGCGGGCCGGGAGGGGAGCAGCGCGGGGCTCGGGACGCGCGTGGGGACGGCGGAGGGTCCGGGGGTCGCGGACACGCGGCTTCCCCGGGGCCGCCCCGCCCTCCCCGCAGAGCCCGTTTCCCTCCGACCCCGCACTCACCCGCGCGGGTCTGGGTCGGGGCCAGGGCGGCCGCCAGCAGCAGGAGCAGCGTGCGCGGCGCCATCGCCCCCATCTGGATCCCGGACTTCTGAGCCCCGCGGGCTGCGTGGACTTTATAACCGCTGCCCGCGGCGACGCTGATTGGCTCCCCAGGATGTCGCCACCCAATGGGGGAGAGGAGCGCCTGCGCGTCATCAGTGTCCGGGCAGAAGGACCTGACACAGGTTAGGAGCAGAAGTGAAACTGGGACCTGGGGAGTCCCAGCCCTGGGCTTCCCCAGCCCAGAACCCTGTGTGCGGGACAGAGCGCTGGGTGTCATGGTGACTCCGCGTTCTTCCCCAGAAGCTGTCTGGACACCAGGACAGAAACACAGGCCAAACTCATCATCATCCCCTCCACCCTTCCTCTGCCTCTTCTCTTCAGAAGTCGACCCTGGAGTCTTCCAGAAGAAAAGCCTCTTCCGGGCATACAGTGGCAACAACAAGCAGTTGGGGACAGAGAGAGAAGCTGTCCTTAAGCAGAGGCGCTGGCCTGCGATCCCCTCACAGACCCCACAGAGACCAGGCTCTGTCCACCTGCAGACCAAGCAGCTCCGGAACCTGCTGAAAATGACGGAGGCTCAGCAGCTACCCGGACAAGCTCCCGGCTTCCTCTGTGGTAATCTCGATGTCCTTGGGAGCAGAGGGTCCAGGGCATCGTCAGTCTTTGCTGCCAGGCTCAGAGTGTCCAACAGACTTTCCTGTGGGCTAGGACTTGGGGGACCGGCCTGCTCTGTCTTAGCAAAGCAGGACAGTCAACTCCCCAGTGTCCTGCTTGTCCACAGTTTGGACAGGGTCCTGGCGACAGGCAAGGGAAAGGGGAGTTTTTCATCCAGTGGCCGGTTGTGCCACATTCCCAGCAAGCTCCAAGTGGAGTTCTTCCACCACATCATCAGCTGTGTGACCTTGGGGTCACTGCTAGAACCTGGGGGTCTTTGTCATCGTCAGCCTTTTCCATTAAACATTTTAAATGCCGTAGTCAACGGATCTGGAAAGGTTTTGAGGACCTTTATCTAGTAAGTGTATTTAAACTAAACAAGCTTTGCTTGTTTCTAGTGACTTGTTTTAGGCTTCACTTTGAGAACATATACAGGAGGTTAAATAAAGCTTATTCCTGTAATTAATTACATTAGGACTTAGCATGACAGTAGGGAGAGCTCTGCACACATTAAAGCATTTGACCATTTATACACTGACTATTAACCAGCATGTCTTAATTGTCTTCAACAGTTTACAATAAGTCAGTAGCTTTCATAAGATTAGGATTTTATAGCTTTATCCCTGTTAAGTTTGAGCCTTAAAAATAAGAGTTAAAGATCCTTTAGCATCAGAAGAAACCATCCATGCAATAAACTTTAGTCCATAGGAAACTGATTTCTTGAGTTGGGTGTGGTCGCACACGCCTGTGATCTTAGCTCTCTGGGAGGCAGAGGAAGGTAGATCACTGCAAGTTCAAAGCCAGCCTGGTCTAAGCAGTGAGTCCATGAGAGCCAAGGCTACACAGAGAAACCCTGACTCAAAAAAAAAAAACCACAAAAAACTTAAAAAGACTGGTATCTTTAACAGTGTGCCATTATAGAGTATCATAGTTTTTGTATGACTCAGTTTATCCAAATAACTAAAGCTTAACAAGATGAGCAAAGACAAAGAAGCTAGACAAATATTAGTGTCCTGTCTGGGGCACAGCTGTCAGCTCTCAGGTGAAGAACATGGGACCCCGAAATCAAGGTTCTGTTTCTGTCAGGAGAGACTGGAGTGCTTGAGGGAGAGGACTGCGGGCTGGGCAGGGCTCCTGGTCTCACTGGGGGAGGAGGAAGTGGGTTTCCTATCACACGTTAAGCTCAGCTCTGTTAAAGGAGATGATCGGTTTCAGATGATACTGAAGTGTCACAGCCCTTTGTCTAAGTCGCTGTATTAAGCTGTATTAACAGCAGGAGTGTTGGCGAAAGCTCATAGCTGCTCAGCTTGCAGCTCAAACATTGCTGCTCAGCTGGCAGGCTCAGGCCCTGACATCCGGAAGGCAGGTCCAGGTGTGGATGTTTCACCTGAAGTCAACACTGAGCTCAATTGGGTCAGGCAGGCTTGACCGAGGCAGCTGTGGCTGGCCTGGAGTCCAGCAGCAAATCTCCAGGGAGGTGGGAAGCCCTCTTTTCACCATAGTTAATGACAAATCTCAGGCAGCCATCATGGAAAGCTGATGGTGTCACGAAGCACCTTTATTTCCTGTGAAATCAGGGATGTATAAACCTTGGGCAATGGGAGGGGTTTGGAGGGTGAATGTGTTTGATTCCCTGGGCTGGAGGTGCTAGGGATACTTGATTTACATGTAGTGGTTCAGCACCTCATTTACATGGAGTAGCATGGTCCTATCACAAGAAGGAGAACACGGGACTTAGTTATCCTTTAGCTGGAAAACTCCCCAGGTACAGTTGAAGGTCATTTGCTTAAAGCTTAGATCTCCTTAGCACAGGGTCGGTATTTCCAGGAATCTCCAGGTGCTTGCTGAGCTGGTTTCTTCTCAGGAAAGGAAAGGGCCTGTAGTCCTCCCTGAGGGCTATGTGACCCTGCTTAGAGGTTTTAGAGTTCAGGTAGGGAGGGTACCCCACAGAGAAAGGGAGTCACTGAGAAAGGTATAGACTGAACTCAGAGGCCACCTGGAAATGTCAGACTTTGACCTTGTCTAGAATCCCATGTATTACTGTGAAGCTGAGTAGACCTTAGAATTATAAATGTTATTTATCAAATATACCTGGGCTGGAAAGATGGCTCAGCGGTTAAGAGCCCTGGCTGCTCTTCCAGAGGACCCGGGTTCAATTCCCAGTACTCACATGGCAGCTCACAACTGTCAGTAACCATAGTTCCAGGGGATATGACAGCCTCACATGACATGAATGTAGACAAAACAGCGGTGCTCATGAAATGAAATTTTAGAAAAAATATGTGTCTGTGTCGTATTTATCAAACATCCCTTGTTCCTTATCTACATTTATCAATGTGGTCTTGCACAGTTAGCCAAGACATAAGAAGTTAGACATACTTTTTAAATCAGCTTTTGCTAATCCAGGTAGAGCTTTATAACCTTGAACTTTGTCATCATAGACAATAATTGTAAACCTGAGGTAATCACATATACAGTATATGGTAGCAAATATAACCTTAAATTTTCATCATCATGAAGAATTCACACCAATCCAACATATTTGAGAGTTGTTGCTGCTTCCTTAGACTAAAAAGAGCCACAATGAGAAACAGAGCTCATTAGGACCAAGAAGTTCTACCATTGCTGCTTTATATCACATGGTCATCGAAGATCGTGAGGTCACACGGCATGTACCCTTTAACCTTAGTAAAGATGGCTGCCAGCCATGTGGCTGCTTACATCCTGATGAGGTCACCAGCCAAGATGGAGGAGGGCCACATGGCTGCTACTTTAAAACATCTGTTTTTGTAGTACATAGTTATATAGTATATTATATGGTATATATAATATATATTAAATGAAAGCTGTATCCAAGTTGCATACACATATACACACAGAGATGAATCATATATAATATGTTGCAGCAAATGATGACTACCTGTGTATAGATTTTAATTAAAAGCTTCTAGTTATAAGTTTTCTTAAAATATTTATTTATTTATGTTATATATGTGCATGGCATCAGATCCATATATAGATGGTTGTGAGCCATATATGTGGTTGCTGGGAATTGAATTCAGAACCTCTGGAAGAGCAGCCAGTGCTTTATACTGCTGAGCCATCTTTCCAGTTCCTAGTTATAAATTTAAAGCCATTTTTTTTTTACAGATTTTATTGATTTTACTATACCCAATGGTAAATTACAAATTTTGAGATGAGCATAGTCTTAAGAGATTTTTTGAGAGCAGAGCACAGAGATTAAGATTTTTTGCAGCTGAAAGTGGAGAAAGTGTCCAGCAGAGGGAGTGCAGATACAGAGATTTGGGGATCATTTGTCTGTGCAGCAGCAGTTGGTACAATGTGGAAGAGTTTGCAAATCACATGCACCAATATTTTGGCCATTGGTCTTTACTGTGGCTAAACTGTTATGATGAAATCTGAGTCCACAGAGGAAGAGAGAGGTTGTTGCGCGGGAGGGAACTTCGATGAAGTCTGTGCTAACAAGTGGCTGTGAGGGAAGTCTTGACGTGGCTGCTGGAGCTGAGCCTCTCAAGTGGGCTTGGGGAGCACCTGGCCCTCGAATGTGGGTGGTTCTCAGTTTACCAACAGGGCTGGTCTGCTCTGAGGCAGTGGAGCAGTGCTGGAGAGTGACCGAAGTGGAGGGACAGGGATTGTGCCTGGGGTCTGGTCTTAATGAGCGTTAGCATCCATCCTGCTTCTAGGTGAGGAGGCTACTGGGTGGATGAGGGCGGAGATGACAGAGAATAAAAAAACATGAGATGTGTCCTAGACACTCTTCTGTTGCTGTGAAGAAGTGTCACAACCAAGGCAACTGTTAAAAGAGAAGGCATTTAGTTGGGAGCTTGCTTACAGAGTCCTAGTCAGTCCTCATCATGGTGGGGACCATGGCAGAGAGAAGGCAGGCATGCGGCTGGCGCAGTGGCCAAGAGCTACATCCTCACGTATAGGCTGCAGGCAGAGCAGGACTGGGCCTGGCATGGGCTTGCAAAACATCAAAGCCCACTCCTGGGGATACACTTCCTAAGACAAGGCCACGCCCCTAATCTTTCTAATCCTTTCAAAGGGCCCCAACCCTGGTGGCAAAGTATTCAGATATTGGGGCTATGGAGGCCATTCTTTTTAAAATTAACTAACTAATTAATTTTGTTCTTTCAAGACAGGGTTTCTTCATGTAGCTGTCTGTCCTGGAGACCCTTTGTAGACCAGGCTGGCCTTGAACTCACAGAGATCTGCCTGCCTCTGCCTCCCTCCTAGTACTGGGATTAAGGGTGTGTGCCACCACAACCTGCTAGACTAGAGAATACCTGACCAGTGCCAAGGCCTGTCTGCTAGGTGGTTAGAGATGTTAACGGCCACACAGTCTCAGGAAGGCTGACCCTGAACCTACTGGTGTTGGTTTTGGTCTGGGGCTGCCATGTGTTCAAATGTGAAATACTGGCTCCCAGGGGGGGCTGCTCCTCGGGACAAGCACATTTGCCGGTACACCAGTGAGTGGATGGCATGTAAACTTTGCCTGCTACACACCTCCTAGCCTCTCTTCTTGGCCAGCTAAATCACCCAGTATCACTGACTGTTCCCGACCAGGCTGCAAATAAAGCTGCACTTTCAGAGCACACAGAGACTGGACAGCAAATGTTACAGCTAGTCCTCTTAAGAGTGGACGCTATGCCAGTTTTTCCTGAACCCTCCTCAAATTATGCCTTCACCCCCAAACAACAAAAACGAACTTATGAAAACAACCACCCCGCTCCCCAAAGGCAAGGTGGGTGGTTTTTTGGTCATTTGTTGGGCTGTGGAACTTTGTTGTCATTTAGGGGGGTTGGTTACAAGTCATTATTAGTCCTGGTTGGGGAAGAGGCAAGGTGTCGGAGGCTGGGCTCCAGGCTCTCGCTCTCCTCTTTTCTCTGTCCTTCTTTACTATGTAGGGGGGAGAAGGGTTGAGAGGAAAGGGGGTGGTGGTGGCGAGATATAAAAATAATAGAGGAATAACAGGATAAAAGGGTAGATACTGAATCTATCTTCAACTGTAGAGCTATTGCTATTCTCAAATATTTCTACATTGATGTGGATTATTGTATATCGATACAGGTTAAGGTCTTCACAGACTTAGATTGTATATTGATGGGGATGTAAAGGCATTATTGTTAATAATTTATTTTTATTTCACGGACGCTGGTGTTCTTCCTGCAGGTATGTGTGAGGGTGTCACATACCCTGGATCTGGAGTTACAAACGCACGTGAGCTGCTGTGTGGCTGTTGGGAGCTGGACCTGTGTCCTTTGGAAGAGTACCCTGTTCTCTTGACTGACTGAGCCATCTCTCCAGCCCCTAATGTTATTTTTGATACACATAATGTATGCATGTTTCATGTATGCATGTGGCACCTATGCAACTCATTTAAAAATACAATGTGAAATTCGAATCCTTTTAAAAGCTGCTATTACAAACTTTTTTTTTTTTTAATTATAGCATTCTGTCTGCATGTGTGCCTGCAGGCCAGAAGAGGGCACCAGATCTCACTATAGATGGCTGTGAGCCACTATGTGGTTGCTGGGAATTGAATTCAGGACCTCTGGAAGAGCAGCCAGTGCTTTTAGCCTCTGAACCTTCTATCCAGCCCTTAGGATGATTAAGTAATGCAAGTTAATATTTAGTCAGTCAAACTCATGCTCTAGTTTAATACAGAAACATGTTTCCAAGGTTGAACAGAGGGATAGCTAAAGGCAAGCAGCGCATGCCTGTCCAGATCTGCTGTAGGTAATGGTCTTCAGAAACCTAGAGACCCCCAGAATATACCATTTAAAGACGTTTTTATTTATTTAAAGAATTTTTGGACAATGAGACATGTCAGCTCCTGACAGCACCCTTTTTTGACTTCAAGGAAGATGATGAGCATCGATTGAAGAATCTCCTTGCTTTAATGTGAGAGGCTGCCACGGGGCAAATAAATAAATAAATAAATAAATAAAATAAAAAGCAAAACCTGAAAAGCAAAACACAAAAACTGTCCTACTTGAGCTACAGATGTCATGCTGTTCAAGCAAGAAGTTGATTGCCAAAGCTTGCCAAGACACGACAAGAAGCCCTTCGTCTTTTCTGCTTCACACAAAGGCCTGCCAGATATTCTGGGCCAGAAGGCTGAAGAGGATGCTGTACCAGTTGCTGAAAAACTTGGTTGACTGTCCTGGTAGCCAAGTGCCTCTAAGTCATTTCTGTTTTGGAAGCTGCTTGCCCTGCACATCCTACAAACTCAGGGAATATTTATTCCTTCTTAAGTCTGTTCTGGGGTTGAAGACTAGACAGTTATAGTCTTTAAATTAAGGTTGAGTTGTTTAGGATTTAAAAAGATACAGGACTAAGTAGAAATTTTAGGTTGTTAAATATCAGCTGTAACAAAAGTGTTTTGGGTACAAACTCTGAGCTCACTGGGATAGGATAGACGGCATGTCTAAGCTGCCAAATGCGTGTGGACTGTGAGTGTAATTATTACACGATAGCTTTCATATTTGTTCCTACTGTTTGTGGTTAGAAAGAGCTTTTTTTATTTACAAGCGAAGGGGGGCATAGCGAACCCCTGAAAAAATTATTGTGGACAGCCTGGTTAAGAACCCTAGTACTTCTCCCTCTGCTTCCTAAGAGCTGAGGTCATGGTGTGTGCCACCTCACCTCTTCTCCCCATGCCGCAGGCCAGGACACGACAGAGAGACCCAGTGGCCTGTGCTGGCCGAGGGAGGACCTGTCCATGGTGGCCTCTCCCTTCTGCCTCTGTCCTCCACAGATGTCAAGCTGCTGTTGTATGTACTTTGCATCTCTCGCCTTGCTGAGTCAGTAATGCTGTCTTGACGGAGGAGGAGGTGAGGAGAAAATGCCCCATCTAGGATTGGTGAGTGGAGAACTCATGCCCCCCACAAACGCCTCCTCCTCCCAGCATCGAGGAAGGCCTGGTTGGCAGAGGTGGCCGATCTCTGAGGGTTCAAAGCTAGCCTGAAACTAGCTCTCTATAAATTCCAGGCAGCCAGAGTGACATAGTGAGGCCCTAAGAAAAACGTGTGTGTGTGTGTGCGCGCGCGCGCTCACACGCTCGCTGGCTGGCTGGGTGGGGTCCAGGATGAACAGTACAGAAAGGGGCTATACTGAGGGGTGAGAGGGCATCTTGACCTCTGTGGGACCACGGTGGCACTTTGCCTGGTCTGCCATGGGCATGGGGACTGGAGGATGGGTGGGCCGTAACTGACAGTACCTGGGATCACACAAGAGAATCCAAGGGAGGCCATCCAGCCTGTTACCTGCATGAGCAGGAGGGGAGGCTGGGGCAGGATGCCAAGGGCAGTGGGCGGCCAGAGGGCACATGCATTTTGCTGAAGGCCTGTCCTGGTGATCTTGGAAATGTCTGGGACTCCTGACCCCGAGGCCACAACTGGCTCTCACAGCCCTCTCCCTTTTCACTTCAGACACCAGCAGTGATGAGAATCTTCCACTTCAAACTCCGAGCTCTGTGCTCGGCGGCTGACCAACTCCATTGTGGAGCCTCTACCTACCATAGGCTAGCCCGGTTTGACTGGGCAGTGGGATTGTGCAGAATAAGCCCTGGACACCCTCTGACCCTGCACCTGCTCCCCTTCATCCTCTCTCCTCCAGCTTCACAGGACAGCAGTTCTCTTTTCTTTAGGTTTTTGGAGAAGAGGTGTAACTAGTCCAGGCTAGCCTGGAACTCATGTAGACAAGGCTGATTTCCATGTGACAACCCTCCTGGCTCTGCCAACCAGATCCTGGGATTACAGGAATTTACTGCCACGGCTGGCTCCTCCCTTCCTCTTCATTTGAATATTATAACGGTGGGAGAGAATTACATGGGAGTTAACCTCTGGCATCACCTCCCTATCCCCAACACTGAACTGTCAGCCAGGCTGGCCTCAAACTTACAGAGATCCACCTGCCTCTGACACCCAGTGTACTTTTAATTCAATGTGTTTGGGTGTTTTGCCTGTACAAGACAGTGCGCAAAGTGTGTCCTGGTGACCGCAGAGGCCAGAAAAAGGGCGTCCAATATCCAGAAACAGATGGTTGTGAGCCACTATGTGGATGCTAGGAATCAAACTCGGGTCCTCTGTAAAAGCCGCCAGTGCTAAGGCTGAGCGGCTTCTCCAGCGCCCCTACCCCGTCCCCAACCTCCCAGCCCTACCCTGAGGCACACACAGAGAACTGCAGGTTCAAAGAAGAAATGAGCAAATCTGTTGTCGGTAACAGAATGGGGAGGGGCCTTGCTCGCCTTCCCCAACTCCTGCAGGGTGGGCAGTTAGGGTCGATAGAAAAAGCAGTGGTGGGCACAGGTGCTGTGCTGTACAATATACAATAACCCAATATAGACGCTTTGTATAAAAGCCGTTTGTCCTTGTTTGTGTCCTCTGGCTGTCTGGCTGGAGGGCATTGGAGACGAAGCTGGCAGGCAGGGTGAGCCGGGACGCAGAGGCACCCGGTGATCCACATCCTCTGACTGTGCCCTTGGGAAGTCATTTTGGGTCCTTAGTGGGGGCGTAGCAGAGCTCTAGCGGCCTGGACACCTTCCAGAACTTCTCATTCACAAGCTCCAAGGTCAGGGAGCCATTCAGCGTCTAGGGAGGAGGGAAAATTGGAAAAGGAAATGGACGAGCAAAAAGGGAGAGAAAAGCAAAAGGGGGTGCAGCCTAACAGGGGTCCACAGAGAGGGAGGGACGGAGCCGGGCGGCGGCCACCCTGGGCGCGCTCGCATTCCCGCCTGCTCCGTCCCAGCAGCCGCTCACCGTGAAAGCTCCGCCCCCGGGCGCTATGTAGATGGTGTACTGCTTCTCGCTGACGCCTTCCAGGCTGGGCAGCGCGGACTCCTCAGGACCTTCGCCTCCTCCAGCAACCCCACTCTCCCCGCCACCCCCATCAGGTCCGCCTGTGTCCGAGGCGCCCCCACCGGGCCCTCCAGGCTCTGTGGTCTCCTGCTGCTGCCTCCGCTCCAGCGCGATGCGCAGCGCCAAGTACTTGGAGAGGTGGTCCACTGTGGCATTCCCAGTGGTCTTCACGTACCTGGAGGGGGTGGGGGAACAGAGTGCTGGAGCGGAGACCTATCCCCGAAAGGCCTGGCTTGGGGCTCAGGTACCCCAGGCTGGCCTCGACCTCCCTGCCGCCCTTGGTTGGTGTTGCTGCGGAGCAAACTTGGGGCCTCGTGCGTGCTTGACAAATGCTCTGCCAGCGGAGCGCCCCCACCCCCCACCAGGCCTGAGGCCCCCTTCTGACCAAGGGAAAACCTTCTTTTCTGAACTTCACCCCGGAGGCTCCTCACCTCGTCTGGCAGTACTCTCCTTTCTCCACAAGCAGGGGGTGGGGCCGGAACACAAGCTCGATCTCTCCACCTGGCTCTGGAGGGCTGGGAGCCCCCGGGGGGCTCGGGGGGCCCAGGGTTCCCCCTCCCAGCGTGCCGCCCCGGTCACCAGAGTCTTCAGAACCAGCTCCCCCGCAAACCCCGCCAGCAGCACCCACCCCTGTCCCCACACTGCTGCCCCCCGCACCCCCGCCACGGGGTCTCTTGGGAGCAGGGCCTGGGGCCGAGTCGGGGGCGGAGTCAGAGCTTACGTCCTCCCCATCCCCTTCGGCCTCCCCAGGTTCTCCTTCCCCCCCACTCATCGTCGCCGTCTGATCGGATCCCTGCATCGGCCGCCTCACACGCTGGGCCCTGCAACAAACGATCCCGGTTAGAAAGAGCGGGGTTCGCATGTTCGTCTCTAGCTGATGACTGAGCAGGCTTAGGCGAGGCTCAGTTGTCTGAGAACACACGCACGCGCCTTCAGACGGGCCCAGCGTCAGCTGCATGACTGACCCCTGAGGGTGGACGGTCGGGCCGTCCTCCAGACAAGACCCACACCTGTGCAAGGCCTGCATCCGAAGGCCCTCCTCGATGCTGGAGCTCAGCGCCTGCTGGTTGTGCAGGCGGCTGAGGCGGATGAGCACGCGGTCCTGGTGGGCCTCGTACTCCTCCCGGCTGGGGTAGATCTTGGAGATCAGGGCGTCGAAGTTGGGGTCCGGCCGTAGCGACCGCTTGGACACCAGCTTCTTCCGGCAGGTGGGGCACTCCTTGTTCCTGGGATGGGGGGAGGAGGCTCTGTAGGGTGGGTCCCCGTCGCCGGTGCCAAGACTGTGCCACCATGCCCCGGGGTGGACATGTCCCCCGCGTTACCCGCTGCGCAGGGCAGTGACGATGCAGTCGGAGCAGAACCTGTGCAGGCACTCCTTGGTGGTCATGGTGTTCTTCAGCATGTCCAGGCAGATAGGACACATGAGCTCCGAATGCAGCGACCGAGGCGACACCGCGATCTCCGTGCCATCCATGATGGCCTCCTGGGTCATCAGCCGTGGGGTGGGGAAAAGGGATGTCAGAAGCAAGCTTTGGGAGAGGGAAGGTGCTGACCAGCTGAGGACGATGGGAGTGCCGCGGTGGAGGAGACCAACGGCCCGAAAGCTACCCGGAACAGGAAAGATGAGGGCTCCTTTACAGGGAGAGAAGGACCGGAGGGGAGAGGCTGGGATGGCGCAGATCTATGGCTTGGAGCGTATTTGTTCAACAGATTTATTTATTTATTTGTTCGTTCCTTTATTTGTTTATTTATTTATTAGGCAGGCTCTCACCGTAACCCTGCCGGGTCTCTAACCAAGCTGACCTCAACCTTGGAGCTCCACCCGCCTCTGCTTCTGGAGTGCTGGGGTTAAAGGCGCGAGCCGCCACAGCCGCCCGCAACAGGCTTTCCTGGAACTCTCAGAGCGGGGCTGCCTGTCCTAGAACTGCCTGTTAGGGCAGATTCCGACATCCAGCTGCACTTGTGTGAGAACACGGGAGAGGGGGCTCTGGTTAAGCTCGCGGGCTGAATGCGTGTGCCCGGCGTGTGGCTGCAGGGTGGGAAGGAAGGGTAACTGCTGGCGTCCGTTTGCGGTGCTTCAGCTAGGACAGTAGTGTGTGCCGCACCGCTCCGGCTCCGCTGTTTTGAGGGGCTACATCGGATTAAACAAGGTAGGTGTAGAAGTGCTTTGAAAAGATAAAAGTTGGTTCCGAGGCGGAGTCGGGAGGAGAACAGTGCGGTGGGGGAGGGGAGGGCTGGCGGGCGGGAGAAAGCTGGGACTGGGAGGTCCCTGTCACCTGCGGGGTCCGGTGCAGCTCATAGAGACTCAGTTCCCACGTTTTGCTGGCATTCTGGGCATTCGCCGGCGTCGTCATGGTGACGGGGCGCAGACCCCCTCCAAGCGGGGCTCGGCGGAGAGAAGTCTGGGGGGGGGAGGAAAGGGGACGCTGTCGGGGCCGCCCCTCTGCAGACCCCGCCCCCGGGCCCGAGCGCGCGCCCCGCGGCCCCTCACCCGGCTCCAGCCGTCGCGCTGCCCCGCCGCGCGCCTCTCCCCGGGGACCCCCGGGCTCCGCCGCCCCGGTCCGCTCGCTCCGCGGCCGCCGCTCAGGCCGCAGCCCTCGCCGCCGCCGCCGCCGCCGCAGCCATGGCCCGGGCGCTGAGGCCCGACGTCACTTCCGCCCTCCCTGCATCCCACCCCGCGACGGAGACGTCACCGCCCTCACGGCGCGCTCCACGCGCGCCGTGGAACCGGGCACCCCCTCCCCCGCGGGGCGCGCGCGGAGCCGGCCGGGTGGGCGCTGGTGCACGTGGGGGGCCCGAGGGCGGAGCTCCCCTCCGCCGCGCGGCCGGCCGGCGACCCCCGGCTTCTCTCCAGCCGGGCCCGGGACGCCGGAAAGCCGGCCGCAGCCGCACCTCTGCCGCTGGGAGCGCGGCTGCGGCGGGGTCCCGGGTGTGCGGGGACCGTCCCGCGCGCTCCGCCCGGCCTCTCCCCTTCGAGGTTTGGGGGCGGCGGCTCGGGACGTCCAGACGCAACTCTCGGCCGGAGCCAGAGACTCGAGAATTGCGTTTGGACAATCAGGAGCCGCGGCCCGGGGTGGGGAGGGAGGCGTACCGGAGGCACCGGGCAGGGAGACGCCACGCGGAAGCGGGGACGGCAGATGGGGCGGGTCCCCGCGAGGGACTCGGGGAACACACGAGTGAACGTCGGGCGTGGGAAAGTGGTCAGAGCGTCTCCAGGACAAGGAGTGAAGGAAGCGGACCGGGAGGAAGAGAAGAGGAAGGAGCCGGGCTCTCCCGGTTGAGGGCAGGAATAAGGGGCACAGAGGAAGCGGGCGCGATGGGCGTTCGTCCCCCGCTAGCCTGCGCTGCGGCTGCCAGGGGGTGGCCAGTCTCCGGGACAAGTTAGCAGTGGGTCCCCTCGCCCCGCACCCCAGTTACCCCTACTTCCCTGTTCTCTCCTTCAGTCCGTGGCCAGTCCTTATGTGGGCGCCAGAGTCGATTAGCGCGGACCCCCTCCCCTTCCTCCTCCTCCCAGCCCCCTCCCTTCTGCTCTCCTCCAGCCCCTTTCATCGGCTAGTCCATTCCCCTAATCCTGGCCCCCTCCCCTAATCCCCCCCATCCGACCCCAGGCCGGCTGCAGCTATTGTAAGGTGGAGAGAAGGGAGGGGAACGGAGAAAGGAGGGGTGGGGGAGGGCCACCTGTTCCGAGACCCCCTTCCAAGGCCAGACTGGACACCAGGATAGGGCCAAGAACAAATCACCCTTGGGGACCATAAGGCCCCGGGGACTGGGGGGGGGGGCATGACTGGTGCCGCAGAGCCAATGAGAGGGGGTGTGGACAGGCCCCCTCCCTCCGAAAAGACCCAGAGTGTCACGCACACACAGTGACACACACTCCTTCCTCTCACACCCGGCGGCGGGGGTTGCCCTGGGAGACCAGGCAGTGAAAGGGAACAATCCTTCGGAAAGGGGAGAGAGGGGGAGGTGGGGAAGGGTCTGAGGGCTCGGACACAAGAAGAACCGGAGGTGGCAGGGAAGAGGATTTGGAATTTATTAGGGTCACAAGCGCCCCTGCCTCCCATAGTCAGCGTGCCCGAGCCACACACCGCCGTCCCTTTTGTAGCCTGGGAACTCAGCGTCCCCGTCCGCGGGAGGCCAGGCAGCGGTGGGGGGTGAGCGAGTCCAGCTTCCTCGAGGCTGTTACATGAAAAGACCTCCTGAGAGGGACAGAAACATCGGGACAGGTGCATGGGTGCTGAGGGATGCGGTCGGGCACCCGCTTCCGTCCCTTCAGGCTGCAGGGCCCCCTCACTCTCTCACGGTCCATCCGTCTGCCCTCCCCATGAAGGCCTCCTACCGGTGACTTCCACGGAGGCCCCTGTGATGTAGCCACTGTCTTCGGACGCCAAGAACGCAACCACATCTGCCACATCTGGGGGAGGGGGCGGTGGGGGAAGGGCGGTCTCACTTCCTCAGATCCGGAGTGGCTATGCCCCCAGACCCCTAGGCCCACGCCAACCGTTAATCCCTGTGCGACCTTTTCAGAAATAGTACAGGTTTGAGGTCGTGTCCCCTCCGAGCCTTCTCCCAACCCGCGCTCACCCTCAGGGTCCCCCATGTGCCCCAGCGGGATCATTGCAGTTACCTGTAAGGAAACACGTGGGTGAGAGATCCTTTCGTGGACTTTTTTTTTTTTTTTTTCTCATCCAGCATTACGTCCATGTCTGGATACTTACTGTTTGCCCGGGGCCCGGCCAGCTCTCAGGGACCTCTGACAGACTGCCCTGCACCCACAGCCTACCTTGTCCTTCACTTTCTCTGGCATCTTCCGGGTCATGGGTGTTGCAATGAACCCCGGGAGGACCGAGTTACATCGGATGCCGTGTCTGTGGGAAGAAGAGCGGACGCTGCCCTGGGAAGGACACTGACCCTCCCCCTCAGCAAAGTCCCCCAGGTAGCACCGGCCTGACCCACCGTCCAAGCTCCCGGGCTGCAGTCTGGGTGAGCCCAATCACTCCTGCTTTGGAGGACGCATAATTTGTTTGTCCAATATTCCCCACCTAGGGTGAGTCAGAGACCCAGGGTGAGTCAGGAAGTCTCTGGGGGAGCCGCTTCCCCGTGCCCACGTGGCTAGCTGGCCTGGCCCAACTCGTCCTGACCTTTCCAATGATGCTACTGATGTTGATGATGGAGCCGCGACAGCCGCTGGACACCAAAGCCTGGGCTGCAGCCTGAGTGACTAGGAAAGTGCCCTGGCACGAGAGGGTAACAAGGCTCGCGAGAGCGGCTGGGGTGGCAGCCCTCCTTCAAGCCCTTGCCCAGGCTGGGCGCGGGCACGAGCCACAGGTTCAGAGATCACCACCTTGAGGTTGACGGCGATGACTCTGTCCCAGTCGTCTTCTGACATGTGGAGCAGAAACTCATCGCGTGTGATGCCCGCACAGGACACGACGACAGATGGCGGGCGAGCGAAGCAGGCCTAGGGGAGGGAGGGGGAGGCTGACACCGAGGCCACAAAGGGCCGGGCCGAGGGGCTAGGCGGCGCGGCGCCCGGGTCACCTGCACTTGCTGCAGCAGGCGCCCGGCTGCGGGGGCCTGCGACACGTCCGCCTGGAAGGCGGCGTGCTTCCCGCGCGGCGCCCCGTCCTCGCTCCCCGGGCCGCTCAGCAGCCGCACGGTGTCCTGGGCCGCTGCCTCGTCCAGGTCGCAGGCGGCCACGGCGGCGCCCTCTGCCGCCAGGCGCACGCTGATGGCCCGGCCGATGCCGCTACCCGCACCTGAGATGGGAGAGTGCGCGGGAGCAACGGGCCGAGGTCAGAGGTCACGGGGCGCAAAGTTATAGAAACTCACAGAGGACCAGGGACCCCAGAGAGGACTCTCGCTGACATGGCCCGGGCACCCCAACCCACCCCGGGTGGGAACCCCTGAACCTGTGACCAAGGCCAGCGCGGAGCAAAGCCGGAGTTGAGACGCCATGGCGGCTGTGGGCGGGCGGGCCCGAGCCCAAGCCAATCCGAGCACAGTGGGGGCGTGGCAAGGCCCAGTCAGGGCCCAATGGGAACCCGGCTAGCCATAGGCGTCCCGCAGCCACCAGCGCGAGGACCTCCCACCGTGGGGGTGTGGCCACCCATCGCCCCTTGGTGGGCCCTAGTGAGTCCAGGAGACAAGGGGCCCGATCCCCCAAAAAGACAAAGGCTGCATGTGAGGCAGAAGATCCAAGTACTTTATTCTGATCCGTTCCATTCAAACATTGGTATAAAATGAATAGCAGGCTCTGAGACTACCAGGGCACATCCCACCCCATCCCCAAATCAGGACTCACGATTGGTATCTCCCCCACTCTGGCCAGGCCTCCCCAGAAGCCATCACTGACCAGGAGGTACCGGGAAAAGGTAAGGTGGGGAGCACCAGCAGGCTACTGTGAGCCCAGCCCCGCTGTTTCTCCGGAAGCTGCAGGGGTGCTGGGTGACGCCCCACACTCTGGGCCCGCTGACCTCTCACGCTGTGTAGGGCTGTCACATCTGTAAGGCCCCCAAAGACATGGTTCTCCAAGGCAAAACTCCTTCCTCTGGCAATAGCGCTGGCCAGGCTCCCCACTGCCTTTATTTGGTAGTTGGGGGCAGAGAATCGGGAGGGGTAGGACAGGTCACCCCAGCCCTCACTCCAGGTGGGCAATCAGTACCATCATGAGAACCCCTCCCAGCAACCCCAGCACCTCCAAAAGTGACTGCAACGGGGACGCCTCTCTCAGCAGCTCAGGCAGCACAGACACTGTTGCTACATAGATAAAGCCACCTGCCGTGAAGGGCAGGACCCAGCCGGGACCTGCACCTCCTGCCACCTCGCCGCCCACCGCCCCTCCCTCGGTGAGAAGGGCACAGGCTGTGCCTGCCAAGGCTCCTACTGCGGTCAGGAGCTGCAGACGCATCGCCTGGGGGCAGAAAAGAGAAAGACGTGGTCACCAACAGCCAAAGACTAGGTGTTTCTAGACAGGAGAGAGATGGGCAAGGGCTGGGGAGCAGCCACCAGCAGTTCAGTGCACAGGCGTGAGGAGGGGAGCCTGGACCCCAGGCACCGACAGGGCAAGCCCAGCACCAGGAAGCAGAGGCAGGCGGCTGCCTCAGGCTCCCTGGCCAGCGAACAGCCTACTCCTACTAAAAAAGTGTCTGCCTCAGGACCCAGCCCCCAAGAGTCAGGTGCAGAAAGCGTTGAGGAGGGGTACTAAACAGACAGCTCCTGCAGATCCTTTCCAGGCTGTACAAGGGAAACAGGGCGAGAGGAAAAGGAACACCCTCCTCCACTTCTGAAGGGCTTGCTGCTGACGTAAGGTAGCCCATTAGGAGCTAATGACAGGTGTCAGGTGTTGGCACCAACCTGTTTCTTGCTGCAGCCAGACTGGACCAAGATGGCAAAGTCCCCAACCTCGTGGGGCACCTCATGCAGCAGGACTGTCATTGTGGTCAGGATCCCTAGCCCTCGGCCCCCACGGAAGGACGCGCCAATGGCCAGACCGTCTGTGAAGTTGTGTGCCAAGTCAGCAGCCAGGTTCAGGTACCCAGACACACGCAGGTCTTTTGCAAAGAGACAAGACAAAATGATTGAAGGTCCCTGCCTATCCTCATGCTGCTTCACAGTGGCCTCTCTAGAGACTCCCCACCACCTACAGCACGCGCTCTGTGAATTCAGTGACTCCACCAGCGCACCCCTTACCTGAGCCCAGCTTCTCTCCTTCTGGACTTGGAGGTTTCACTGGGCCGTCTCTGGGCCTTGTGTTTCCTCCTCTCCTTTTCCGAGTGTCTCCTGCTTCTTTTTCCTCTTCCTCTGAGCTGGGTTTTTCATTTGAAGGAGACCCTGAGCAAGGATAGGAGTTGGTCAGGGCGAGGGACAGAGCTGAGGCCTGCTCCACCTCATGAGCTCGAGCGAATTCTGTGGCAGGCCGTGTGGGCTCACCCTGTCCTCCCTGTCTGTGGCTTCCGTGTGTGTGGCCGTCTCCATGTCCACCATGGCTGTGTCCATGCCCTCCTTTCACGTGCCTCACGAACTTCTCCACCACAAGGAAGGCAACAATGCCACTGAGAACCCACAGTCCCACAGAGAGAATGGGGCCCTGGCCTGGGAACAGAGGCAGTGAAGCATGAAGGGAGATGTGGATGCTGGACTTCTCAAGCACAAGAGCTGAAGAATTAGAGGAGGCAGGCCTTTCCCAGCACCCCTGTCCCTCCCCTTCTCACCGCTGTGGGAGTGTCCATGTCCAGGCTGCTCCACAGTGTGGTGAGAATGAGGCTCTGTGGGAAGTAGGAAATGAGGCTCAATGTGGGAACGCTTGGCTTGACATATGCATATTTGGGTACTGCAGTCATATAAAAGAACAAGAAGGCAGCTTCCAGGTCCAGAAGTTACTTACCCAGAGCATGAGGGATAAGGTGCAGGAAGGCATCACCCAGGAGCCCCCCAGAAGCGAAACTGAGCAGGATCTGGAGCAGAGAGCGGTGCCTGGGAGAGTTGGACTCCACCGGGATGAGAAAGAGCACGAGGAAGGGGGCAGCAGAGATTAGCACTGTGGCCCCCAGCGCCTGGTGAAGGAGAGGCAGAAGGCAAACGTGGAGTTTTCCGACGATCTCGAGCCAGGCCCTCTTCCCCACACCCCCTGGGGACTCACATAGGCCCAGAGGGTGAGAGTGTCCAGGTGGTGCTTGACGCCTGGAGCCCCAGCCTCCCTAGAGGCTCCATGGCTTTGCTCGTGGGCATGTCCATGTCCTCTGTGGTGGAGGCTATCGTGGGAGTGGCCATGGCTGTGACCATGGTGCAAATCCTCGTGTGAATGTCCGTGGTCGTGGCTGTGGGCATGCCCATGCCAGATGCTCTCGTGAGTGTGGCCGTGGCCATGGGCATGGCTGTGGCCGTGGTGGAAATCTTCATGTGAGTGCCCGTGGCTGTGGCCATGGAAGTCCTCTTCCACGTCTTTGTGCAGGCCATCACGACCCCCGTGTCCGGCCACCAGCAGCCCCAAAGCCGCCCAGGTCAGCAGTCCCACCGCCACCCAGTGTGGGGCCCGAAGGCCCCTGGCCATCACGCCGACCAGAGGGGCAGAGAGAACGGCTCCACTTGACGCTCAACTCTACCTGCGCGGGGTCCTCCTCTACACGGCTTGCTCCCCCTTAGAGTGTTCCCAACGCCGCGTCTCTTTCTCCCCACCACCCTTCGCGGAGGCAGGGGCCCCGCCCTCCGACACCGCTCTAGCCTCCGATCCGCAACTTTACGGTCTCTCTGGGCCCCCGTCTCTATGGCCCCCGAGTTGGGGAAAAGGCCCGGGAAGCACCGCGAAGGAGCAGCAGGGAGTGCTCACCGGGTCCGGGATCCTCTCGGTTCTCGGCTTGCTGGGACGTGGCACTCACGCCTCGAGCTCCCGCGAGATCAGGAAGTCCGCTCCCGCCGGCGCCCCGCTCCCTTTACCAACATGGCGGCGCCCCGGGGGACGGCGCGGCCAGGGCGCGAGCGCGCGTGCGCGCGGCGGGGGTCATCCGAGGGGACGCCGCGCGAGGCGGCTGACAGGCGGGGCGGAGGCCGCCTCCGCGGGTTCCACCTCGGCGAGGGGGCGGGAGCTCGAGGCGAGACTTCCCGTCCGTACCAAGATGGCGGCCGCGTCGGCGCTGTCACCCCGGGGCCGGGCCGAGCGCGGCGCCTGAGCGGCGCGGCCGCGGGCCGGAGCCCGCTCTCCTCGGCGCCCCCTCCCCCGAGTGCCCCCGGCTCAGCCCTGCGCGCGGCCCCGGCGCCCCTCCGGCTTCCCCACCCGCGGCCCCGGCGTCATGTCTTGGGCCGCTCGTCCGCCCTTCCTCCCGCCGCGGCATGCCGCGGGGCAGTGTGGGCCGGTGGGGGTGAGAAAAGAGATGCATTGTGGGGTCGCGTCCCGGTGGCGGCGGCGGCGGCCCTGGCTGGATCCCGCGGCGGCGGCGGCGGCGGCGGCGGCGGCCGGACAGCAGCCCACCCCGGAGCCGGAGCCGGGGGAGGCTGGCCGGGACGGGATGGGCGACAGCGGGCGGGGTGAGTGTCCGGTGGGCCGCGGCCGGCGCCCCCTCCCCGCGCCCCCGCCCCCTTGTTTGTAAACACGCGCCCTCTCCATCCCGGGGCCCAGTGCCCTCCCCCGGGGCGGGGCGCGGCGGGGGAGCTTCCGCCCTCCAGGTGCGGCCGCGCCGGGCCTGCGTGCGAGGTATCGGGCGTGGGAAGGACACCGTTCCCGTCGGGCTTGGAGGGCTCTGGGCGTTCGAAGGCTGGGCTTGTGCTCGGGAACCGGGGTTTCTTGTGTACGCTTTGCTCCGAAGGTACCGAGTTGGGGACGAGGGGTTCGCTGGTCCACCCCCACGTGCTTCTCCTCTGCCCCCTCCCCCCAGGTCAGCTGGGATGACCCAGTAGTCTCTACCCGGACTGCCTCCTCCCGCGACTGAAATTGGGAGTGAAGTTGTTTGGCCACTTGGTGTTTCTGAACTCTGGGGTTATGGGGTGCGGTGGGTCAGGGAGAATTAAAGTGTCCGTTTGGATGATCAAAGGACTCACTTTCTCTTCTTGTCTTTCCTGTCTGTGTGTCCGCCTGTGTGTATCTCGCTCTCAGATTCGCGAAGCCCAGACAGCTCTTCCCCAAATCCCCTCTCCCCGGGGATCCCTCCCTCCCCTCCTCCTGGCCCACCTCTTACCCCATCAGCACCTCCACCTCCAATGCCACCCCCTCCACTGGGCTCCCCCTTCCCAGTCATCAGTTCTTCCATGGGGTCCCCTGGTCTGCCCCCTCCGGCTCCCCCAGGATTCTCCGGGCCTGTCAGCAGTCCTCAGGTGAGAGGGGGTGACCCACTTACTGCCTCTCTGCTTTCATCCCCCCTCCCCATCTTCCCCATGACCCATTGACCTGTCTGGTTCTCCAGTCCGAGCAGGCCTGTGGTCTCAGACCCCTTCCACCCTCTGAAGCGAATGGGCTTTTGGTGCGTGCATCTCAGCGTTATTTTGAAAACAAATAAAAACGCTAAGCCCACAGGGAATAATTTTCTATGTCCTTTTCAGCTCACAGTCACTTTCTGCCCTTCTGGTTTCATATACCCTTCCAAGACGCGTGTGTGCCCTTCAGAGCCACTGTGTTGCACAATTACAGAAGGGTGGATATGCATTCTTGGGATTATGCTTCAGGGAAGGCCCTTTACGTTAGCCCACAGTGTGCCCAGTACCATCTGGAACGGGTTACCCAGGGCCTGCTCACGAGCAGGGAATGGTTTCCCTGACGTGTGGGTCTCTTTCCGAAAGGTCTCCTGTGACTTCCCTGTCTCCCCCATCCCAGATAAACTCCACAGTGTCGCTCCCTGGGGGTGGGACTGGCCCCCCAGAAGATGTGAAGCCACCCGTCTTAGGGGTCCGGGGCCTGCACTGTCCACCCCCTCCAGGAGGCCCCGGGGCTGGCAAACGTCTGTGTGCAATCTGCGGGGACCGAAGCTCAGGTATGGGGCTCAGCGCAGGTGCGGAAGAGGAAAGAGCGTACGGGCTGTTTACCACTGCCTGTGGGGTTCCCAAGGGTTCCTGAGGCTGGTTGGAGCAAAGAGGCCCGTGGGACCTTTAGATGCATATCAGATGCAGGTAGGGGCAGAGAGGGGCTGGTGCGGGGTTTCTGAATGATGAGGACGGGGCAGATCGGTAGGGGCTCGGTGTGGGGGTGCGCATGGAGCTCTCTTACTGCCACGCTTCTCCCCTCCTAGGCAAGCACTACGGGGTTTACAGCTGCGAGGGCTGCAAGGGTTTCTTCAAACGCACCATCCGGAAGGACCTGACCTACTCGTGTCGCGATAACAAAGACTGTACAGTGGACAAGCGCCAGCGGAACCGCTGTCAGTACTGCCGCTATCAGAAGTGCCTGGCCACTGGCATGAAAAGGGAGGGTAAGGACCCACCCCAGGCTGGCCTCAAGACACATGCCCTTCTCCCACCTTGTGGGAGGGCCCAGAGGAGGAACTGGGAAGGATCCCGGATCTCTGGGACTGGTCTTTCTCTCCTCCAGGGGCGAAGTTTGATGTCTCTTCCCTGTCCTCCTCAGGCTGGTCCTTGGTACCTCGCTATGTTTCTGTCTCTAAGTTTCTGTCTTAGTGGTTGCCCCTCAGGTTAATCCTGTGGTGCTATGGGTCGTGGTTTGGTCTTAGGGTGAGATAGCCTCTTACCCAGGTTGGCTCTCTGTTCTCTCTTCTCCACTTCACACGGCCCCTTCCTTTCTTGGCTGCCGTGTTCTTTCTCTGGTCTCCCAGTCTTTCCTGAACCCCTGAGATTCTACCTGGTTAAGCTACAGAATCACTGAAGAGGTCAGGACATGGGGTCCCTCTTCTCGGACTCTGTCTAACTAGACCTGATTCCTAGAATTCTAAGACAACATTTTAGGCCTTATTTTGGTCTAATTCTTGCTTTAAAGAAGACGAATCTCAGCTTTCCCAGAGTCACGCAACAGTGGAGTGGCAGGACCAGAATCGGAACACATACCTCGGAGGACCCAGACCAGGGTCAACCGACTGCTGTCCTATTAGTTAGCAGAGCGTACATTTTGCCATCCGCCATGTCTGGGGTCAGATGTATAACTGGCTGAGTATTGCGAGAACTCAGGAGGCTATTTAATGTCTCGCACTGAGAGTCCTTTTGCTTTCAGATTGTCCAGGGGATGTTGCCCCTGAGAAGGCCTCGAGAGGATTTTAGACCCCTCACAGCTGGCTTCTAATTTTGCATTTCTCTCCCCATCCCACAGCTGTACAGGAGGAGCGTCAGCGGGGGAAGGACAAAGATGGGGACGGGGATGGGGCTGGGGGCGCCCCCGAGGAGATGCCAGTGGACAGGATCCTGGAGGCAGAGCTTGCTGTGGAGCAGAAGAGCGACCAAGGCGTGGAGGGTCCTGGGGGCACCGGGGGTGGCGGCAGCAGCGTGAGTGGTGGGCTTGATCCCTTCTTCCTCAAGATGGGGGTTTGGGGGAGGGGTCCAGGTGTGCTTCCTCTCTCCTCTTCCCTTCCTTAAACCCCTCCACACCGTGTCTGGAACCAAAGGCCTTTCAGTAATTTGAGGTGAATCAGGTGTTAGTGGCACATGCCTATAATCTCAACACTTGGGTGGATCTCCCTGAGTTCAAGGCCAGCCTGGTCTATAGAGCAAGTTCCAGGCCAGTCAGGACTGCATAGTGAGACCGTCTCAGAGTCTTGTCTCTGTTTTGGGGGGAGAGCTCCTTCATCTCTGCTCCCACTGGACAGTCCCAGATCAGTAGTGGCTTCTGTGACTACCACAAGAGAAGCCTGAACTACAGAGGTGGGTTTAGATGGGGCTTGAAGGTATGAAGGAGTCTCAGAAGCCCCTTACAAGGGAGGTGTCTTACCCCTGTCTCTGCAGCCAAATGACCCAGTGACTAACATCTGTCAGGCAGCTGACAAACAGCTGTTTACGCTCGTTGAGTGGGCAAAGAGGATCCCACACTTCTCCTCCCTACCTCTGGATGACCAGGTCATACTGCTTCGGGCAGGTCAGTGACCTTGAATCTCTTTGATCTCTTGACATTTGGTCCCTCTTTAGCCTCCTGACCTTCAGTGACCCCAGTAGCCTTGTCTTGCATATTCAGGGGCCCCAGCTTGCTGACTTGCTCCCTATTTTCTCTGTGCTTTGGATCCCATGGCCTGATGTCTGGCTGCTGACCCTTAGTGCCCTCTGGCCCCTAGGCTGGAATGAGCTTCTTATTGCGTCCTTCTCCCATCGGTCCATTGATGTCCGAGACGGCATCCTCCTGGCCACGGGTCTTCACGTGCACAGAAACTCAGCCCATTCCGCAGGCGTGGGAGCCATCTTTGATCGGTCAGTGGCCCTTGGCCAGGCTGGCCAGTAGCTAGAAGGGGTGAGGCTATAGGCTGGTCCGTGTCCAAGGCTGGCTGAGCTGTGACCTTTGAGTGACCTGCAGGTCCCTCTCCAGGGTGCTGACAGAGCTAGTGTCCAAAATGCGGGACATGAGGATGGACAAGACAGAGCTTGGCTGCCTGCGGGCAATCATTCTGTTTAATCCAGGTAAGAGGAGGCCACCCAGCCTCTCAGCCCAAGGCAGCCTTGGAGCCTTCTCTTCTCCAGCGGTCCCCCTCAGTAAGACCCTCAGCCCAGAAATCTCTTAGCTGACCCTGAAAAAGCCTCTTTACTGATGATGCCTTCCCTTCGGACCCCGTCCCATAAACCCAGTTTGCCTCATTTCCCTCTGAAGCATCCTGAGGGCCACCTGTGCATGTCTGTGTGTCCTGACTTGGTTCACCTGCCTTCTTTTCCTCTTCCTCTTCCTCCGTGACCATCCCAGATGCCAAGGGTCTCTCCAACCCTGCAGAGGTGGAGGTTCTGCGGGAGAAGGTGTACGCGTCCCTGGAGACCTACTGCAAGCAGAAGTACCCCGAGCAGCAGGGCCGGTGAGAGGGCTTCAGGGCTGTGGCCCCTCAGGGGGTGAGGCAGGGTCTGCCCAGGGCCTGGATGGTTCTGACTCTCACTCCCTTCCGCCCCCAGGTTTGCCAAGCTGCTGCTACGTCTTCCTGCCCTCCGCTCCATTGGCCTCAAGTGTCTGGAGCACCTGTTCTTCTTCAAGCTCATTGGCGACACCCCCATTGACACCTTCCTCATGGAGATGCTGGAGGCTCCCCACCAGCTGGCCTGAACCCACACTCGGGCGGGCACGCGTGTGCTTCTCAGCAGCGGGGTGGGAGGGGCCGAGGGCCCAGCCAGAGCCGTGGTGCAGAGCAGGAGGGACTTCCCCAGCCTGCAGGGGTTGGGCAGCACTTTCAGGGCTTGCGTGGTCTCCAAGTCAGAGGGGACCCCAGATCCTGTGCTGACTACGTGTCTACCTTCAGTGGCCTTGAGTCTCTGAATTTGTCGGGGTCTCCCATGATATGGGTGATTTGTCATCCTGGCTCCCCAGCACAAAGCACTGGCCCTGTCCCGGGACCCTGCTCCCTTTTCTTCCTGCCTCACTCTTTCTGAAGAGTGGGATGGGGCTCCCCCAGAAAGGGGTGTTGTGGGGCAGGCCCCCAAGCTGATGGTCATGGGAGCAGGGCTCTGACAGCCCTTCGTCCTCCCAGACTTGGCAGAAGGGGCAGGTCAGCGGTCTGCTTGTCTCCTGTCAGCCCCTCCTGCAGTTGGACTGAGGAGTAAAGGGGGGTAGTGGACAAGGGGGACCCACTGCTATTTTTAATTTCCTGTGAGGAGAGACGGCGAGTTAGACTCAAAGAAGTACTGTACAGCCCCAGGTTGGCTCAAATGCCAGGGCTGGAGGTGGCGTGGGCAAGGAGGCAAGGGCAGTCTGTCCCTGGCGCTCTGCGGGGCTCTGCCTTGCTCATCCCCAAGAGGTCTGTGCTGTGAGGGGGCGGCTGGGTGGCTCTTTACAGCTGCTCCCTAGCCCTTCCGCACACAGGCTGGGAACAGGATTGCTGGGGCATGGCCAGCTGCAGAGATGGGTGCTGGGCTGCATGGGTTTCGCCCTGGATCTCTTTTGGGGGGGTTATCCCCTCCCTCTCTTTCACTCGCACATAAAATCGCTTTCCAGTTAAAATACCTGTTTTCTGGACTGAGGTAACTATGGGAGGTGGGCACCATGGCAGCTAGGTGTGGGGATATCCGGTGAGACCCTGACGCGTTCCCTGGATGCTGCCACAGCCCGAGGTTCCCTGGGGCTGCAGAGGCGCTGCAGGGCGGGCGACAAGGCGAGCTTTGTTGGGAGGGGGAGAGGGTGTGCCAGGTTGGGGGCGGGGCTGCCCAGGGAGGAGGGAGCGCGGCTGCTTCTCAAAGGCGCCTTGTTCGCGGGTGCCCTCCCAGCGCCAGCGGGCGGCGGCGTCTCTCACTCCAGCTTTCTCCCTGGCTGCGCCGCAGGCTCCGGGCAGACCCGGCACCGTGCCCGCCCTTAGGGGCTCGCTGGTCTCAGAGTTACCCTCCTAGAGCGGCCACGTCCCTGAGTGACCCCCTCTTGCCAGACCCTTCCAGCAGCATCACCTGTCTCCTCGGTCCTGTGCCCCTTCTCACTCTGCTTTACCTATCTGGTATTCCTATCTCTTGGGGCATTTGGCCAATTTGCCCACCTCCCTCTGCAAGACTAGCCCCCCCCCCCCCACACACACATTTGAGTCGCTATCTATAGCTGGGTCTGTAAACACACCATCCAGGACCGCTCTGTAATTACATGGGGCGGGACAAGGGAGGTAATTATGGAGACCTGATTACGAGTGGGCGTGGGGCGGTCCACCGTAGGCCCGCCCCTTCTGTCCCACTGTGCCCTGAGTCCCTCCCTGGACTCTGCAGAGGGGCTCTGGGCCCCCAAGGGCGGGGACCGTGGTGTGACGGAACCATGGGATCCTAAAAAAGGGAAGGGGCTAGAGAAGATTGTGTTCTCCCAAATACAACCTGAGGGTGCACACAGCCCACCTAGGACCCCTCCCCAGGAGTGGGGGCGCAGCCTTCTAGGACCAGCGAGTGAGGAAGGTTTCCTGCCCCCGCACTCCCCTGCCCAGGTGGAGATGGGGTGGGGTTTCCCCTTGGTAGCTGTGGGCGGGCGGCTAGAGGCGGGGGCTGGACCTGGGGGCGGGGGCAAGCTGGGGTCTCTGAGCTGCCAGGGTGGCCAGGGGCACACAGTAGCGGCCACCGAGGAGCAAACAGCAGTGACAAGCAAGCAGAGGTGTCCCCGCGACGGCACCTTGCATGGAGCTGGGGCGCTGAAAGCTGCTGACATCCCTGGTCCTGGTTCCGAGGCTCAGCCGGCTTCTGTCTACTGTCCGGCACCAGGGCTGCGCGGCTCTCAGACCTGGCATTCTGAGGCATGGAGCGGTGCGGCCGCTGCCACCGCCTCCTTCTGCTCCTACCTCTGGTGCTGGGGCTGAGCGCTGCCCCAGGATGGGCAGGTAAGAGGAGTCCTGCCTCGGCGTCAGCCCGCTGGCGGTTGTAGCATCTGCCAGGAAGGGCCCTGATTTCTGGGGTAGAGCATGAGTCTTAAAAAAGGGACCTGGGGTGGCCAGGGTTTAGGACGAAGGGCATGACACTGGGGTTCCTTGGAGCCAGTATAGGGCTGTCTCCCTCCTTGAAATGACTAACAAGAGGACAGGTAAGGCCAAAAGCCCCGAGCTTGAACAGGTCGAATTTTCAGGCTTTGCTGATAGTTAAAGGAAGTGGGGTGACACCTGTAGGTCAGAGCCTAGACGGTTAGGGAAGAAGGCTTCCTCCACAGTCCCGTCCTCTTTGGGTCCCCCAGCCCCTCCCCGTGCCCTGGATGCTGCCACGCGGCTGGCTCTAGGGAGCACTGGGGCTGGCTGCCAACAGGACGGCCGCTGGACAGGCCAGGATCAGGTGTCTGAGGCCAGAGCCAACTCTTTGCATTCCTGCCCCTCCCCTCCCCCTCTGGCCAGCGGGGACTCCCCTGGGACCCTGGTGTCCATGGTCTGATCTTTTCCCTTTTTTCCTCTAGAAGGGAAACTCCTAGAAAAGAAGATTTGATAACTGGGTCTAAGCAGGACAGAAACCAGCTCCTCTCTCTTGGAATACGAGTGTGTGTGTGTGTGTGTGTGTGTGAGAGAGAGAGAGAGAGAGAGAGAGAGAGAGAGAGAGAGAGAGAGATTTCGTAGATCTCCATTATTCATGTGTTCTCTGCTCAGGAGAGGAAATAGAATGACAGTGTAAAGGATGTAGATTGGACCAAAGAGAGAAGAGAAAAATGAAGTACATGTGTTTACCAGGTCTAGGCAGGGGCTGACCAAGATAACGGTCTCTTACTTGGGAGCTGAGTGGGTGGAGGAGGGACTCCACGGAGATGGGTGACTAAGAATTCCTGAGAGTGGAGGACAGGGCGTTTGGGGGCTCCGGGCAATAGACAGTGGGGTTAGTATGTGGCTTGAGGTGGGCGGGCCTGTGGGCAGTGGCATGGAACTGTCCTCCACTGGGCTTTGGTGGAGGGTGGGGACCTGTGGGGTCTCTCTGGGTCTCTGTGAGTCTCTGTGTCTCTGTCTCCCTCAGCACAGTCTCTCAAAGCTGCCCTTGTGTGTCAGTGTTTGCAGAGCTGCCACACTCCGGGGCCAGGCTCCTCAGGGGCGGGGGGAAGGTCGCGGTTTCCTCAGCTCCTGGACTCAAAGGGCCTTTTCTCTCCTGCCCGCCCCACCTCATCCACCCTACCCGGCTGTGCTCCCCTGACTGCCCTGGCCTCTGCCCCACCCCACGCTTCTACCAACACTTTGCAAGCACTGTCTGTAACAGTTCTCCACCGTGGAGATGGTGTGAGAAGTATGTGCTTTAGGGAGCGAGCCTTGGCTTTCCAGAGTTTGGGCCCAGGAAGGTGAAATCTAAGGAGACCTGGCTGATGGCCTGAGACTTGAATCTGTGGACTCAGGTGGTGGGGGATGGCTGGCCAGAACGAGGTTCCAGGTGTGGGGAGCTTGCCTGGGGTTTGGGCAAGAATTCTGATGGCATCTACAGATGTGTGGCTTGGAGCCCTGGACCTGCTCCTGTTCTGTGTGGCAGCTTCCCCTTCCCCCTCTCCAAACTCGTTCCCCAAGCCTCGGGCCACAGGCTTCTGGGCCATCTTCTATCTCCTTCCTTACCGAGGAAGAGTTGCCCTGCCCCCACCTCAACCCACTCTTTAGCAACGGGAGACCTCTCTTGTATGGCCGGCTCTCTGCCTCCCTGTGCCCAGGATGATCGATTGTCCAGATGTTGTTTTGCTAAAGACCAAGCAGATGCCAGGAAGCCAGAGGCTGGGAGATATGAAAAGGGAGGGAGAGGAAGACAGAGGGAAAGAAGAGGATGAGCAGGCTGTGGGGGAGACAGGGAGACAGAAGAGAGGGGTTGTGGGAGGGTCTAACAGGTGCAGACAGGAGCAGAGGCAGAGAGGGGAGGGGAGACAGATGGAAGAAGGGAATGAAAGAGAAATCTTAGTAGAGACAGAGACAGTGAGTCTGAGAAGCAGACGCTGGGAGGGGCCGGAGAAAGGGCCTGCAGCTCTGGCCAGCTGCGCTTCCCCTCTGGGTCACTTTGCTTCCCATCCACCTAGGTCCTTTGAGGAGAATGTAAGGGAGGCTGAGATCTGGGTGTCCTCTCTTTAGGCCCTCCGTGGGGCATGATCTGTCCCCTAACTCTAACCCTGACTCTCCCAGGTGCACCCTCTGTGGACGTGCTTCGTGCCCTGAGGTTCCCCTCCCTTCCGGATGGTGTCCGGAAATCAAAAGGGGTCTGTCCAGCTGATGTGGCCTACCGCGTGTCACGGCCTGCCCAGCTCAGCGCGCCCACCCGGCAGCTCTTCCCAGGTTTGGGCAGTGGGTTGGGGAGGCGGTGAGAAGAGGGTTGGGCTCTCTCTGTGTCTCACTCCATCTGTATCTCTCTCTCTCTCTGGGGTACCAGGAGGCTTTCCCAAAGATTTCTCTCTGCTGACTGTTATGCGGACCCGCCCTGGCCTCCAGGCTCCCCTCTTGACACTATACAGTGCCCAGGGGGTCCAGCAGCTGGGTCTGGAGCTAGGTCGCCCTGTCCGCTTTCTCTATGAGGACCAGAGGGGACGGCCACAAGCCCCCGCTCAGCCTGTCTTCCGAGGCCTCAGCCTAGCAGATGGCAAGTAAGTCTGTCCCTTTGCGCTGCCCGACCCCACATCGTCAGCAGAAAGTGCTCGGAACCCCCAGTTTCTAAACTGAGATGCTCCACTGGCCCTGTGGGCACACTTGGTGGCCGACCGCTGGAACTCGTCACTTCTCGATCAGAGTCTGTGTCGGTTGCTGGTACACTGGGAAAGCTACTGAACTTTTTTGAACCTCAGTTTCTACGTCTGTGTGACAGATTATCAGATAGGACTCCCCAACTGGAAAACGATTGCAGGTGCCCACACAATACCACCTGGTCAGTGGGAACCATTGTAATTCTTTCGAAAAAATTTAATTTAGTTGGTTGGCAGAGGGGGCTTTGCCTACACAAATGTCTATGAACCATGTTTGTGCCTGGTTCCCGAAACATGCCAGAAGACGGTGTTCATTCTCCAGGGACTGGAGCTACAGGTGGTTGTAAACCACTGAACAGATGCTAGGAATTGAACCCAGACCCTTTGGAAAAGCAGCCAGTACTCCTAACTCTTTAGCCATCTCTCCAGCCTTCTCGTTGTAATTCTTAATCCCATTATCACCGCCAAGTGTTCTACAGCTGTGTCCCGGCCCTGTTGACTCCCTGATCCCACTAGTCCTGTAAACTTCCTACCCCGCCCTTAGGTGGCACCACGTGGCTGTGGCTGTGAAGGGTCAGTCTGTCACCCTCATTGTGGACTGCAAGAAGCGAGTGACCCGGCCCCTTCCCCGGAGCGTGCATCCGGTGTTGGACACCCATGGGGTGGTGATCTTTGGTGCCCACATCCTAGATGATGAAGTCTTTGAGGTAATGCTGCAGCAGTCTGAGGAGGGCGACTCTGGCCCCGTGTTTCGGCCACACTTCTGGCTCCAGCCCTCTGTCTTCCCATGCTTGAGCCTTCAGTTTTCTTTCCGTGTTTTTGTTTTCTTTTCCAGTCTTCAGGGCTGATTTTCTCAGTGGACAGCCAGAGGCCCCTTACACCCTTCAATCAATTTGCTGGTTTATCCACCTGCCCAGTTATCCAATCACCCACAGACAACCCTGATGCATGCATCCTCCACCCACTCATCGCCCACGCAGCTTTGTCTTCCCCCAGGCCCCGATGGCCCGCCTCTGGGTGTGCAGCACCTCAGCTGCTCACCAGTTACTCGCCCGACCGCCCACCAGTCACCTCTCTACTCGTGGACTTAGGCTTTTATTGATCCTCAGCTATCATCTCCCTGCACAAGCACTCCTCCTCACACTACCCATCCATTCACCTACCCTTCCTCTCCAAGCTCTCCTCCCGTCATCCACTCATCCACTTAATCATCCACACGTATGTACGTGGATGCGTGCATCATTCACATGCCCATGCAACCATGTGCCCTCTACAAACCCAACTGCTTCTCCCTGTGCATTCACCCACTCATCTCACTCCCACTCCCCACCCCTTTACACACGTGTTAACCCATCCATTAGCTAAGCAGCCCTGTACCCTTCATTCTGTGCCTCTCATCCATCTGCCCATCCACCCCCCATTCATCCACCACCCATCATCCATCCATCCACACATCCACCCATCCATCCACCCATCCATCCACCCACTCATCATCCATCCATCTACCCATCATCCATCCATCCACCCACCCATCCACCCACCCATCCACCCACCCATCCATCCACCCATCCATCCACCCATCCACCCATCCATCCACCCATCCACCCACCCATCTATCCACCATCCAACCACCCATCCACCCACCCATCCACCCATCTACCCATCCATCCAACCACCCATCCACCCATCTACCCATCCACCCATCATCCATCCATCCACCCATCCACAAATCTATCCACCCATCCACCCACCCACCCACCCATCCATTTACCATCATTCTCGTTGCACTTGAACGAGAACCTATTGACCCGTTTGCCTTTCCATTCCATCTATTCATTCACCCATCCACCCATCTACCCGCGTGGCCGGCTGTCATTTCCTGAGTACCTAAATGGTAAAGAAAACCACAGGATGATAGCATGAGGTCTTTGCCATCCCAGGGAATTCTTTGTCTTGCTTTGAGATGAACAGTTGTGAAAGCACTGTGTGGACTCAAGTAATTGGGTTAGATGAGGGTCAGTATTAACCTATGTCCAGAAGGAGACAGATTCTTCAGTTCTAGAGGTCCGTCCACAGAATTCCCGCCATCCCCAATGCTGTGAAGTCAAGCATCCTAGGCTATCCCTGTCTCTAGAAGCCAATGGGGAAAGGCCCATGTATGACCTCAAGACCTTCTCCCATGACATAGTCCCAGACGTGTATATATTTATAGCTTAGAGCTATTCAGTCAGTCCTTGTCACCTGTCCACTAGTCGATCTATGAAACTAATTTGCTGGTTTATCCTCCTGCCCAGTTATCCAGTCACTCACAGACAACCCCTGATGCATGCATCCTCCACTCACTCATCACCCACTCAGCTGCCTCTTCCTCCAGACCCCTCTGGCCTGCCTCTGGGAGCGTACACCGCCTCAGCTGCTCACCAGTTACTCGCCTGGCTCTCCTCAGCTGCTCACCAGTTACTTGCCTGGCTCTCCATCGGTTTCCCCTCCATTGGTTTCCCCTCCATCGGTTTCCCCTCCGCGTGTCTTTGCAGGGTGATGTTCAGGAACTCCTCATTGTCCCAGGCGTCCAAGCTGCCTATCAGTCTTGTGGACAGAGGGATCTGGAATGTGAGAGGGCACAGAGAGATGGACCTCAGGTTCAGAAGCCTCACAGAGCCCAGAGATCTCCAAAGAAGCAGCCAGCAAGACTTCATAAGCCGCAGAGCCAGGAGCCCCAGCAGCAGGTGAGGGAGTCAGGCAGACAGAAACTGCAGCATTGTGGGGTGGACACTGGGCTTCTCCAGGGAAGTTCCCACAGCAGCCCACGCCGCTCCATCCCATCATTGCATACTTCCCTGTTCCCATCATGCCCTTCTCTCAATCCCCAGTCATCAACTTTTTATTTTCATTTAAAAATAAAAAGAGTCGTTATGAAGAATCCCTGGTGGGAGCTGTGTGCCCCTACCTGTGTGCTATCTTCTTCCTGTCTGCCTTGGGTTTCCCATCCCTTTCTTGAATTAAGAGATTGGGAGACAACAGGGGGCAGGTGAGCCCCTAGGAGAAGGGGGAAGAGGAGAACGAGGAGGAGGAGGAGGAGGAGGAGGAGGAGGAGGAGGAGGAGGAATTGAAGGAGGAGAAGGGGGAGGAAGAGGAGGAGGAGGGGGAGGAGGAGAAGGGGGAGGAAGAGGAGGAGGAGGGGAGGAGGAGGAGGAGCGGAGGGAGAATGAAGCTGAGGTGTGGTACCCAGTGGGAGTGGTGGGGTATAGTAGGGGTGGAGGGAATCTCAGAGGTGGCTGGTCTGTGGAAGTGTGGGGAAGGGAAGAGGTCTCTGGCTCAGCGAGTGCCTTTGGGTGCGGTGGAAAGAGGGATGACAGCCTGGGTTGGGGACCTGGTGTTTGGGGTGACAGATGTGTTCCTGGGACCGTCTGAAGCTTGGGAGGTTCAATCTCTTAATCATGTCTGCTTCTGTCCACATGGGGAACCCATGCCCTCTCTTCTCACCTCTCCACTCTCTCCTTCCTCACTGTCACCCTCTCCTTTTCTTCTCTACTCTCATTCTCCAATCTACACCCATTTCCCAACCCCCACTCCATCTCTTTCTACCCTCCTGCACTTCCCACTTTCCATCCCCGCCCCCGTCCCGTCCTGTCCACCCCCTTCCTGCTCCCAGCCTCTCTATTATGACTACGAACCCCCCTATTACGATGTGATGACTACGGGGACGGCCCCTGATTACCAGGTAACCTTGAGCTTCCCCCTCACCTCTCCCCTTTCTCCCAGTACCCCACCCCTGTCACTGTCTCCTGTGCTAAGCCCCCATCACACCCCAGTTTCTGGGAGAGACGCTAGCTTATGGAGGTTTACTTGCTCACTGCCTGCCTCCTGTCTCTCCACTGCAGAGCTCCAACCACAGGGCTCCCCCTTCCCCTAGGGGGCGTCGGACCCCTCCCCGAAAGTCTAACCCTCCTGCCAAGAGGTCAGCAGCCAGGCAGGCGCCCCCCTCACCAGCCCGGAGGCCTTCTCCAGCTGGAGGCTCTGGCAAAGCCCGAGGCCAGCCTCCCCCCTCCCGACACCCAGCTCGACGGGCAGCTTCCCCCGCTGCCAGGGCCCCCCCCAGGACCAGAGGCAGCGGTTATCGGCAGGTAGAACGGGGCATCCAGATCTTTGCCCCCAATTTAGAGACATGGAAGATAGACTCTCCTCAAACTGTCTTCCTCGAAGGGGCTGCAAGATCTGAGATTTTCCCCATCCCCCATCCCAGATCCTGCCGGTGGGGATAGGCTGCAGCTTTGCTTTCTTTCCTGCTAAACTCTCCCCTCCCCCCCCCCCACTCCTTTCCTCCTCCCCGCGGGGATAGTACCCCACTCCAGGTGAAGAGGAAGGAGCCCTGGAGTCCAGTCCCTTGCCATTCCTTGAAGAGGTAACTTCACCCCAGCCTAATCCAGCTGAAGGCCCCGCCCCCTTAGCATCTTGATGAGCCACCCCTCCCTGGCCGGAGGGCTCTTTATGTATCCACTTAGGGCTTAGGTCCCTCCAGACCTGCCACCTGCTTGTTTCAGTGTGGCCATTTCTTCTTCTGGTGTCACTGCCTCATCATTCTATTTTGACTCAAGTCGATTCTCTGCTCTCTGTGCCATGGCTCCATTCTCGGAGGATCCATTTTCGGTCAAGCACTCTCACCCTTTTCTTCTCTGTCTTTGTCTTGGATTCCCCATCTATCATTATGTCCATGGACAGTTCTGTGTCCAGCCCTCCGGCCACCCTTCTTGTTCTCCACCATTTCCCCAACCACATCCATTTCCAAACATCCATTTTTGTGGTAGACAAGTCATTCCTTTCCATTCAGTCCATCGCCTTGCTCATTTGAGAGAGAAAACTCCAGTCCCAGTCATCCTCAGGGTCCTTTGGACTAGAAGTTATCAGACTCTGGGGTCCAGAGGATGCCCCCTCTTAGGCCTAATACCCCCACCTGCTCCCTCTCCCTCCCTGTCCTTGGGAAGGAACAGACAGATCTTCAGGTGTCCCCAACAGCCGACACTTTCCAGGCAGAGGAATATGGGGAGGGTGGCACAGACACGCCAGCGGGGATCTACGATTACACCTATGGCTATGGGGATGATTATCGTGAGGAGACGGAGCTTGGCCCTGCCCTCTCTGCGGAGACAGCTCACTCAGGAGCCGTAAGTGAAAGCAGCTCCTTGTCCAGCCTTCGCCATCAGGGGGCGCTACGTGGACTGCTTCCTGTTTGATCCTTGTTGGCTGTGAGCTGCTTCCTGTCTGATCCTCGTTGGCTGTGAGCTACCTCCTGTTGGTTTGTCACAGTCTCTTCATGTGAGATGTCTGTGTTGCTTGAGACGGTCACTTCCTGTTTTCCCCTGTCAAATGTCTTACCCCGTGCCTCCCTGTAGATCCTCTGCCCGTGGCAACTGGACTCTTTTCAATCCCGTGGCCACTTCCTTTCTTTCTTGGCTACTTCTTGTCTAAACTGAGATGGATGTTATAAACCTGTTCATCAATCAGCAACTGCCTTGTGTCTACTTTCTGTCTCACTCATCTCTTGCTCAAACAACTTCATGTCCATGTTGATGCCTAAGTTTCTAACTTTCTGTGTGACATTTTCCAAACTTTGGGACCATTTCTGATCTGTCTTTCCCCATCTTCTGTAGTCTCGATGTCTCTTTTGGCGACATTGAGAGGCTGGGCTAAAAGGGATTGTTTGTTTTACTGCTGTCTTGTAGAAATTTTCTTTGATCATAAGCTACTTCCCGGGTACCTTAGATTATCAAAATTACAAGGATATCCATTGTGGGCCTAGATACTTCTCATGGCCCTTTCCTGTGTGCCCTAGCCTTGATGTCAGCGTTTTTTCTGGATCTCGCCTTTCAGCCTCTTAATTCTTTTTGCAAGAGTCACTTTCTAGTTGTTTTGTGAACTTCTGTTCTCTCTTGGTCATGGTCGCCATGTTGTTTTTGAAGGTCCATTTCCTGGATTCTTTTTTCTCGCCTGCTTCCTGTCTCTCTAACCACTTCCTGTTTGTTCAGTGTGTTTTCCAGCCATCTTGGCCATGTTTCATTTTTCTTGGCTCTGGCATCAGTCTTGCTTCCAAGCGGGTGTCCCTTTGTTTTATCTCCTTGGTGGTTTCCCAGGTCTTCAAACGTCCCTGTCTGTTGGACAGCTTCCCGCTGGCCCCACTTCGTGCTTTGCCTGCGCTGCTGTCATGGCTGTCCCCTTGCTGCTGCTACCCAACTCTGTACCGGCCTATCTGATACTGCCACCTTTGCTGCCTGTGCCTTATGCCGCTTTCTGCTAGTTGGGGGTGAGCTGGGATATGGGAACTGATCATGCCTAACTGGCCACGATCGAGGTGGAGGGGGGACTGCAAAGGTCTTTGTCGGGGGAGTTGGGAGTAGTAAATGATCTTCATCCTCTCTCTGTCACTTGTCTTTGGTCTGGCCCGGAGCTTGGAGTGGGAATTAGGGTGGAAGAGCGGGAGGGAGGGACTGGTGGACTTAGAGCTAGGGGGGCAGGAGGGGGCAGGGGAGGCACAGCACCCTTGCTGGGAAAGGAGCTAGGGAATTGTGGGAGTTACTTCTGAGGTTTAGGTAACTGACCCCAATTTCCGTATTTTTCCAAAATCCAGTAGAGAGGCTAGAATTTGGGATAGCAGTGGCCACAGCTTTCTAAATCTCTTCCATGTGTGTGTTTGCCTGTACACACAGACATGCGTATGTGCTTATACATGTGTGTGTGTGCACACCACATAATGCTTGATGCCTGCGGAGGTCAGACCGCGGTGTCGGAGTTTCTAGAGCTGGAGTTACAGAGGGTGTGAGCTGCCATGTGGGCGCTGGGAACCGAACCCAGGTCCTCGCAAGAACAAGTGAGCCATCGCCCCAGTTTCTCTGGGCATTTCAAACTCGGGAACCCCTCAGGAATAGAAATTACAACCAGAAACAAGCCTGGTGGTGGCACTTGGGAGGCTAAGTCAGGGGCGCTGAGTGTGAGGGTAGCCAGGGTCACACAGCGTTCTCTTCCTGAGAGTGTCTCAAGACAACAGCCCAGCACAGAGCTGCGGATAAACAGGTTAGGGCACATGCTGTGTATTTGCTGGAGAAAAACCATGACTTTTAAAATCAGACTCTCATCTGGCTCCCTGCCTTACTCCCACTCCCAAGAAACAAACTTGCCCACTACTGGGCACCTAGGGTAAGGTGTGGAAGCGGATAAGGACTCCTGGGGTCAAAAGGAGCCTTCGGGGGCAGGGTGGGACCCCAGGAAGAGGAGCGCTGGCGTTTGGCATCCTGAAAGGGGAAGCAGCTCCGATTGGCAGCATGTGCTTGCTTGGGTGGGCCAGGCAACCGCTTAGAGTTTGGAGGTAGTGTGGGGGGGGGGCTGCGGTGAGGGCTGGAGTTGGGGCGGGGGTCCTTTGTCCTGGCTGCTCACAGGCCCCACTGGGGGTTACATGTGTGTCTCCCTCAGGTTGCCCATGGACCCCGGGGGCTAAAGGGAGAGAAGGGAGAGCCTGCGGTGCTGGAGCCTGTAAGTCCCGCTGGTCACGGGGCTGAGGGAGGCGGACAGGAGGAGGGAGTAATGGGTGGATGGCGCCTAACTTTGGATGTCTGGCCCCACAGGGTATGTTCGTAGAGGGACCACCGGGCCCAGAAGGCCCTGCGGTAAGTGCATTATGCTATGTCGTCAGCAGTCATTCTTTTGTTAGGGCGTTTCCTGCAGGTGCTTTTGTGGCTTGCCTAGGTATGTCCAGGTCCACGCTGCAGTCCTTCCAGTCCAAGCTCCAGATTCCCACGCTTCCGCTGTACAGACCACTCCTCAGCCACGGGGCCCCTTCTGTCCGTCTGATGGCCACATCTTACTTTCCTTCTTTTGTCCCTCAGGGATTAACTGGACCCCCTGGCATCCAGGGGAATCCAGGCCCAGTTGGAGACCCTGGTGAGAGGGTAAGTGAATGTTCTGGGGGGAGGGCTAGCCACGGAGATGCCCCGTGGGTGCTGTGTTCAGTAATGCCTCATCAGCTGGCTACCTGAGCGTGCTCCCCATAACCTAGAGAGCAGACGCACACTCCGGTTGGAGGGGACGGTGACCTGCTAGCTTCCTACGCTGTTCTTCACGGGGTAGAGCGGACACGACACATCTAGAGATAGTCTATATGCTCATACAAGGAAGGAGTTCAAAACGATGTCACATCCCTAACACGCTCCTGGCTCCCCTTTTTCTTCTTTCCTGCTCAGGGCCCCCCTGGCCGGGCAGGGCTCCCCGGATCGGATGGACCGCCTGGTCCTCCTGGCACTTCTCTGATGCTCCCTGTGAGTTCTCTTCTGGGCTTTGAAACAGGTGGGGGTTGGGGGGGTGGTATCACCAAGAGCTAACCCAGGAGGCTGTGCAGGAAAAGCATGATGGTGCATGCCCGAAATCTCAGCACACAGACCGTGGAGGCACCAGGACCCGGAACTCACAGCATTAGCTGAAGCGACTGATGTTTTGGGGTGGGAAGAGTGCATCCTATTCAGACCTGGAGCCACACACAGGCCTTCTCGAGCCAAACTCGGATCATCTAAGCCGGGGCAGAAAGACCTCTTGCTAGAAGCAGGGACTAGGCTTGAGTGGCTGCAGTGTGAAGGAGGGTGGGAGGAAGCGACATTCTGGAAATCCACGAGGGCCTACCCAGAGCCAGGGTGCAGCTCGGACACTGGGGGGCACCCAAGGCTTGGCGGGCACTTGGATTTCCTGAGGAGGGGAACTTGTGTCTCCTCTTGCTCCTCAGTTCCGGTTTGGCAGTAGTGGGGGTGACAAGGGCCCTGTGGTGGCAGCCCAGGAGGCCCAGGCCCAGGCGGTTCTGCAGCAGGCAAGGGTGAGCAGGGCCAGGGGAGGGGGGCTGGTGCTGGTGGAGGGAGGTGGGTAGTGGGAAGGGAGGAAGATTGGTGTGAAAGGAGGGCTTGAAAGGGTTTGCTTAGGCTGAGGGAGATGGAGGAGGGTAGAGCTCACTGGATAGAGGAAGGGTGTGCTGTGTTCTCCAATAGCCTTCCTCTCATCTCTTCTGTCCCTCTTGCTCCTCTAGCTGGCCCTCCGTGGGCCCCCTGGCCCCATGGGATACACGGGCCGCCCTGGGCCCTTGGTGAGTGAGAAAATACATGGCAAAGTAACATTTCTTTACTTGTGTGTGCAGCTGCAGAAGGTTTTGTGACAGAACCAGGTTGAAAGTTGTTTTGCTTCTTTGGTGGGGGGAATGCGGCTGGTGGGGTGATGTAGCGGGGGGCTTTGAGATCACTGTTGGTTATGTCCTTCCATGTGGCCATCTCCTCTCTCACAGGGGCAGCCTGGGAGCCCTGGCTTGAAGGGAGAATCTGGAGACCTGGGCCCACAGGTGACAACCCCCTCATCTGGTTTGTAGCCTAGTGTCCCTCCTCTCTGCCCATTAACCAGCCTGTCTCTCCCTTACTAGGGCCCCAGGGGACCTCAGGGCCTCACAGGCCCTCCTGGCAAGGCTGGTCGAAGGGTGAGTCCTCTAGGGATGGGAATGGAGCTTGGTGGATAGGGAACCGAACCCCTACTTGTCCTCACACATGCTTTGCGCCCCCAGGGCCGAGCAGGTGCCGATGGAGCCCGTGGGATGCCTGGAGAACCTGGCCTGAAGGTAAAGCATTTCCTCTCCTCTCACACCTGTGGCAGCCTTGCCTGCTCCACCAGGCCTCACTGGTTTCTCATGGGCCGTGGTCCCTCCTCACTCAGGACAGAGTAGGAAGTGGTGGGACGGGAGGGGGCTGGACCTCATTTTGGTTTTCCCCCTTCCTCCTAGGGAGATAGAGGTTTTGATGGACTTCCAGGGCTACCTGGCGAGAAGGGACAGAGGGTGAGTATGATGGGGGCTGGATGCAGGGATGGGGTTGGATTTCCGGGGGGAAGTGGGGACCTCAGAGTGAGTCCAGGAGACTGGCAGCTCAGCAGCTTAGCGAAGGAACCGGTGTCTGCCTATATGAGGGGACCTGAGGCTCCTCCTCACTGTCCCCTCCTTTTCCAGGGTGATACAGGTGCTCAGGGCCTTCCCGGGCCTCCTGGCGAGGATGGAGAGCGGGTAAGTGACGTGGTTGGGGCAGGGGCTGGACTCCAGAAGGTTCATCCATTCATATGCCTTCCTTCTCCAGGGCAATGATGGAGAGATTGGACCCCGGGGGCTGCCTGGAGAGTCGGTGAGTGTGGGGTGCTCTGGGGGAAGCCATAGGGAGCAACAGGCACCAGTGGTGACTCTCCATCAACTCTGAATGCAGGGACCCCGAGGACTTCTTGGCCCCAAAGGTCCACCTGGTATTCCTGGTCCCCCAGTAAGTGACACCCTGACTTGTAGCCCAACTTTACCCCTGACCTCTCCAATTCCCCACCCTGTCTAACTGCTTTCTTTCTTCCCCCCGTCCACGAGCTTTTCCACTCCTGGACCCCACTTATTTCTGCTCTAGCTTCCCCCCAAGACGCATTTGATGGGCCATGTGGTGTAGGGCACCAGGGCTCTGGCTGGAGCTAAAACCAACAAGAATCCTCCAGAGAAACAAAACAGCAGCCCTCAAACCCACAGACCCACACCCTGCAGATCTGGACTGGCCGAGCCAGCCTGGGGCTGCGATGGAAACGTGTGTGATCGGGTGTCTGCTGTCCACCCTCTGGCATGGCCAGCCTTCCCAGAAACCACAGTGCCCCTGGCCTGGCCCCAGCTTCCAGCCTGCTTACCCCGTCTTGTGTTTCAGGGAGTCCGAGGCATGGATGGTCCCCATGGCCCCAAAGGGAGCTTGGTGAGTGGTTGGCACAGAGACCCTGCCCCTTACCCCTGCAAGTCCCCCATCCAGCCCTGCTGGCTGGCTGCCAGTTTGAACCCTTTCCTGTTTCCTGCCCCTGTCATCTTGGTTGTCCTCAGAGTTTTTGTCCTGTCTGTTCTGTCACCATTTTCTGACCCCTGTCTGACCTCAGCCTGACCCCTGCTGGGGCCTGGCCTGGCCCTCTCTGGTTGCTTGTTTCTAGGGACCCCAAGGAGAGCCAGGGCCTCCTGGACAACAGGGCACTCCAGGGACCCAGGTGAGTGGCCTTGCTTACCCCTCTTCCCAGCCTTAGTGATGGACACCTAGGCCTCACCTGGGTCCCATCTGAGTGGGGACAGGACAGTGGTCCTTCTTGCTCTGGCCCTTAATGGCTCCCACGTCTTCTCTTTCCCCATGTGCAGGGCCTCCCTGGACCTCAGGGTGCCGTCGGGCCTCATGGAGAGAAGGTGGGTGACTGAGTCCAGGGCATCAGGTTCCGGGGTGGGTGGGGAGCGCCTCCTCTCTCCTGAGTCTTTAGAGAACTAATTCCTCTGGTGATCTTCCCGATCTGCCTGCAGGGTCCTCGAGGGAAACCAGGCCTCCCTGGCATGCCTGGATCAGATGGACTCCCGGTGAGCCCCTCCCCCCGCCCCCCGTGCTACCTGCAGGCCCCCTCCATGGCGTGTACACAGTGTGCACCTTATGCTGGAAGGTCGCTGGTGGTGGCCGCCTGTGGGTCTGGCTGTTTGGTCACGCGGCAGTTTGGGTCCGAAGAGGTGCAGGGCCTATTGGGACATTGACTAGGGCCAACGGAGACATTCGCTACCTCCTCCTTGCAGGGTCACCCAGGGAAGGAAGGTCCCCCCGGAACCAAAGGGAACCAGGTGAGACCCTCCGTTCTCCCTTTCACCCTCTGACAGGCTGGGGAAGGGCTGGGGTTTCCTGTCCCATCCTTCCCTCAGCTCTGGTACTGTTCCACGTCTCCCTCCCCCTGAGCCCTCACATGACATCCTCAGGCCCCTCCTAAGTCCCTCTCTTTCTTCTTCCAGGGTCCCTCTGGTCCACAGGGTCCTTTAGGATACCCAGGCCCTCGAGGTGTCAAGGTAACTGCCTGCCAGGGAACCAGAGGGGGGAGTTGAGCAGCCTGGCTGATCACTCTATCGATACCCTCCCTCTGATTCCAGGGTGTGGATGGAATTCGGGGCCTGAAGGGCCACAAGGGTGAAAAGGTAAGCCTTGTGCACTTAGCTTCCACGTACCTGGGCACCTCCCCCTGCCCTCCTCTCTCCCTCAGTGCTCCTCTTGCCCTTCTCTCTCTCAGTGCTCCATCTGCCCTCATCTCTCCCTCAGTGCTCTATCAGCCTTCATCTTTCTCAGTGCTCCACCTGTCCTCCTCTCCCCCAGTGATCCCCTGCCCTCCTCTCTCTCCCCCAGTGATCCCTCTTCCCTCCTCTCTCTCCCCCAGTGATCCCTCTTCCCTCCTCTCTCTCCCTCAGTGCTCCCCCTGCTCTTCTCTCCCTCAGAGTGCTCCCCTACCCTCTTCTCCCTCAGTTTTCCCCCTGACCTCCTCTCCCTCAGTGCTCCCCTGCCCTCCTATCAGCCCCACTTGCCCTCTCATTTCTGAAATCCACACCTTTACCTGTGCTCTGTGATCCCCAACCCTGCCCTTTGCCCTCTGTGGGGCCCTCTCACCTTTGTCTCTCTCAGGGCGAGGATGGCTTTCCTGGGTTCAAAGGTGACGTGGGCGTGAAAGGAGACAGGGTGAGTTCCTCTCCTCCCGGTCCCCCAACCCCCGTCCTACCGCTCTTCCATTCCGAGCTGCTCTGCGCTCCCTGGAAATGGAAGGTGTTTTCTCCATTGCTGTGCCCCCGGTTAGAGATGGGGGCCAGTGACATGGCGGCCACGTAGTCGGTCGTGCTGGTCCCCCGGTCACTGTCTGTCTGCACGGACACTGCTCTCCTGCCAATCCCACCCGGCCCTGCTGGTGCCTCTCCTCACTGGGGGCCTAGGCCCACCTCTGTCCCCACTCAGCTCCCCACTTTCCTCTCAGGGTGAGGTTGGAGTCCCTGGTTCCAGGGGAGAAGATGGCCCCGAGGGGCCGAAAGGACGTACTGGGCCCACTGGAGACCCTGGCCCCCCTGGGCTCACGGGCGAGAAGGTGACGGGGAGTGGCTTGCTCGCTGGGGCAGGTTGGGTGCCGAGTGGAAGTCAGTGACTCGATCAAAGACAGTGTGAATTCGTTACACCTCTATGCATGGCACATGCTGGGCGCCCATGGCTTGAGGGGGTGCTAAGAAGTCAAGGAGAAATCCTGGTATATGTAACGGGCACAGGGAGGATGTGGGGGTGCGAGGTGGGATGCCGAGGAGGAGAGGAGGTCTGTGGCCTTGTCCCCCAGGGCAGTCCTGCTTCATAGATGAAGCCTTCTGCATGTATAGAGGACATTAAGATGGTTACGGACCCCGGTGGGGGGCAGAGCCCTCATTCCCTAGACAACTCTGCAGCCTCTTGGGCAAGATGGTGCCTGAGGGAGGAGCTGGGCTGGTGCTCCCTCACAGAGGGGAGGGGGCCCTGCTGGTCCAGCAGTGCCTGCTGGGGGCAGGGTGGACCTGAAGATGGGGTGGCAGTGGCTGGACCACAGGCTGCAGGACCCCGTGGGGCTGCAGCTTTAAGCTTGGGAACAGAGGGGCTGAGATGCAGAGATGAGGTTGGGGACCCTGCTCTTGGATGCTAAAGAAGCCGGGGCGTCCGTCCATGGGGCTTCTGTGGGAGTGCCGCTGCTCCGTGCCTGTGGCTCCTGTCATTCCTGATTGCATTCTGTCCTTCCACAGGGCAAGCTAGGTGTTCCTGGTCTGCCTGGCTACCCCGGACGCCAGGGTCCTAAGGTGCTGTGATGCCCCACTCTGACCCTCTTTGTTGACCCTTCCTTGACCTCTGACCCCTGGAAGCATAGACTAGCAGAGTGGGGGTTCCCTTGAGACATTTTTGGCCGACTGACTCCCGTTTTATAGATGGGAGACAGATGTGTGTAGAGCAGCAGGCCTGTTTCTCCCTAGCATGGCCTCGCTAGCCCCATTGCTGCTCTGAGGCCTCTTCACCATCTTTGGCCTTTGCCACGCCTCCTCCCCTCGCCTCATTCTTTCTCCATCCTTTCAGGGGTCCCTAGGTTTTCCTGGTTTTCCTGGAGCCAGTGGAGAGAAGGGAGCTCGGGTAAGCTGGGGGGTGGGAGCGTGCATGGGGAGGAGCTGGGGGTGCTTGGAGGGGCCACTGTGGGGTCTTGCCTTGCCTTGGGTAATGTTGGCTCGACTTTATTTCCACCAGGGCCTGTCTGGGAAATCAGGACCTCGGGGAGAACGGGGCCCCACGGTGAGTGCTGTGTGTGGGGTGAGGAGGGGCTTGCAGGCTTGCTACCGTGTGGCTCAGAGGTGGGCCGTGCCCACCAACCAACCGTGCTCGGTTGGCAAGGCACTGCACAGTGGGTACAGCCCTGGGCTCCATCCCCAGCGTGCATCAGCTGACTGTGGTAGAGGCAGGAAGATCAGGGGCTCAAGGTCATGCTCAGGAACGTGGTGAGCGCCTCAAGACTCAAGGATGTCCCTAACATTCCCCTCCTGTCTACCCAGGGTCCAAGGGGTCAGCGGGGACCCCGAGGTGCCACCGGGAAGTCTGGAGCCAAGGTGAGTGGGCTCTGCCAGGCTGTCTCCTGATGCTGGGCCTTGAGCCTCCTCGCTCCTCCCACCCTCTTCCTTGGGAGGTGGCTGATGAACACTCATCTCACTCCCTGACTTTGTTTCCCTCACAGGGAACATCAGGTGGTGATGGTCCCCACGGGCCACCCGGAGAGAGGGTGAGTGTCCACGTGTTTCCTTGGGGAAGAACCTTGGTTCTCCTTTGTCCAGAACCTTCTCATCCCATCTCTGTCTCTAGGGTCTTCCTGGACCTCAAGGCCCCAATGGATTTCCTGGTCCCAAAGGCCCTCCGGTAAGGTGACTGCTGACTTGTGACCCAGCTCACTTCCTTCCCCCCATTCCCCTTTCCCGTCAAGTTCATCTGACCCCAAACCCCTTCCAGGGCCCCGCAGGGAAGGATGGGCTGCCTGGACACCCAGGCCAGAGAGGAGAAGTGGTGAGTGATCCCGGGGGCGGGGTGAGGAGGGTCCTTGCATCCTGCTGAGTGAGCTGGCTGCCCTGGTGCTGCCTTCCTCTGGGAACCGGGACTTGGGGCCTGCCCCACTGTCACCCCGTCTTTGTCCGGTCCTGCTCTGACTTCACTCTTTGGCTTTCCTCCCAGGGATTCCAAGGAAAGACTGGCCCTCCAGGACCCCCTGGAGTGGTGGGACCTCAGGTAGGGTTCCCCCAGGAAAGGATGCACCCCAGATCTGGAGTTAGGGCCTTCTCCCCCTCACCCCCATAACACAGCCCTGAGGACTGTTTGCCTGGGCAAGGGACCCCAGGCTGGGATCCTGAATTTCAGCTCCTTTTCTCCCTGAGAAGTTTCCGGGCTGTGACACAAGATGGCGAGGTCACTCCACACCGGGGATGGTCAGCCCCAGCAACAGCCAGGAGAGCACCAGCCATTTTCCTGTGACTTTGGGGGAGACTTGGGGCTCTAGTTTGTCACTTTCTGGGTCACAGAGTGGGGTCTCCGGGCTGATGGAGCTGAGCTTAGACTGTGCCTTTCCCAGGGAGCAGCTGGGGAAAGCGGTCCCATGGGGGAGAGAGGTCACCCTGGCCCCCCAGGACCTCCTGGCGAGCAAGGACTGCCTGGAACAGCTGGAAAGGAAGGGACCAAGGTCAGTGAGGGGCCAGCAGAGAGGAGTTAGGGGTGGGGCGGGAGGGTGCAAGGAATGGACCAGTGTGATCTGAGGGCCAGAGATCTCTGCTCAAATCCTTTCATTTCAGGGTGATCCTGGCCCCCCTGGTGCCCCAGGGAAGGATGGTCCTGCTGGTCTAAGAGGCTTCCCAGGAGAGAGAGGCCTCCCGGGCACTGCTGTGAGTGTGACCCCCAAAGCCAACAGCCAGTACGGTCACCTACCTCCTGGTCCCCTTGATATTACTCTCTGCTGTCATCTCACCGAGCCCACATCTCCCCAAAGCCCACCCTTCCCAGTGTGTCTTCTGGGATACCATGCCTGGAAGCCTTCCCTTCCCATCTCACTGACCCTAAATCTGCTTCATAGGGTGGACCTGGCTTGAAGGGAAATGAAGGCCCAGCCGGCCCTCCTGGCCCTGCAGTGAGTCTGGGGCTCCCTGGAGGGAGTGGGCAGGAGCCAGGAAAGCAGATGGGGGAGGGAGGATTCCAGGCAAGTTGTGGCGGGGCCTAGGCAGAGGGAGTTTGGGGGTAAGCCAGGTTGCATCTGACTTTCTGTTGTCCTGAGATCCATGGTCAGGGGTCCTGGTGTCCCCCTTCCTGGAGGGTCTGACTCCATCTCTCTCTCAGGGCTCTCCTGGGGAACGAGGTGCAGCAGGATCAGGGGGCCCGATTGGTCCGCCGGGGCGTCCAGGCCCACAAGGTCCCCCTGGAGCAGCAGGAGAGAAAGGCGTCCCGGTGAGCATGGGGGCAGGAGGCTGTGAACTGTGAGCTGAGGGGTGATGCTATCAAGGTGTTTGGGGGAGGTCCTTGGAGGCGAGGCTCCTTCCATGCCGTTACCTTTTCCCGTGTTTTGTGCAGGGTGAGAAGGGCCCCATTGGTCCTACTGGCCGAGATGGGGTGCAGGGCCCTGTGGGGCTTCCTGGTCCTGCGGGCCCGCCAGGTGTGGCTGGAGAGGATGGAGACAAGGTGAGGGAACCTGAGCCTTTGGATGTGTCCAGTCTTCTCTACATGACACCGCTGGCCTTCTGGCCTCTGTCTAATTTGCATATCTCCTTCCCCTTGTATGTCCTTGCCTTCTCCTTCAGGGTGAGGTGGGAGATCCAGGACAGAAGGGTACCAAGGGGAACAAGGGAGAACATGTAAGTATCTGTGACCTTTGGCTTCTGACCTCTTGGCTTTTAACCTCATCCTTAGGCTCCCTTCCCCCAACCTGTCCGGACATCTCTGACTCTCCTTTCTTCTCTAGGGCCCTCCTGGACCTCCTGGTCCCATCGGTCCTGTGGGGCAGCCAGGAGCAGCGGTAAGTGCTCCTGGGTCTCCGCTGAGGCCCCCACAGAATCTAGACTGCCTCAGTTCCCCTTAGTCCTGGTGCTCAAGTCTGTGCGTTTATAGATGGAGGACACCTGACCTCTGACCTATCATTGTGTCCTTGTCCCTGCTCCAGGGAGCTGATGGGGAGCCTGGAGCTCGGGGGCCCCAGGGGCACTTTGGAGCCAAAGGTGACGAAGGAACAAGAGGATTCAATGGGCCCCCGGGACCCATTGGCCTACAGGTGAGCTGGGCTGGGGGGCAGGGCCTGGGAGTAGGCTCAGGGTGCTGCTGATGACTGGGGAGGTGGGAGCAGAGGACGGGGACCCCCCCGTGGGGCTGGGTGACAAGGGCTGGTTCTGATGAGCTGACCACCTGAGTCTGTGCTCCGTGTACCTGCACAGGGCCTGCCAGGATCTCCCGGGGAAAAGGGAGAAACAGGAGACGTGGGGCCTATGGTGAGTGCTACCCTCACTGGTCCAAGCCCACCTGCCACCCAGCCGGTCCCAGCCTGAGGCACCACTGCAGACCATGCAGCTCTGCCTCTGCCCTCTGCCTGGGTCTCTGCTCACCCAGGCCTTCCCATCCTGCTCATCCCAAGACCTCCTTATGTCCCTTCCTTCCCCATCCTGATGCATTCCCCATCCTGATGCATCCACCCATCCAGGGACCGCCTGGCCCTCCAGGACCCCGAGGCCCCGCTGGACCCAATGGTGCTGACGTAAGTCGCCCTCTGCCTCCTTTCCCTAGACCATAAGCCGAAGTCCCATCTCAGGTGTCAAGAGAAGCCTGTGACCCTGGGAACGCTGCTGCCACAACGGCTACCTCCCTGCTGGGCTCTCAGCCAGGCCGTCTCCCGTAATGACCTTTCTTTCTCTTCCTCTTCCAGGGCCCACAAGGACCTCCTGGAGGTGTTGGGAACTTGGGTCCCCCTGGAGAGAAGGTAAGTGGGGAGGGGGGAATGACCCAGTCTTGGCAGGGGGTGAGGGTTAGATTTCTGTTTATTTTTGATGTGGGCTTGTCAGGATTTGTGGGGGAAACTTTGATGGTCATCTCTTTTAGGGTGAACCTGGGGAGTCAGGCTCTCCAGGACTCCAGGGTGAGCCGGGCGTCAAGGTGAGTGACAGTTCCAAGGCCCTGCTCTCTGATCCCCTTTGCCCTGTGTCTGCTCCTGGCTTGATCTCTGGCCTGAAGGAGCCCAGCCACCATTTTCTTGAAAGTTCCTTGAAAGGGAGGAGGGGCCAGGACAGTCCCCATAGGCCTGACTCTGGCTGTCCCATTGTCACGAGTGACTGAGGGGAGGACGAGGCTGTCTTGGGAGTAGGGACCGTCTCCCCAACCTTCAAGACCCCTTGAGACCATCTGTTTCCTCCCCTTGCTGTGCAGGGTCCTCGTGGAGAGCGTGGCGAGAAAGGGGAGACGGGGCAGGCGGGAGAAGCCGGACCACCAGGGCCCAAAGGCCCCACAGGCGATGACGGCCCCAAGGGGAACCCTGTGAGTTTGGGGAGGGGTGAAAGAAGGGCCTCTGGAAATGGGGTACCCTGGAATACTCATGTGTGGGGAGACCAAGGCTGGGGGTGATGCCTAGGAGGAGGCTGTGGGAAGGTGGTCTCCAGGAGGCTGAAAGGATGAGGCTGGGAAAAGGGGTGCAGAGGGGCCTCTTCCAAGGGTAAGGAGGAGAGTGTGGCATGTCCATGGGACCTCGGCTGCCCTTGGGAGCTGGGGTGCTAAACTTCTTCCTCTGGACTAGGGTCCTGTTGGCTTTCCTGGGGACCCTGGCCCCCCTGGAGAAGCTGGCCCACGGGTAAGTCTTACCCAGGGAGGGCTAGAGGCCAAGATGGTGGTGCTTCGTTGGTTGGCCCCTGTGGGGTAGGTGGGCCTGGGTCTCAGGAGCTGGGGTTGGCAGGGTGAGTAGGCAGATGGTGAGCTGCCAGCCCCGTTGGGGGCCTTCTCTGACTTTGTTTCTCACTTCAGGGCCAGGATGGGGCTAAGGGAGACCAAGGAGAGGACGGCGAGCCAGGGCAGCCTGTGAGTGAAGGGTGGCCCCTCTCTTCCTTTGGGCCGAACCTGTCCCCAGTGGTCTCTTGGCTGGAGTCCACTTATCCTCTTCCTGTCCTCCCTCCTTAGGGATCCCCTGGTCCCACTGGGGAGAACGGACCCCCTGGGCCCCTTGGAAAGCGGGTAAGTGATGCTAATTGAGCTGCCCGGCCTCAGGTAGGGTAGATGGAGGCGAGGCATGGCAGGCAATGGGCCGGGAGACGCAGTCATCTGGTGGCCTTTGGCTGGGATGCGGTACAGGCAGCTGGCCATCTTTGGCTGGTTGGCACCTTGGGCGCTTTTGTCCCTGGGTTTTGGTCTGACTTACTTACTGACCTATCAAAACGGACATGGGATAAAGGGCTTCTCCGAAGACCCTCCTTGGGCTTAACCTCTGTTTGCTGGAGCGGGCAACGGGATGTGGGAAAGTGGCCCAGCCACCGCGTACACAGAGGTTCTGTTTTAGCAGGGCTGTGGTTGCTCCTGTCTTCACTGTCTGTGACTGGGCCCCTGTGTGTGTGCGTACGTATGCACGCTTGTGTGCATGCATAAGTGTGTGTGCAGGAGGACAGGATGGGGGCTGAGGTGAGTTGAGCTGCCTCCCACCTTATTTCCTTCTTGCTCCTCTTCAGGGACCTGCTGGCACTCCTGGTCCAGAGGGACGACAAGGAGAGAAGGGAGCGAAGGTGACAGAGGCTACCGGGGTGCTGGGGCTAAACCTGCGTCCTCCTTCCTCAGGCCTCCGTCTCCACACGCATTCCCTCTGTCCACCTCTTCCATGCTGGGGCCCCCCCTGCACGTGTCACTGTGCCCTACCCTTCCTGCCTCAGCCTCCTTTGTCTCCTCCTCTGCCTTTGGGGACAAGTTCTTTCTGTGTGTTTCAGGGGGACCCTGGTGCTGTGGGGGCCCCAGGAAAGACAGGTCCTGTGGGTCCTGCAGGCCCAGCGGGAAAGCCTGGCCCTGATGGTCTTCGGGGGCTCCCGGGCTCAGTGGTGAGTTGCAGTGTGAAGGATGTGGTGGGAGGATGAAGGCCATGGGTGTGTGATGGAGGGATAATCCTCCTGACCCTGGATGTGCTTTCTGATCTATAGGGTCAGCAAGGCCGCCCAGGAGCCACAGGCCAGGCTGGGCCCCCAGGTCCTGTGGTAAGTGACTGGGCTGTGTGGGTGGTTGGGCGCCCCAGAGCAGCCAGAGCCAGGGAGGAAGTAGAAGGTGAACTTGAACCCACCTCTGGGGAGAGTGACTTCCTGTCTCCCCACAGGGACCCCCAGGGCTTCCTGGCCTCCGGGGCGATGCTGGAGCCAAGGGAGAGAAGGTGAGTGACAGATCTGGAATCACGCTCCTCAGCCCCAGATCCTGCGGGGGTGGCCAGCGCCCGCTGCTCTGCCTCAGGCCTCCAACACCCAGTCCTCGGGGTCCTTACTCATGGGATCATTCCCAGCTGAGGCATTCCCCAGACCCTGTGTCTGCCTCCCTGTCCCTTGCCCGTCTTTAGCTGTGTCAATTCTTTCAGCATCCATGACCACCTTTGCCCTTATCCAGGGTCACCCAGGTCTCATCGGGCTGATTGGGCCAACTGGAGAGCAAGGAGAGAAGGGTGACCGGGGCCTTCCTGGCCCTCAGGGCGCCCCTGGACAGAAGGGAGAGACGGTGGGTACAGGACACGGCTCAGAGGAGTCGGGGGTCGGGTGTCGGGTGAAGGGTGGGTCCATGCTGAGGTGAGGGATGGGAACTGGCCTTCGGGGTGGAGGGACTGAGGGACTGAGGGACCAGCCTCTCCCCATCCTATTCTAGGGTATCCCGGGAGCATCTGGGCCCATCGGTCCTGGAGGGCCTCCTGGCCTGCCTGTAAGTACCATCTCCTCCTCCTCCTAGTCCCTCAGCAGCCCCCTTCCACTCTCCCTCTTGTGACTTGGTTTCTCCATTTCTGTGCCTTTTCCTGTGCTGACCCCTTCTGCTCATTTACAGGGACCCGCTGGCCCCAAAGGAGCCAAAGGAGCCACAGTGAGTGGTCTTATCAGCCTTGACCTTTGCCCTCCCTGAGCTGGCCTTTTAACCCTGACATTCCCCCTTCTCACCGGGGAACCCTCATTTCTGCCAAAGACCAATTTGACCCTTTTGTGACCTTGATCCTATGCTTGACCTCTTGACCCCTCCTTGACACTATTAATTCCTTTGTTAGGGCCCAGCTGGACCCAAGGGAGAGAAGGGCGTCCAGGGCCCTCCCGGCCACCCGGTGAGTGAGGAGAGAGGAGGCAGCGCCCGCTGCTCCCCTCGGCCTTGCTGTAGCTACCCAGCCTTACTCTCACCATGACCTCACTGCACCCTCCCCCTCTCCACCCAGGGCCCCCCAGGTGAGGTGATCCAGCCCCTGCCCATCCAGATGCCCAAGAAGACCCGCCGCTCCGTGGATGGAAGCCAACTGATGCAGGACAACGAGGCGGTGCCCACGGGCGGTGCCCCGGGCAGCCCTGCGGGGCTGGAGGAGATCTTCGGCTCACTGGACTCCCTGCGGGAGGAGATCGAGCAGATGAGGCGGCCCACGGGGACCCAGGACAGCCCTGCGCGCACCTGCCAGGACCTGAAGCTCTGTCACCCCGAGCTTCCCGATGGTCAGCACCCTGGCCCAGGGCGCCGAATCGTGCCTGCTGGGGGTGGGGGTCTCAGGAGAGGTGCCAGAGGCGGGGACTGTGGAGCCGTTCTCCTCCGGCTGAGTGAGAAGGGTCGCAGCAGCTGTTAGCAGCGGTGTCCCGGAGGGCGCACACACGTGCACACACACCTGACTGCACACAGCTGGCTGCACTCTTTCCGCTGGGCAGCCCAGTGACGATACTGGAGATGCAGGCACCAGCCGGAGATTGGGGTGGGCTGCGAGGTGATAAGGGAAACTGAGGCAGGAGAGGTGGCAGGGCTGCGAGTGGGAAAACCCTGGGACACTGAGCTGCAGGTAGAGGGAGGGAAGGAGGCACGTGGATCAAGGAGTATCTTGTGCACGGACCTCCGTGACCCCGACCTTCCTGTTGCTCACCGACAGGAGAGTACTGGGTGGACCCCAACCAGGGCTGTGCTCGAGATGCCTTCAGGGTGTTCTGCAACTTCACAGCGGGAGGGGAGACTTGTGTGACCCCCAGGGATGACGTCACACAGGTGCGAGCTGTTTGGCCCTCAGTCTGCCCGCCCCTCCCTTCCCCTGTGTGTGGCCTTTGGCGCTTTCTCTGTCACTTTTCCTCGGGTCCCAGGACTGACATGTGCTGGTCCTTACCTGGTCTCTGGCCGCTCCCCTGACTCTTTTCTCTCCAGTTCTCCTATGTGGACTCCGAGGGCTCTCCAGTGGGTGTGGTCCAGCTCACCTTCCTGCGGCTGCTCAGCGTCTCTGCCCACCAGGATGTCTCCTACCCATGCTCCGTAGTATCCCCTGATGGTCCGCTGAAACTCCGGGGGGCCAATGAGGATGAACTGAGCCCCGAGACCAGCCCTTACGTCAAGGAGTTCAGAGATGGCTGTCAGGTGGGTGTCAGGTTCCAGATGTGGGCTACGGGCAGGAAATGGGGTGCCAGGGCCAGCAGGAAGGAGCCCAGCTTCCCCTGTCAGCCGTACCTGAGGGGAGGGAACTTAACCGGCTAATGAGGAGGGAGGGAAGGTGGGGATCAAACTAGTGTGGGCTTGTGTACACACACACCTGCGTTACATGGAGTTACACAAGCTTGTGCAACTGTGGGTCACAAAGATGGCCCTGAGAGTGGGTGCACACTGCCAGTCCTAACCCGTCATCCAGCATCATCTGGATATGGCCAAGATTCTCAGAGGCGAGGCGAGCCTGGGGCTGAGGTTAGGGGACCGTGTCACTGTGCTCACAGCCCCTCTTTCCTGTCCCCGTCAAGACCCAGCAAGGCCGGACGGTGCTGGAGGTGCGCACGCCTGTGCTGGAGCAGCTGCCTGTCCTGGATGCTTCCTTCTCAGACCTGGGGACCCCCACGAGGCGGGGAGGTGTGCTGCTGGGGCCTGTCTGCTTCATGGGCTAGGCCCCCCTCTGACCCTGTCAACCGAAAACCTGGGGTCACGCAGCATGGACTCTGTGCCACCTCCCATGAGGATCCCTCATCACCTAGGGGACCTTGGGCCAGGGCACCTCAAGCCTCAAGTTGGGGGCAGCAGCCAGGGGTGGGGTGAACCAGGGGTGCCGGGACAGTCCAGGGGAAGGATGTTATCTGGGCCTCAGCTCTCCCTCTGGTGACCCATTAGAGAGCTGAGACCTTTATTTCAAACACTCTCCTGTCACCCCAAATAAGTGGAAGAGAAAGGACACTGTGTATTTTGTATTTAAAAAAAATAATTATATTAATTATTTAAAGAGTGAAAAAAACAAAGTAACAGAGGATAAAGAGAGAAATGCCAAAAACCCCAGCAGACATTGGGAACAGATGCTGCAAGGGTGGGCCTGAACCCCACCCTCCCTCAGGGTTTTCCTTAGTGCCTGTGGGTGTGGCTTTCTGGGCTGAATCTCCCCTCCTCGCCATCCACCTGGGCCACCGGGAATGCTGGAATGCATGGCGTCCCCTGCCTCAGGACTCCAGCTCTCTCTCCCAGGGTGGGAGCTCCAAGACCACCTGTCCCTGGCAGGAGTGGCCACTCAAGGCCAGGCCACTCCTTGGGGGAGACCAGACCAGAGGGCTGTGCAGGGCCTGCCTCTGGTTCCTCAGTGTGTGGAAGTCGTCATGACTCTCAGCACTGTCCTGGCTACACAGTTCCTCCCCTGGACACCTCCTCAGCTTCCCGATTCTGGAAAGAAAGCTAATGTCTAGCCTATGGCTGGAAGGGACCCCCAGGACCCCGCTGGCCCTGTGCCCGAGTCCTTCCTTCCTGACGGTTAAATAATGTGATTGTCTCCTCGTGGGTGTGTGTTGGCGTGTTGTTATTTCAGTCTCCTCCAAGCTCCGCACAGTGCTCCACAGGGTGCTCCGGAGCCTCCAAAGGGTTGGCTTTGTCCCTACACACAGGTCTGCAGCGGCTCCCAGGGTTTACACAGCCAGGGTGGCAAGAACAGACTCCCAAATGGATGCCCCAGTGACATCATGCCAGAGCTCTGACCCAGGGCAGGGCAGTCGCATGGGCTTTGCCTGCTCCGTCTCCCCTCAACAGCACCCCCCAACCCCTGTCTTCAAGGTTAGAAGGAACACTGAGTGGCTCAGTCTAACCTCTGTGCAAGTTGGCCCACGCCCGAGACACTGATTTCTGCACCTTTTCCAAGCCACCCGGTATCCCCAGGATTGTTGTGTTATCAAAAGCCAGACGGAAGTCAGGCCTCCAACGCGTGCACGTCTTTGCATGCATGCATGCATGTAAGCAGCTTTCTTCTGCGGGTGTTTGGGTGTTCTCTGCCTAGGGGCCCCCTCTTCCCCAGGTGCTCTTCTCTGGGCCTGCCCAGTAGCTCAGGCCTGCTCTGGTCAGGAGCTCCCTGGGTTCCTGGGGAGAGACAGCTGGCTGAGTCTCCTGGGCACCCAGCACTCACCTCACCCCACCCCTTCCCTGAGGTGGGTCCGGGCTGCACCCGTAGACGGTTGCTGCTGAGGCACAAGACAAGGGGATGTTGGACCGCACGTGTTCACTGGTTCTGGAGAACCAGAAGTCTCCAGCCCCCGTGCAGCAGCAGATTCCGTGGAAGGAAAGACCTCACTGCAAGTGCGCACTCAGTGCAGGCTGAGAGCCGGGCGCAGGCAGGCGCCCCGTGCAGGTGGAGACCCGGGGCAGGTGGAGGCCCGGGGCAGGTGGAGACCACAGTGCAGGTGGAGACTCAGGGCAGGTGGAGACCCAGGGCAGGTGGAGACCACAGCGCAGGTGGAGACTCAGCGTAGGTGCAGACTGAGGGGAGACACCCTGCAGGTGCAGATGCTAGTACATCAGCGCTGGTGCAGACTAAGTGAAGGTGAGGATCAGTGAAGGTGGAGACTGCAGTGGAGACCAAGTGCAGGTCAACTCATCTGTGGAGTGTCGGTGCAGACAGAGAGTCACTGCAGGTGCAGAGTCAACACAGGTGGAGATAGAGTGAAAGTGCAGACTCAGTGTGCATTCGTTATCAGTGCAGTTGGAGACTTGGTACAGGTGGAGACCCAGTGCAGGTGGAGACCCAGTGCAGGTGCAGACCCAGTGCAGGTGCAGACTCAGTGCAGGTGGAGACTCAGTGCAGTTGGAGACTTGGTACAGGTGGAGACCCAGTGCAGGTGCAGACCCAGTGCAGGTGCAGACCCAGTGCAGGTGGAGACCCAGCGCAGGTGCAGACCCAGTGCAGGTGGAGACCCAGTGCAGGTGGAGACCCAGCGCAGGTGGAGACCCAGTGCAGGTGCAGACCCAGTGCAGGTGCAGACTCAGTGCAGGTGGAGACTCAGTGCAGTTGGAGACTTGGTACAGGTGGAGACCCAGTGCAGGTGCAGACCTAGTGCAGGTGCAGACCCAGTGCAGGTGGAGACCCAGCGCAGGTGCAGACCCAGTGCAGGTGGAGACCCAGTGCAGGTGGAGACCCAGTGCAGGTGCAGACCCAGTGCAGGTGGAGACCCAGCGCAGGTGGAGACCCAGCGCAGGTGGAGACCCAGTGCAGGTGGAGACCCAGCGCAGGTGGAGACCCAGTGCCAGTGAGACCCAGTGCAGGTGGAGACCCAGCGCAGGTGGAGACCCAGTGCAGGTGGAGACCCAGTGCAGGTGGAGACCCAGCGCAGGTGGAGACTCGGGGCAGGTGGAGACTTGGCACACAGGCCAGTGCAGGTGTAGACTCGGGCAGGTGGAGACTCAGCACAGGTGCAGACTCAGCGCAGGTGAAGTCCCAGTGCAGGTGGAGACCACTGTGCAGGTGGAGTCTCTGCAGATGCAGACCCAGCACAGGTGGAGACAGAGGAGGGTGGAGCCTCCTGCGTCCACATGTCCAGGTCTGCCTTTCTCTCTGTCTCTGCTGTCTCTGCTGAATTCATCTTCACATTGCAAAGTCATCAGAATAATTAAGTCCCTGGCTGGGGACATGGTGGCAGGTCGCTAAAATCAGACACTGGTGGGCAGAGACAGGCTGATGTCTGACCTGAAGGCCAGCTTGGTGTGCACAGTCCACGACACCCGGAGCTTCATAGAGGCACCTGTCTCACACACTACCCGGAGCAAAGCAGGCCCTACAAGGTCACTAAATCTTCCTCCTTCACCCGCTGATTTCTTATTCCCTGTTCCTCAAACCTTAAGGGTGATGAAGTATATTGGTGAGTGCATGTGTGTGTATGTGTGCATGTGTGTGTATGTGTGCATGTGTGTGTACATGTGTGTGTGTGCATGTGTGTGTACATGTGTGTGTGTGCATGTGTGTGTGCATGTGTGTGTGTGTGCATGTGTGTGTGTGTGCATGTGTGTATTGGCATCATCTCATCTATCTACCGTCACAGTGGATGTGCTTTGTACATCCCTTGTTCCTTTCCATGTCTAGTCAAGTCCTGAGAGATAGCTTTCCCTCTCCCTTCCCCTTTCCCTTCTCTCCTCCTCCTCTCCTCTCCCTCTCCCTCTCCTCCTTCTCCCTCTCCCCTTCCTTCCCCTTTTCCCTCCCTTTCCCCCTTATACCCTCTTCCTCTCCCTCTATTGTCTGCTTCCCTCTTCTCCCCTCTCCCCTTCTCTCTCCTCTCCCCTCCTCCTCCACCTCCCATCCCCTTCCTCTCTCCTTCCCCCTCCTCTCCCCTACTCTTCACCTCTCCCCTCCCTTCTTCCTTCCCTTCCCCTCTCCTCTCCCTTTGCACCCCTCCCTTCTTTCTCCTTTCCTCTCCTCTTCTGTCCCTCCCCTTCTCCTCCTCTCTCCTCTCCCTCCTTTCCCCTTCCCCTCCCTTCTTTTCTCCCTCCCCTTCCCCTCCCTCCTATCTCTCTCCCCTTCTCCTCCTCTTCCTCCTCACCCTGACTCATTCCCAGCAGGGCTGGGCCAGGGCTGAGGTTTGGCCAGGGATCTCTAGGCAGCTGACTCTCAACCACAGAGGTCACCCCTAGAGCACAAAGGGGAGTGTCCCAAAAGGTCACTTTTGCTTTGATCTCAGACAGCTTTTCTCCATGGAAACAACAGCACACAGTTACTCGAGTAACATTTACCTTTGGTGCTGAGGTCCCCAGGCCACACCACAACAGCCTATTAAATTCCTGTGCCAACCAACCCATCCAAGAGTTCATGAGCAGCTCTGCCAACTGGCAGCTGAATGCCAGGTTCACAGCCTCTCCCTGGGAGGCTTCTCATTCCTCTCCAGGATCCTGGGACCTGCCTCTCAGGCGGGGTGGGAGGAGTTGAAGGGCAGAGGCTCTGAGGTGGGCATTTTGGAGTGGGGCTGGGGAGTGTGGGTGCCTGGGCATGTAGGCATGTGGATGCTGGCAGTAGCTCTGACGCTTAGGCAGAAGAGGTTTCTGTGTGTGCGCGTGCATGTTTTGAGGAGGGTGGATGAGGGAGAGCCAGGAAAAGAAGGGACGAGTGATCAAAGGCTTTGAGGTCCCACCGTGGGTCTGACTGGGACAGAACATCCCAGCTGCTGGAGGAGGTGGTTTCAGTCTCCGAGTTTAGCTGAAACCTCAAATTAGAGGGACACATCCATGTCGCCGGAACAGGCAGGAACAGGACAGAATGGTGGAGAAGATGGCGACGCAGCCCCCCCTCCCGCAGGCTTGGAGGAGGAGGAGCCAGGAGGGAAGTCCCCTGCCTGCCACCCTGGCAGCTGCTCCTGGGCTGTGGGTTTCCCTGTGGGCATTCCTGATTTGTGGGTGAAAAATTAATCTTACAAGCCAAGAGTGGTAGTATATGCCTGCCAATTTAGAACCTAGGGAGGCTGGGGCAGGAGGAATGCTTAGTTTGGGGTTAGCCTGGACTACATAGTGAGTTAGAGACCACTCTGGCTATAGCGAGGGCTCCTCTCACAAACGGACAACAGGAGACAGAATAGAACAAAGACCGTGAAGAACACACTTGGGCCACTGTCCCGGGGCCACTCTGTAGCCTAGAAGGCTGTGGCCCTCTCTGCTCTCTCCCTTGGCTGCCTCACGCGGAAGGTTATGTGGCCCCTGTTCCTGTGAGCCCAACGGAGCACGACCGCGATGGTTTCATGCCGCCTTCTGAGAGCCACGAGTCTGCTGAGGGGAGGTGGCTCCCAGCCTTGGATGCTCCCGACTGTCCTGTTAGTCTCAGCTTTCTCATCTTCACAGCAGTGGGAAGTGGACTGTGGGATGACTGTGGTCTCCCCGGACCTTGGCTGTAAAGCATTCCACCTCGTAAGGAAGCTGTTAAGACTCAGGCTGGTCTAAAGGGAACCAAACATCCCATCTTGCGGGGAGACCCTGTAAAATTCAGGAAGGGGACAACTCAAAAGCTCCAGGAAGTCCCTGAAACTGACCAGAGTCACTAGGTCCTTCTCCCCCAACTGTATATGAGCAGAAAGAACTGCTGAGGGACACTCAGACCTGCTGAGCTTCTGGAAGGGACAATCGCCAACCTACCAGGCTGCTTGCAGTTGAGCTGTGGCCTCCAGGTTCCCAGTTTCACGAGCCAACGCCTGTGCTGGGTTCTTGACAGCTGCCAGGGGCTGTCACTGACTCCTGTGAGCAATCCCTCACCCGCACTCCACAGTAACCTCAATATGCTTAATTCACACGTGTCCTGACTGGGCTTCCGTGGCGTGCTTCGCTTGTTCCACACCACATGTTCCCGAGCTGTCTGTGGTTTCCCCAAGGACAGGAGGTGCAAGAATTCATGCCAGGCTCCGTGTTCCGGCCGCTCCCGGGAAGGTGGTGGCCCGGCCCCTCTGCTTCATCTGTGAAGGGCTCGGGTCACACTCCAGCCAGCCTGGAGCTCGTGGTGGCCACATTTCCCCGCGGAGGCCAGGTGGAGGCCAGCTGTTCTCACTGAAGGTTCGCCTCAGTCTCCGCGGGAATTGCTTTTCTTTTCAGACAGAGCCGCGCTTTGTAGCCCAGGCTGGCATCAGACTTGTGCATGGCTCTCCCACCTCTGCCCCCCCAAGTGTGGGGGATTAGGGGAACTAATATGGTTGACTTAGAATCTTAAATATTGTCTTTTGTCTGAAATGGTTTGGCTACAGCGTGAAGTGTCCCCAGACACTAGGGTGGCAACAGACTTAGGCGGGAGGGTCTTGGGCTTCGCCTCACCCTGCGAGAGGACCGTGGTTTCAGGCGGGCCCCTGAGGGTATGTCAGGGGAGACACTGAAGAGCAGAGGGCTGTGTCCTTATGAAGGCTTTGTTTACGTGTGTACAGGTGTGTGTGCGTGTGAATGTGGGGGTTTATGTGCAGCCAGTGTGTGCAGCTGACTGTGGGGGTCAGAGGGCGGATCTCCTGGAGCCAGGGTGACAGGTGGTTGTGGTCTGCCTGACAGAATCAAGCCGGGTCCTCTGCAAGAGCAGTGAGCGCATTGAGCCATCTCCCCGGAGAGTGAGCTCTTAACTCCTGCGCAGTCTTTGTCTTAGTGTTTCTATCGCTTCCTTTTCTCACTGCTGTGACCAGCCTTAGAGAGGAGGGTTCCTTGTGGCTTGCAGTTCTGAGGGATAAGGCTCTCCATGGCGAAGAGGCCGCTGGTCTCCCTGCCTCAGCAGCTGAGCCTCCAGCCAGGCCCCACCTCTCTGTAAGGTCTCAGAAAACGCCACCAGCTGGGAACTACGTGTGCAAATACCACGAGCTCGCATGGGACATCTAGCCTCGCCGGTGGCTCCGTGGTGGTCAGAGGCTTCCGTGAAGAACTGGGCGATGCCTGGTACTCTGACAGCCGGGGGCTTTGGTGAGTTTATTAGTTTGCTAACGGGCCTGTTATGCTTTGGGGATTTGATATCCTGAGGGCTAATGAGCCACATGGAGACACTTTATCTCCACCCCACGAGTTCTCCAGTTCTTTCATTTTCCCATTTCTCTGTCAGCGTCTTTGCAGACAGTCCCGTAAAAGCCACTCGGAGGGCCTTTGACAAGGATTATAAAAGCAGTCTGCCCTCTGCAGCAGCTACTGCTCATTCATGGCGTCACTTTAACGCAAATGACTTAAACTGCAGTGAAGAGGTAACTTCTGACCTTGCCCTGCTGTCAGACAGCAGAGACTTCCCCTGGGGAGGGTGTTCTCAGCACTTTCTTTTCTTTTCTTTTCTTTTCTTTTCTTTTCTTTTCTTTTCTTTTCTTTTCTTTTCTTTTCTTTTGAGACCAGGCTGGCCTTGAACTCACAGAGATCCGCCTGCCTCTGCGTCCCTGAGGGCTGGGATCACAGGCGTGCACCACCATGCCTGGCTAACTCTCAGCATTTTCTGACAGCCATGCTTGAGGCTAGGGTTTGGCTCTGGAATGCTCCCCCAGGAGCTCAGACGCAGTGCTGTGAGAGGTGAGCAATCACGAGGCCTGGCGCCTGTCAGCGGATGGATTTATTTACTTTCGTATTTATGTGTACATGGGTACGAGCATGGAGGACAGAAGAGGGCTTCGGATCCCATATCCCCTGGAGTTACAGGCAGCTGGACACTGTCACACGCAGGTGCTGGGAACTGAACCGGGGGCCTCTGGCAAGTGCGTAACTGCCGAGCCGTCTCTCCAGCCTCTGTTGAGGGAGCTATACTTCACAGACTGTTGAGCTGTGGAAACTGTGGCAGGTATAACCTAGTGGAGGAAGAAAGTCAGTGAGGGTATGTCCTGTAAAGGCCTAGCCAGTGCCCAGCCCCCCACTGTGCGTGTGACACAGATCTCGCTCTAAGCGCACAGCACAGCAGTATGGCAGGAAGACACCTCACTCACTGTAGGTTGCTGGCGCCCCCTTTGCTATGTCCCAGGACTGAGACGTTGTGACCTTGTAAGACGGTCTTCTGGAGCTAGAGAGATGGCTCAGGGGCTAAGAGCATGTGTTGCTCTTTCAAGGACTCGGATTCAGACCCCAGCACCCATGTGGTGGCTCACAGCCATCTGCAGCTCCAGTTCTAGGGGATCTGCTGCCCTCTGCTGGCTGCAGCAGGCACCAGGCACGCAGGCGGTGCACAGACACACGATCATACAGACACTCATTCATAAGATGAAATTAAACAGCGTGGAAAGAACAACTTTCCTCAGCTCCCTTCCTCAGTGGTGGGGACCCCCACTCTTCCCCCGCACTCTCTCAGGGATGAGAGGGAAAGCCCGGCTGAGCCTGTCCAACCACACAGAGAAACCCTCGGGACAAGCAGAACATCTCACCGGCTCATCTGGATCCTGGAGACCTCCCCTGAGCTGGGGGAGGGGATGAAGGGGAGAGCATTCAGCTGTCAACGTCTCCTTCCACCCCACCTCCATCCCACCTCCGCCCCCTTCACTGCACGTACCCCACCTGTGTGAGCCCAGGAACCTGGGGACCTTGTAGCCTAATGGTCAGACCACAGGCCAGGGCTTCCTCGCTCCCTACACGACAACTTTGCTCTGACACTGGTTTCAGGGGCTTCTAGAACTCCCAAGAATTACTTTTCTGCCTTAGGCCCTTCTGTGCACAGAAGGATATATCAGGGCTAGCCCCAGCCTCCTGCCAGGATTCTAGGCTAGCCCCAGCCACCCACCAGGATTCTTTACTTCATATCATGTGCGGGCTGTGTGTGGCCCAGGCCAGCCTTGAACCTGTGACCCTCCTGCCTGGGTGGGGTATTGCCTCTCACCCTGCTTGCTCCTCATGTGCTTGACTATGCCCACTGCCAGGAAGATGAGTCCCAGCACCAGGCCACCGGCTCCGGCCAGCATCTTGTTTCGGGCAGAGTCAGACTGGACCCCTGGGGAGAAGAGACCTGAGGGTTACCGTCCCCTCCGGCAGGCACGCCGTCCCTTAGTGCCTGTCGGATAGGGGTGCGGAGAGTCAGTATGTGGAAGGGCTCTGAGATCTAGGCTGCTGTCTTCAAACGGTCAGGAGAGAGGGTTCTGGCAGCCGCCGCTGCGGACAAGGACAGACAAAGGCAGAGGGAGGAGGCAGACGCCAGTGTGAGGCTGGGCTGTCCGCCTCCCTAGACTTCCTGCCAGGGGCGACCCCATATCCTCAGCATCCCGGGCCAGCGACAGGCTCTCCCCTCCTCTCAGAACCAACCCCGGGGGCCTCCAGGAGGACCTGGGAGGACCAGGACCCAGCGGACAAACAGCCGCGGCAGGACAGTGGCCCCTGAGCCCCGCACGGCCTGCTCTACAGCGCGTGGGTCTAGAAGGGCCCCCAGAGGTGACTCACTCCACTCCACGGTGACGGGGCTCTGCAGGCTGGGGTGCTCCACGCGGCAGGTGTAGGCGTCTCCCCGGTGAGGGGTCATCTCCAGCATGACCAGGACCTGGAAGGTCCAGTCCCCGTTTCGGATCAGTTCGGTGGACACGACCCCCGCCGTCTCCTCCTGGCCGTTCCGGAACCAGCGGACCCGGATGCTGCCTGGGTAGAAATCTGTCACGTGGCAGATCAGCAGGTCACGGTGCTCCAGGGCGACCTTCTTGGCGGGTGACACGTGTACCTCAGGCTGGACTAGGAGTGCGGAGGGAAGGAGAGTGTGGTTGTGTAGATTCCTTTTAGCACCAGGCAGAGGCAGGTGGATCTCTGGGAGCTTGAGGCTGGCCTGGTCTACACAGTGAGTTCCAGGATGGCCAGGGGTGCATAGCGAGTGAGGCATGTTTCTCAGCTGTGAGACTCCTGCTTTGTCAAGGTGAGAAGAAAGCAGGGTTCGTTCAAATCATTTTTTAATTAATTTTTAAAGATTTTTTTTATATTGTTTTATGTTGAGTGTTTTGCCTGCGTGTATGTCTGTGCATGCCTGGTGCCCTCAGAGGTCAGAAAAGGGTGTCGGTTTCCTCAGAGCTGGAGCTGCAGATGTGGGTGCTGGGAATTGAACCCGGGTTCTCTGTAAGGGTAGCCAGAGCTCCTGACCACTGAGCCATAATTTCTTGAAGTTAACGTACAGACAAAAGTGTTCATTAGGTTTCCAATATAATATTTTTTAAACATTTAAAATTTTAATTCTGTGTGTGTGTGTGTCCACGTGAGTGCCGTGCTTGAGGAGGTCAGAGGTTACAGGTGGTTGTGCATTGACACGGGAGCTGGGAACCAGACTTGGGTCCTGTGCAATAGCAGTGCTCACCCTCAACCCCAGTCTAATACACGACAAAAGCCTGGCAGGGACTCTCAAAAACCGTCTGTGTCACCCCCAAGCGCTCCCTCCTCACAGCAGCACCCTCGAAAGAACAAACACTCAGAGCTCCGTGTGTGGAGATTCTCTCCCATCCCCAACTTTCTCCTCCTTTCTTTTTTTTTTTTGGGGGGGGGGCTCGGAAGCCAGCCCCGGGTGGATGTCTCTGTATCTATCTCTCTTCTCGCTCTTTCATGTTCTCTTCCCCTGACGCTCAAACTCAGCCTCCGTGCTGTTGCCCACTTCCTGTGACCTCACAGCCCTCCCGGGCATTGCTGCTTAGGGACACCTGCCACCAGGCTGTCCCCCTTCATAGACCAGAGACCTGTCTGCTCCGCAGAAGGCAGCTTCCCCGCCTCAAGACCTTTCAAGGCCCAGTTTCCACACCAGCACCCTGAGAACGGGGTACATTCCTCACAATTCCATCGCCTCCTCCAGCTCTGGGCCTCGTGTCCAGCAGCCCACACTGCTGGCCTTCTGCAACTCACGGCAATGTTCTCTTAGAGCCAACGTGGCCACTTGGTTGTTGTTGTTGTTTTTAGAGATAGGGTTTCTCTGTGTAGCCTTGGCTGTCCTGGACTCGCCTTGTAGACCAGGCTGGCTTTGAACTCAGAGAGATCTGTCTGCTTCTGCCTCCCCAAATGCTGGGATCACAGGCGTGAGCCACTTTATCTTTTTAAAAATTGTGCACAGTCTTCTTTTTTAAAAAAATAATTCAGTTATTTTTATTTGTAATATGCATTAGTGTTTTGCTTGCATGTGTGCCTGTGTGAGGGTGTTAGATGCCCTGGAATTAGAGTTATTTATAGACAGTTGTGAGCCGCCATGTGGGTGCTGGGAATTGAACTTGGGTCCTCTGGAAGAGCAGTCAGTGCTCTTAACTGCTGAACCAACTCTCCAGCCCAGACTTTGGTCACTTTTATGACCCGACAGTTCCTCAGTCCACTCCTTCCTGAGCTGTCATTTATGAATTTTGATGCCTCCTTTCCGTTGAGCTCCGGGACTTGGGGTTAGTCATTTCTGTGCCTGAACGCATGAGACCCTTTGCCTGCAGTATACAACTGCCTTCTAGAGGGCTCTGAGGACCCACTCACTACTTTTGTGGCTCAAAATAGATTCCAGAAAGATAAACGATGTTCAGTGTCCTAAGGCTGCAAGCTGAATCACTACTAAATATCTACATGATATTTCTAGAATCCTGCCACTTTACACACTAGAAATTTAGTTCAGAAGGGTCCAGTGATGCACTGTGAATCCCAGGCTAAATATCCAAGGCTGAAAGGAAGAAAATCTGTAACTCAAGGGCAGCCCGAGTTACAGACATGATTTCTCAAGCGGGGTGGGATGGAGAGATGGCCCAGCAGTTTAGGGTGTCCAGAGGATCCGGGTTCAATTCTCAGCATGCACAGGGCAGCTCACAACCGTCTGTAACTCCACTCCAGGGAATCTGACGCCCTCTTTTGGCCTCCACAGGCACTGATACAGCTGTTAGGGTGCACAGAGAGACACGCACGCAGGAAAAAAAACACCCGCACACATAAAATAATATAGAACTTTTAAACAGAAGAAAAGAAGAAATTTCATAGTCATTTTGTTTTCTTTGTTAATTATTTGTTTTGAATTAATTTTAAGATTAAACTGCAAAGGTACTCCTCTCTCATGATTTGTGCCATAACTACTGCTCCCAGGATGATAGCATTTCCTTCTCTGCTGCTCCAACTCCAGCCTTTCCTCTTCCCACCTCACTGAAGACTCTGAGAACAGGGCTACAGCCTTGCCTTTTCCTACTTCAACGGCAATTCTGTGCGGTAATTCTTGAGGCTGGTGGGTGGTGAGTTCTAGTCCAGCCCGGGCTACACAGTGACAATGCCTGGGGTTTGGATGGCCTTACCTGGTTGACGTCAACACGGGGACAGTAACCGATTTCAGAGCTCAGCCCTGCCGAGGGTGGGTCTCTGGGCAGGGATTTTGGGGGAATCTGGGACACTCTGCTCCGAGCGATTCCCCCAAACTCAGGCTGGGACCCAGGGCTCCGTGCAACCTGGCAACCGAGCCCGCTGAAGGATGCCAGCGAGCGACTGAGGGCAACCGCGTGGGCTGTGGACATCACCTTACATAGCTAACTCCGGGCACTGTCCCAGTCCCTCCCCACCGGTCCTGATTCCCACTCATTCCCAGGAGTGATGACGGACTTGCGCTTTCCAAAGAGAGTGTTAGAGGGTGTTAGAGGCGCCGTCCCCACAACCTCTCCCCTGTACCTGCGGGAGCCTCCCCCTTCACCCCTGGCTTTTGCTCCTTCCGGTGTGGGGATGCTCCTCAGGCTCCCTCACTCGGAAAGCTGAGGGGAGGAGCCGAGGCTCTTTCCTCCCGGCCTTCAAAGTCCACCTAGTCTGGCCGCTCTCTCTGGCTCCTCCGCCCTCCAGCTCCCGTCGATTGACCTTCTGAAGCTGTTGGTCGCACTGGCTGCTGTGGTCTGTCCCCCGACCTCAGGGTCTGCGCCCCTTCTCTGCCCGTTTTTGCTTCACTTCATGGACTCCTCACAGGGACTGCTCTTGGCCACCGTGGAGGCCACTGTCCCCAGGACTCAGCTCCCTTCTCTTTCCTGATTGGTCTCCCTAGATGAACTCACCGGCAGACCCTCCTTGAGCCCTGAGCCTCCATTGCCCCCTCTGTGTCCCCTGCCCAGCCCGCGCCGCCGGGAGCTGGCACCGTGTCCCCACGGCCCCTGCCATTGTCCCATGTCGCCCCCGCGCCCTCACCCCACAGCAGGCTGCTTACCAGGCGACGCTCTGGACATTGCCGGCTCTGCCAGCCCCTGCGCCCGCGTCCCCGCGCCACGGCTCGGCCTGGCCCACCACCCCGCGGCCGGCCTGGCCTGGCACTCCTGCCGGCCCTCACCTCGGCGCTTCATGGTGAAGCCCTGGTTGAGCTCGTAGTTGTGCGCGCACACCGTGTCCACCTCGGCCCTCCGGCGCTCCAGGTAGTCCTTCTGGCTGTTCCAGGCCGCGGCCCACGGGCGCCCCATGGCGGTGAGCGCGCGGAACTCGCCCACGGCGCTGTCGAAGCGCATGAACTCCTCGCGGTTGAAGACGCATCTCATAAGGTAGCGCTGCGTCCCGTCCCTCTCCGCGTGGCACTCGTGCAGCGCGCGCAGCAGGTGGTTCTCTGCGGGCACCGGGGGCACCAGAGGCCGGTAAGTCCGCTTTTTAAAAATGACTCGCTTTTCTTTACTTTTGAGGATTTCAGACGTGGCTACAATTAGCCGTGCTCATGTCTGCCCCCGTCGGCCCCTCCCTACTTCGTGTTCTCTCCCCCCATCCCACCCCGACTCTTCCTTCTCCCTTTGTCTGTCCCCTGTCTTCGTCTTCCTCCTCTCTCTAAGTTCAGGTAGCGCCGCCGGTGTGTGCATGGCCGTGGGGCCCCGCCCTGAAGCATCATTGGCTCTGGAGTTTCCCAAACCAGACACGGAGGACACCCTGGGAGCAGAAAGAGAAACTGGCAGCCAGGGGCCTGGCTTCAGCAGCCAAACTGTAGGCTGAGACAAAGGGCAAGCTCGTCACAGCCCTGTGTGCAGGAGGGCGGCAGGCGGCGGGTCCTAACTGGTCAGTGCCGGGTGAGCTCATTTTTTCCGACAAGGTGGGGAATTGGCAGGGTGCGGAGGACCAGGGAGCCAACGATGTGTGCAGCCGGCCACTGAGGACATCTGTGCGTCCCTGACTAATAGATGCCCCTTCGTTCTGGTGGTTTTCCCACAACTGAAGGCCTAAGCCGGAGGCCGGTTCGTTAGTCCTTCCGGCATGGGACTGACACGGCCACACATTCAAAAGGGAGTTGTTATGGAGCCGGGCAGAAGCCGGGTGAAGGAACACCGTCGGCTTCAGACCAGAGCTCACAGTGGCTCACAACCGTCGGAACGCCAGCCCCGGGAGAGCAGGGCCCGAGTCCTGTGTCCAATAGCAAAATGTATACACACACACACACACACACACACAGCGAATCTTCCTCTTCCAGCATCTCCCTGGGCCTTGGTTTTCTCACAGTGGTGTCAGGTGAGGTTCACAGGACATAAAGGGACTTCCCGCTGTGGGCGGCCAGCCCCTGTGAAGGGCTGGGACACTGAGGGGAAGGTCACTGAGGAGAAGGGGCCTGAGCAGGGTGACACTTTGCTTGGGGACATGGGGAACCTCACCGGCACAGAAGTCGAGCTACAGGGTAGGGTGGGGCCTTGGGAGACATGCGGACACCTCTGTGACCCCTGTATCTGTGGGGGCGCCTGCCTGAGCTGGCCATCTTAGACACAGTCAGATGTCCTTCTCTGGGAGCCTTCCCTTCCCCTAGCAAGGTGCCGTCCCTCCCGCACCGACGTCTTGACTCTTCCTGCGCTGACCTGCTTCCTGTCCTGTGCGCTGAGAATGCAGACATAGATCCATAAAGATATAAAGGGAAACTTCTTTACCTAAAGGTTAATGCGCTGTTTCATCTTTAAGCCCCCCTATGGGAAGATTCAGTCTTAAAAGGACTGGAGCGGGGCAAAGGGGCGCACGCCTGCGGTCCCAGCGCTCGGGGAGGAAGAGGCAGGCAGATCTCTGTGAGTTCAAGGCCAGCCTGGTCTACAAAGTGAGTCCAGGACAGCCAGGGCTACAGAGAGAAACCCTGTCTCAACAAACAATAACAAACAAACAAGCAAAAGGTGTGGACAGGATGTGTGGAAATGCCAAATAAAATTCACCACTTTGCATAAGTTAAATAATGAATTCATTAGGGGCTGGAGAGGTGGTTCAGCTGCTAGGAACACCTGGTGCTCTGCAGACGACGTGGGTTCCGTTCCCAGCACCCATAGAGTGGCTCACAACCGCCTGTAAATGCAGTTCCGGGGAATCCAATGCCCCCTTCTGACCTTTGTGGGTACCGGGCACACACAGGGTGCACAGGCAAAGGTGAAAAGCATCCGTACACCTAAGTAAGTAAAAATGTAAGAAAGTAACGGTTTAGAAGAAGTGGGGCTGGAGAGATGGCTCAGCGGTAAAGAGCCCAGCTGCTCTTCCAGAGGAGCCGGGCTCAACTCCCAGCACCACATGGCAACTTGAAACTCTGTGACCCCAGTTCCAGGGGACCCGACACCCTCACACAGGCAGTCAAAACACCCAAGTACATAAAAATAAGTAAAATGGCTGCACCGTAGCTCTTACCTGAAAACCCAGGGCTAAGGATGCAGAGGCAGGAGGATTGCTAAAATCTCGGTCTAGGGTGGGGTGGGGCACCGTCCTGGGCCTCGATGCTGAAAGTCACCACAGCGAGCCCTCGTGGGCCCTCCTGTTCCTAGCGTCACACAAGAGACTGGGAGCCCTCCCTCTCCGCTGGGAGCCACCGGCAGCGTGGGTCTGCTCCTGCGTGAGCCTCTGTGCTCTGTCTAAAAATTAGCATCGCAAAGTAAATTCCCCTTCTTTCCCGCCCAACGACAGGCCCCCACGCGGCCGTCCGGATCACAGAATAAAACGGCGGGTGCGTTTGTACCACCAGAGGGCGCGCTCGGCCGGTTCACTAATGCGTTTTACAACAGCAGCCAGGGGCTGGGGGCAGCTGTGGGACCCGACGGAGGTTCCATTCCCAGCACAAACAACCACAGGACAGCAAACTAAATAATCTGCTGCTCCACTTAAAAGGGGAACAGGGCGTGGTGGTGCATGGGCGCAATTCCAGCTTGAGAGGCTGCGGCAGGGGCTTGGTGGGGAGCTGGAGGCCAGCCTGGACTCTCACCCTAAGAGAAGGAGGGTATCCGAAGCTAAAGGGCCGCGTCTTCTCGTCCCTCGGCTTCTGAGGCCGCACCAGGAACACACGTGGGCTCCGGCGCGGTTGACATGAGGCGCCGGTTAATGGACTAACTTTCCTACTGTGTGGATCACCACAGATGAGCTGGGAGGAGCTAAAGCCAAAGACGGGAGCCCAGCGCCCAGACAGCCTGCACTGTTCGCTGTAGCTACAGATACTGGGAGGCCCCCGAGGTGGGGAGCAACACGCTGGGGTGCAGGAAGAGATGTGGGGGGGCCTGGATTTCCCTGGGTCACCACCCTGACGCCACGACAGCTGCCTCATCCTGCTGGGCTCTGGAGACCTGCACAGCTGGGGGGGGACCTGCACAGCTGGAGAGAGGGCCTGCACAGCTGTGGGGGAGGATCTGCACAGCTGGAGGGAAGGACTTGCACAGCTGGAACAGAGGACCTGCACAGCTGGAGAGAGGGCCTGCACAGCTGTGGGGGAGGATCTGCACAGCTGGAGGGAAGGACTTGCACAGCTGGAACAGAGGACCTGCACAGCTGGAGGGAGGACCTGCACAGCTGGAGGGAGGGCCTGCACAGCTGGAGGGGAGGATCTGCACAGCTGGGGAGAGGACCTGCACAGCTGGAGAGAGGACCTGCACAGCTGGAGGGAGGACCTGCACAGCTGGAGAGAGGACCTGCACAGCTGGAGAGAGGACCTGCACAGCTGGAGGGAGGACCTGCACAGCTGGAGGGAGGACCTGCACAGCTGGAGGGAGGATCTGCACAGCTGGAGGGAGGACCTGCACAGCTGGAGAGAGGACCTGCACAGCTGTGGGGGAGGACCTGCACAGCTGTGGGGGAGGATCTGCACAGCTGGAGGGAGGACCTGCACAGCTGGGGGAGGACCTGCACAGCTGGAGGGAGGACCTGCACAGCTGGTACAGAGGACAGAAGCGGAGGGTGGGAAGGCCTTGGGGCATTCTAGAAGCCAGCCCCACACTCTGCCCGCAAGCCCCGCCTGCCTCCATGGCAGGTGTCCCCACTCAGCCCAGCCCAGGTCCATCGATCCCAGCACCCCGCCCCCATGCACCGCTCTCTCCCACTGTCTCCTTGTCTGCTCGCCCCACTGGAATGTGGAGTTTGTCATCTTAATCCATCAGTCTTTGTTTCTCCTCATTTGTCAATAAACAGTGCTTTTGTAAGTAAGGAAAATAATTGAAACTTTTCTTTTGTGTTGCTTAGCTTTTGTGAGTGGACGCTATCCACGAAGCAGGCAGCGTATCTGTGTGGGTCTCCCTCACCTGCTGCCATTGTTCAGTGTCCCAGACACCCGCTAAGGCCCTTCCCTGGTGCCATCACTCTCTGGTCCCTTAGCCGGGGCTCACGGCCTCCTCTGACCAACAAGGACTCTCTCTCCATCCTCAGCAAATGCAGCTGAAGAAGAAGGAGAAGGCCCGGGGCTCCAGGGCTGAACAGGCCCATCCTAGGATGTGGTGAGCCTAGTGTGTCTCACGACTCGCCTCCTGAGACATGCTGGGTCCTGCCAGCCATCCTGTCACACGAGCCTCGGAGATGCCAGGTCCTCCCTCAGCAGCTGTCTCCCCCGGTGAAGCCAATACTAGCGAGGCTCTCAGATAGCTGGGCTTCAACAAGAACGCTGTCCGGCCCAGCCACAGCCTGCCCACCCCCCATCTCTCAATCAGGTGAGCATGGGCACAGCCTCCTGACACCCTGGAGGAGAACAAGCCGCTATCTTTAAACACTGACTCAGCTGGTGACCCGAGTCCCCTCAAGGCCATGATGGGGATGGGGGGAAACCCAGGACGCTGAGTCTTCCGACCTCGCCACAAATTTATTCTAGAACTCTAGGCCGTGGTTCGCAGGATGCAGCAGGCAGACCTCTTAGCACTTCTGCCCATTCACTGTTTCTATGACCCTGAGAGGGGCTGGACAGCCACGAGGAAGGGAGCCCGCTCTTCTAGCTGGGAAGGAAGGATGCGGGCTGTGGGGGAGCCCGACTGTATTTCCCCAAGTGTGGTCCCATGAGGGGAAGGTCCTGAGCCAGGCTCGCCCATCTTACCTGGAGGGGCCTCGCCCTGGACCTCGCTGCTCAGCAATACCATCAGAGCCACCATCCAGGGGGCCACAGGGACCCTCGGGACCATCATGGAGCTGGAAGGGCAGGCGAGGAAGTTAGCCGTGGATGAAGGCCTCCTTACGTCCTGGATGAACAGCAGAGACTCTGACTCAAGTTATGACCCCAGAATTGGACAGTCTGAGGAAAGGCCCAATGAGGCTCGAGCTTCCTTTGAGTCATCAGTCGCTGGGTAGATGTGAGAGGGCTGACAGCCTCGTGTGTGATGCAGGTGGGATGACATTAGAGGCTCCATAGAAAGGACACGAGTTTCCTGGGAGACAGGCCCACAGGGCATCATCCCATTGAGAGCGGGCAGGCCCACCCCATCGACCCAAACAGGAAACACTGACTGGATGTCCCGCACTGCCTCCATGACGTTGATCTTGCACAAGAGCTTCTTTGTCACCCAGTCGAGGGCAGCCACGTGACCCCGACGGCCTCCTAAAGCCAGGTGTCTGTCAGAAGTGAAGCAAAGGCCGAGCGTTAATGCAGGGAGCACGCTGACCCTAACTGGAATGATTCAGGAGCCCCATCTCAGGCCCTCGACAGACGAGAGGGCCTTGCTGTGGCCAGCAGCAGCCAGATCCACCCTGGATAGCTGAGGAGGGCACAGCTCCAGGAGCTGAGGAAACACAGCCAAACTTAGTTCAGAGTCACCAAACGGGCTAGACAGACGGCTCCGTCAGAACCGTGCTTGTGTAAGGACTTAATGGCCTGAGCCTGGGTCCCTGGCACACATGGAACCCCAGGGCCAGGGAGGCTGAGGCAGGCGGGTCTTGCTGGACACCAGTTCAGGGAGGAGCCTGCTCAGAAATACGGACGGGAGAGAAGGCTCCCCTGTGAAGAGCACTTGCCGCTCTTCTGGGAAGCCTGGGTTCGGCTCCCAGCACCCACGTGTCTGCTCACAACCATTGGGAACTCCAATGCCTGGGGATCCAGCACCCTCTTCTGGCTTCCCTGGGCACCAGGCATGTGGTCCACATACAACACACAGACAAACACTCGTACACATAAGACAGACAAAAATAGAAAGAATGGTGGAGAAAACGTCAGAGGTGCTGGATGTTGAGGGGGCGGTGAGGCCGGGAACTCGGGAAGACTGCGTCTTGAAAGAGCAGAAGCCGGCACACCCTGTCAGGACGGCGTGTGCCTCAGCAGCTCAGGGCTCTGCTCCTGACAGCGCCTGGCGTGAATCCTCCCATCGTCGTGAAAACTCATCCTCCTCTTCAGCCCCCTTTACCCAGCAACAGCCAGGTCAGCTCTGCGGCTTCTCTGATTGATTGGCCAGGTCAGCTCTAGGGCTTCTCTGATTGGCTGGCCCAGCCCTGCCGGTGGCCCCTGTCTTTTTGTCTCCGTGGTCAGCTTCAGAAGCCAGGCCTCCTTCCGAGTTTCACGCGTCCCTATCCTGCCTCGGTTCCTCATCATTGTCCATCAGCTGTGGATCCAAAGAGAGAATGCTCCAGACTAACGCTGAAGCCCTGGGAGTCTTCCTGGCCTTTCTGCTGAGTCTCCCAGGATCTGGGGTCATCAAAGGTCAGGAGGAAGGGGCGGGGTGCAAGGTGGGAACAGACAAGCATTCGCTTTCTTTAGAACGACAGGTTTTGCGGGACTGCATCCATTTCCCTCCATTTCCCTCCTGTCTCTCCTCTCCTCACTCCCTTGTGTGAAGTTCACGTGGTTTCATTCGACATGAAATAGACGAACCCTATCAAACATCCCAGCCACCATTTACACCTGTGAAATAGTTTTACCTTTCTCTGAGAGATGAAAAGCCAAAAGGGTTAAAACATGTTCCAAAGTAGTTCAGCCAGTCAGGAGCGGAGGTTCAAACCCACTCACAATACCTGACAACACGAGGACTTTACAGCCTGGTCCCGAACCCAGCCAGGACTTCACAGCCCAGGCCGCAACCCCTGCTCTGTGTGGCTGCCTCTAAAGGGCTCTAGGGAAGCTGTGTCTGGGACCTAGGAGAGCATTCCTCCTGCCTCCCAGGACCTTGTGACCGTCCTAGGATCAGTGTGGGCGGCTCACACCTTCTTGCCTCAAGGGAGCAGAGGCTCCTGATTTTTTTGTTGTTTTGTTTTCCAAGACAGGCTTTCTCTGTGTAGCCCAGGCTGGCCTGGAACTCACAGAGATCCACCCGCCTCTGCCTCCCGAGTGCTGGGTTTAAAGGTGTGCTCCACCGTGCTGGCTCACGATTTTGTTACGGTGAGTCAGGTCCGCCGGGAGCCACGTGGCTCTCAGTGCGTGGGGAGGTATGGACTTGGATGACCGCAAAGCCCTGGCTGGAGATTGCAAACGTGGGTGCTGCCTCCTCCTGCTGATGACAGGAGGCGCCAAGCCCACGCAGGGGGTCACACGCTGCAGGCGCAAACTTAGGAGCCAAAACAGAAACGCAGCAGCCGGCCACCGTACCGAGCACCACAACGCAGTGGGCTCTCCACCACCCTCCCCACCCCGCCTTCTTCTGCTGTCTGCCTTTCCTGTGACGCGGAAGCTGGCACGCCTGCCCCTCCACCTCGGGCCTTCGTGAGTTTAAACCCCGTTGCACGTCTGCGGCCCTAGAACAGGGTGCTCTGGGGAGAAGTCTCCCCAGCCACGCACGGCTCTGTGACCGAGGCAGGTCACTGCCGTGCTTCCTGGGCTGCACCTAGTGTTGCTGTGACAGGCAGATGCTGGAGCTCTGCAGGGGCTCCTGTGGAGTCTTGGGGCTACCGCCTGGGGGTGAGCCCGGGCGGCTGGGCTGCGGGACCCTAGCTCTCTCCCCTCGGCCCCAGGCCCCGCACAGCCTGCCGTTGGCTGCTGCTCCTTCTCCCTCTTCTCCTGCCTCTGTGACTTGGTTTACAAGCCCAGCCATCCCCCTGCCCCGCCACTCACAATGGTGCTCACGCTGCTGCTGCCCTCATCTTTCTCCGTCTCGCCTGCACAGCCGACCACGTGGCAGTGTACGACATATTTGCCCAGATGCGGCAGCCGTCGGGTAACTGTGTGTATGAGTTTGACGGCGACGAGCAGTTCTACGTGGACCCGGACAGGGAGGAGACGGTCTGGGGCCTGGCGGAGTTCAGCACAGCCTACGCCTTTGACGCCCAGGAGGCCCTGTCCTACATCGCCAGCCTGAAGAACAACCTGAGAGCCCTGATACAGAGACACAACTTCAGCCAGGCCTCCAGCGGTGGGGTCTCTTGTTTCTTCTTGCTCCGACACCCGCTGGGGAGGAATAGAGGGCCCCAGCTGCACACTCAGAAAGGGAGACAGATGCCCTCTGCCGAGGGACCTCCTTGGAGTGGTCGTGGGCTCCCTCTGTACAGTGGGGGGAGGGGTGTAGGGCTCCTCCCCTCTTCCCACTCTAGAGAGGCTGGTCAGTGGATGGGGGTTCTGCCAGCCCTCCATCCGGCGCAGCGGTGACATGAATTCTTAGCCTGAGACAGAAGGCACCGGGGTGGGAGCTCTGTGACCCAGGACTCACCGGTTCCGTCTCTCCCCAGAGCCTCCCGAGGTGACCGTGTTCCCCAAGAAGCCGGTAGAGCTGGGCCAGCCCAACGTCCTCATCTGCCACGTGGACAGGTTCTTCCCCCCAGTGCTCAACATCACATGGCTTCGTAACGGGCAGCCGGTCATGGAAGGGACTTCGGAGACCACTTTCCTGCCCAGCACAGAGCTCAGGTTTCACAAGTTCCACTACCTGACCTTCGTGCCCTCCCTCGAGGACGTGTATGACTGCAGGGTGGAGCACTGGGGCCTGGAGCAGCCGCGCCTCAGTCACTGGGGTAAGCACCCCCCCCCCGCTCCCAGGACCCAGGGCCCCGGCATAGACCGTACTAACTGCGGCTCTCGGTTTCCCTCAGAAGTGGAGGAGCCAGTCCAGGCGTCGTCCGAGGCGATGGAGACCGTGTTCTGCGCCCTGGGCCTGGTGGTCGGCCTGGTGGGTATCGTCACTGGCGGCGTGCTCACCGTGAGGGCCCTGCACGTCAGCTGTGCCCCCCAGGGCCCCCTGCAGTGACTGGGCCTGAAGCGGGCACACTGGTACCCACGGAGTGCCCCGAGGCTCTGCACACAGCCCCCGTCATCCCCATCTGCCTCCTGCGTGGCGGCACTGACGTCCATGTGGCTTGACGCGCGCCTGCAGCATCTTATGTGCACAAGAGCCTGACGCACCTTCACCAAGGCCGCACAGCTGCACTGCCTGGGCCCAAACAGTGTCATCACTGACCTGGGCCCCTTTGTAAAGAAAGGGACCAAGTTCAGCCGTGTTCTAGGACCCGTCTGTCCTGCGAGTGCTTACAGGACAGCGTGACGGGCTGATGCACAGCTTCCTGCCTCTCCTTGGACCCGCTGACGGCAAAGCTCTCCTTAAGATTATCTTGTGGGCTTCTAGTCACCCAAACACATTTCAGACACTTGCGGGTTATTAAATTCTCTTCCCACCGGATAGTGACCTCTGTGTGATGACTGGGCATCTCACCCGCCTTCACTCTGGACCTCTGGGGCCAAGGTCCAGCCACCAGTCCGCAGGGGTCCTACAGACTCTCAGGGCACCCCCCTCCCCTCCCGTTCTGACTCTGGGTTCATTTGTGCCTTTACTCTCAGGCCTAACCTCTTCCCCCACACGTACGTCAACACGCCAGTGGATTTAGTGACTTTCCTTTACATACAGTCACTGCAGGCAGCGCGTGGAAGCGTTCCGTGCGCCTGCGGCCTGGGTGGGCTCAGTTGGCCTCGGGTGACGCGTCTGATCTTGAGCCGCTGGTCTGCTGCTCTCAGCTGTCCAGTGTGGCTGCTCTGACATCCACCTGTCTGTCCACCCTCTGGGTACCTGGCTTGTGTCTGATTCTCTGTTGCTACTCTCACACGGACCTGCATCTCTGGGATGCGTGGGCCCTGGGGAGCAGTTACAGGGGCGGGGCCTGCGGCTCCTCCCGATTGTGCTGTCCACGCAGCAGCCCTGCTGGGCTGATCTCAGGTCCCAGACCTGAGGTCTCCTGCAGGTCCACAGCCGCGCCCACAGCCTCGCCCACAGCCGGGCCCACCCCAGCCCTGGATAGTCTGCCAAGCCCACAGCCACGCACACCCCAGCCCTGGCTAGTCTGCGGGTCTACAGCGAAGCCTCCTCTCCTCGCTCTTACACTTCCCTGTGTGGACCGGAACACGCTGTCCACATTTCTTTGCTTACTTCTGGCTGTGACCATCTTTGCTTGTGGCCTCTTTGAGGCTCCGTTGTTCTCGTTCTGGTGCTCTCTGGCTTGCATCCTTTGCTCGTTTTTTTTTTGTTTTTTTTTTTTTTTGGCCTTAGTGCTTCCGTGGAAAGCCGAGGGCTGGGGTTCCCTCTGCCGTCTTGCTGGCACCATTGCCCAGCGGGGCGTCCTTTCTCTCTTGTTGGTTTGCTGCCAAACCACGGGGTTCCCTGTGCTGCTGACTCTGTCGCAAAGAGTCCAGGAAGACAGGTTTCTCACAGGGCAACGTGGGGGGGAGGGGGAGACAAGTGTAAGCCGAGCGCTGCCCACTGACGTCTCACCATTCCCGCCCCCTGTCAGGAGCCAGCTCCGCCCCCATCCTGTGGGCATCCAGCCCTCCGGATACTGTCTGTGGTCGCTACAGAGTCCCACAGACTCGAGTTTTCTTTGGACTTTTATCATTTTCCATGCAGTGTGAAGGGAGGAGGCTGAAATCTCTCCTAGCTTGTACCTTTATACTGAGAAGTCTGTCTGTCTGTCCTTTCTTTTTTCCCTTTTTTTGGATAGGGTTTTATTATGTAGTCCTATAGGCTGTCCTGGAACTTTCTATGTTTCGTGGCTGGCCTTGAGATCCACCTGCCTCTGCCTCTCGAACACTGGGATCAAAGCCGTGCACCTCCGCGCCTGGCTGGAAGCCCCTCCTTAATGACGTTTATCTGTAGAGAGTAGCGCTCAGTTTTAAAACTATTCGGGGTGTTTGGGCTTCTCCCTCCCTTCCACCAACCCCCAACACGAAGTAGAAGAGAGCGATGGGTAGTGGGGAGAGAGATACAGACTCCTTTGCTTCTCCGGGCTGTTGGGGTCAAGGGGTTCTTCTAGAGCTCTGTACCAATCTCCATCAACAGCAGGGGCAGCCAGCCGCCTTCTCCAAGCCGCTGCGCCCTGAAGCGTTTCTCTCCGTCTGTCTGCTCCAAACCACCACACCGTCCGTCTCTCTGGTCTCTCCACACTGCTACACACCACAGGCCAGCACCACAGGCCACCCCTTCTCTTCCTGGGCCATTTATATCCTCAGGGCCCCAGACAACACCCCTCTCCATGCCGCATGTGGAAGGCAGTTTCCAGCTGACAAAAGCCACGCCCTGCACAAGACAAACTATAGTGGACAAAGTGGAGCCCCACCAAAATCCCACACGTGGGATTCAAACAAAAACATACTTACAACATAACTGAGATTTTAAAGACCAAAACTTCCATTACATCACATATTCCTCGTTGACTTGCCGGAAACATTGTTACTCCAACACTTATTTGCTTAGTTCCTCGTTCACCAAAGGCTACATGCTGGCCACCGACTGCACAAGGATAAGAATGTTCCCTGGTACCACGGTTAGCGCATAGCATGACAGTGGCATGATAACAATTGCCATGGGAGAGCGTGTGCCTGGTTTAGAGCCTGAGGACGGGACTGTGAGGCTTCAACGGCTGAGAACCTGGGCTCGGGGGTCATACACAATGAGAAGGCAGAAGGCGGGTCAGAACCTGAGGCTGATGGGGACTGTGTCTCTCGAGGCAGGTGATGATGATATGAAAAGAACATGGCCTTGGGAGGATGCCCGGAGCTTGTCTCTGCCTCCAACTTCAGCTGCAACGCAGCCCTGGCTCGCATGGAGCGCTCTGTTACCTGGCTGGCTTTGAACCCACAGAGGGCTCTGCCCCTCTCACTAACTTGCTGACCTTAAAGTGCTCAGCCCAAAGTATCATGGCCAACAAGTTAATGGTAACGAGCAGGTGCTATAGTGTTAGCACCAGCCTGGACGCCCGGTCCTGGGCTCCACAGCTCTGGGCTCCACAGCTCTGGGCTCCCGCCTGAACACTTTGCTGCCCGCTTCCAGAGAACGCCCAGGAATGATTTTCCCAGCTTCTGAGCTGGGAGACTGAGGATCGGTGTATGTCTGGGACCCACCTGTTCAGCCCCTAACACGGAATCTTTTTAAAAAATTGATTTCAGTAACATATAACTGTACCTCTTTACGAGAGTGACGTGACATTTGGGTGCGTGTGCACAGCGTGTGCGGCTGAATCAGGAAATCACCACCCATCACACAAACATCTGTCGTTTCTCCGTGCTGGGAACCCTCAACACCCTCCCACCAGCGGTTCTGAGACGAGCAGTGGATTGCTGTCACATGGCTAGCCCACACCGTCTCCACCATCGCTGGCCACCACACTCTCTCCACACCTGCTCTTCCCAGACCCTCCTCATTCTGCTCCCGTAACCACCATGTCGATCCATTTAGCTTCCGCACGTGAGAGCTTGCGGCGTTGTCTTTCTATGTGAGACTTCTTCCGTCTAACAACGTCCTTCGGGCTCGTCCACGCTGCCTCCCATAGCCGGATTTCATTTGTTATTTCTGGCTGAGTCCATCCCACCCGATGGGCGCTTCAGCGCTCTTTGTCTGCATGTGGCATGTGTGTATACACGCGTGTGTCTGTGGGCGTGTGTGAGAGAGGTGCATGTGCTCACTCTTGCTCATTCATGTGAAGGCCAGAGCCTCTTCCTCTTTCACGCTCCATCTCATTTTTATTACTTCAAAGATCATCATTTTTAATTGTGTGTGTGTGTGTGTGTGTGCGTGCGTGCGTGCGTGCGTGCGTGCGTGCGTGTGAGTCCAGGTGCCCACCGAGACTAGAGGCATCAGCTGCCCCTGGAGCTGCAGTGAGCCGTTGTGAGTGGCCTCGTGTGGGTACCGGCTCACAGACTCTGGTCCTCCTGCGAGCACAGGGATTTTACCTGCTGAGCCGTTTCCCAGCCTGCCTCCACCTTGGTTTTGTTTTTTGTGGTTTTGTTTGTTTGTTCCTTTGTGTGAGATGGACTCTCTCCTTGGACCTGGGGCTCACCTTTGCCTAAACTGGCTGACCATCGGGTTTCCTGGATCGGCCCGTCTCTGCCCTCCCAGGGCTGAGGGGAGCAGACTTGGGCCACCGTGCCTGGCTTTTCATGTGTGCTGGGGATCCAAACTCAGGTCCTCCCGTGTGTGGCAAGCACTTTACACGGAGCCACCTCCCCAGGACCAGAAATCTTTGTCACAAACTCCACAGGAACCAAAGACCCAGGAAGATTTCTCAGATGTGGGCAAGCTTGAAAACCGTTTATTTCAGCATCTTTGGCAAACGCCTTCCAGAAGCTTGAGGAAAGTTCTCCTCTTCTGGATAGACAGTTACCTGTTTTTATTTTTTTAAGACAAGGTCTCTTATGCAGCCCTGGCTGTCCTAGAACTCGCTCTGTAGACCAGGCTGGCACCAGACTCTCAGAGATCACCTGCCTCTGCCTCCTGAGTGCTGGGACTAAAGGCGTGGCCACTGCCTGGCATTCCCCTATCTACTGCATTGATTGAGCCCTTCCAGCACCAGCCCCTGGCAGAGCCACCAAGCTGCAGAAGCTTGGGGAATGTGCACACCAGCGTGGAAGGGGTGTTTGGGGACCAGAGAGACCACGAGCGCCCTCTGTCTGCCCCAGTTGTGGGAGCGGGAGCTACCTGTAGGTCCTTTCAGGGGAAGCATCTTCAGCCATGATGCACTCTTTCATGCAAGATAAAATAAAATAGTGTATTTGAGAATGATTAACAGACATAAGGATTTTTATCCTGTGGTTCATTTTATCCACTGATTTCCCTTTAAACGTTCTTAGTGCGCTTTATTTCACATTTTACCCCAAATTTGTCCAGAAGGACCTACAGGGAAAACCAGGTTTGATCGTGGGCCAGATGGAGGCTTTGTCCCAGCACAGCCATTTGCATACAGCACAGCTCCGGGGCTTCCCTGCTCCTCTCCTGAAGCTCCTTCTTGAAGGAGAAGGGACAGGTGGCCCAGGACCTCCCCCTCCACCTTCTCACCCAGGCTCTTTACTTTCTTACCCAGCGACAGCCTCGTTGTCTCGGAGAGCTGCTCTGATTGGTTGCTCACAGCAAGGGTCTTCCCCTAGCCTAAACTTCGTTTCTCTTACCTCCATCCTGCTCTCTTGCTCCCCAAGCAGACCCTGTTAGACCCCCCATCCCGGCAATGGCCCACTTTGTGGAGCTGGTCCTGGCAGCCCTCACCCTGATGATCTTCCTGTGTCCCCTGGGAGTATGGGCCATCGAGGGTAAGTGCGGGGGACACCTGGGTGGGCGGAGACAGGGAGGGCGCATGGGAGAAATGTCTGTCTCTGTGTGTAAGCAACCCCCTCCACCTGCACACAACCCCTGCCACCCTGTGGCCTCCTCTCTGCCTCTACCTACCTGCTGAGGCAGGGGCCCCTCTGGGCTCCTTTCACGTTCAGAGCCCTTGGCCCCTTCCTCTTTTCTGAGGCCCGTGGCCTCACCCGCCTCACAGCACCCGCGCTCCTCGACCACTTCCTGGCTTGCAACAGGCCATTCTGCCCAGCTTCGTTGCAGCACAGAAACCTCGATGTTTATGCGTGACCTCCCAGCCCCCACACCAAAGGCTTTGGCTTCCTCCATTTGACATCATGCTGGCCACATGCCAGTCCCTCACATCCAGGTCGTAAGTGTAGAGCTCTGAGAGGGCCAGCTGAAATGTCGCCCCGAACATCCGGGAGACTGGGCCCTCTCGTGGTGTGAGAACCACTGAGCCATCACCCGCTATTGGCGCCACTTTCCAGAACTATTTTATTTATTTCTTAGGCCTCTACCTCCCTCCCTCACCCCAATCCCTTCGGATGCCAGGTAGGAGAGAAAGAAGGTTAGTGGGGAGAGGGAGCATAGTTCTCTTTAGCTACTTCCTACTGGTTAGGGTCCTAGGGGCAAGTCCAGCCTTTGTTTTAGGAGATCTCCACTTCTTCTCATCCAACTGCATCAACAGCAGAAGTGGGGGGCGGGGGGGCAGGAGCAGCCCTCTTCTTTCTCAGAGCCCCCCCAACTCTCCCTGGGCTCTGACATTTATTCCCTCCCGGAGCCCTCAGAATTAAAGTACCCGCTGCCGGCAAAGAGCCCCTCTTGGGGAGCCCACACGAGGCAAACAGTCCGCTGCCGTGGACAGTCTGGATCAGCCCCACATCCCACACCTGGGATTCAAACAAACTGTCCCCCCAAACAGCCCAGGCTGAGGCCAGGCTGAGACTCAGCAGGCAGGTACCCTGAGCGAGACGTGCTTCTTCCCCTTCTTCCCGCCCTCACCCAATGCAGCCGACCACATGGGCTCCTACGGGCCAGCCTTCTACCAGTCTTATGACGCTTCTGGGCAGTTCACACACGAATTCGACGGGGAACAAATCTTCTCTGTGGATCTGAAGAACAGGGAGGTGGCGTGGCGTCTGCCCGAGTTTGCCGACTTCCCGCGCTCCGACTTTCAGAGCGGGCTGGCCAGCATTGCCATGCTCGGAGCCCACCTGGACATCCTGGTGGAGCGCTCCAACCGAAGCAGAGCCGTGAGCGGTACCCGGCCCTCAACCGCCCCACCTAACTAGGCAGGGAAGGGGGCTGGAAGGTTCCCAGCCCATCCCAGAGTCCTCCCTCCCCTCCTGCCCTGTAGGCACATCCCAGAACGCCCCAGAAGGTGGCCACGTGGGAGGAGGTGTCCTTTGCTGTTGGCCCTAGGAAGGCCCATCTGTAAGGGATGGGACTTTTCAGAGCCTCCTTCCTCTTAGTGCCGCCCAGGGTGACCGTACTCCCCAAGTCTCCCGTGGAGCTGGGAAAGCCCAACGTTCTCATCTGCATCGTGGCTGACATCTTCCCCCCTGTGATCAAAATCACCTGGCTGCGCAACAGCCAGCCCGTCACTAAGGGCGTGGCCCAGACCAGCTTCTACGCCCAGCCTAACCACAGGTTCCGGAAGTTCCACTACCTGACCTTCGTGCCCTTGGCAGAGGACGTGTATGACTGCAGGGTGGAGCACTGGGGCCTGGACGCTCCGCTCCTCCAGCACTGGGGTATGGGCCCCTGGTCCTAGCCTGTTCCCGTCCAAGTCCACAGGCGCCGGATCCCTTCCGGTGGTGGCCTCTGACCCTCGCTTCCTCTCCCAGAGCCCCAGGTGCCGACTCCGCCGCCGGACACCGTAGAGACCCTGATCTGTGGCCTGGGCCTGGCTCTCGGCTTTGTGGGCTTCCTCCTGGGCATCACGCTTATCATCACAGGCACGTGCCTGCTCAGGATGCGTGTGCAGAGCCCCGGGAGTCTGGGGAGAAGGGGGAAAGGCATGGGAGTAGGGGAAGGGGAATCAGAGATTGTGCGGAGAGCAGAAGGGAGGGGAGCGGAGGGGAGGGGAGAGAAAGGCAGGGAGTTGGAGAAGCAGGTCAATGGATGCGAATGGCCCTGGTCACCTTGGTTTCTCACTTTAGGTAACTTCTGAGAGAAAGCCGGGAGAGACGCTCTGTGCATTCCGGGGCTTCTGGGAGCTCCCTCATGCTCAGCAGCAGCCTGCTATAGCGCTGACCTCCAGCGGCATCACATCAAGCTCCGTTCTACAAGACCCTCCTTTTCTGGCCCCCAAACTCCCAGCAGAACTCTGGGGCACAGTCGGCTGTCCACCTGCCCCAGCGCACTCCGCTCAGGACTCCCGGTCCAGCCACACCTCGGGCAGCCCCACTAAATTCTCTTAACAGTGGTTGACTGGTTGACGCGTGTCCTTTTCATGGGGTCGGCACCTACAGCTGAGGGAAGCCTGGGGTGAGGCTGGCCACGTTAGAGTGCTGTTCGCCAGCCTTGTTTGGCCTGTAGTGTGATACTTTGTCCGGGAGCCATTTCACAGTTGAAGGAAATGGGTACAGAGTATCCAGTGGCTGTAATTTCTCCAGCTAATGACAGCTTTGCCGGTCCTGGGAGGTGAGAGCCCACCAGGATTCTGCCTTACGGGAGCACCTCCTCCCTTTTGGACAGTCCCTGGCTACTTGCTTCTGTGGTGTCAGTCACGTTAGGCAGGAGGGCAGTGCAGCGGATCTGAAGAGACGGCTCAGTGGTTAGAGCACTGGCTGTGCTTGCTGAGGACCCGGGTTTGGTTCCCAGCACTCGCATGCCGGTTCACAACCGTCTGTGACTCCATTTCCAGAGGGTTCGGTGCTCTTTTCTGCCGCTACGCCCACCGAGCACCAGGCACACCTGTGGGGCACAGACAAAATACATGCAGGCAAAATACTGGTGCATATCAAATCAAAACATTAAATCTTATAAGAAAAAAGACAGGATTTCCAAGTGCTCCACCATCTACCCCTGTGGGCCAGAAGACTTTAACCCTGAGGAGCCTCCTGGGATCTCCTGGGTTAGGACCTCAGGGCTGGGAAAGCAGTGACGGGACCCTGTAGTTAGCACACTCCAATTGATCCAGTCACTCCCTCAGTGCTAGGGCGAGGTGTGGGAATCCTGACGTAGCTGCTGTCTGAGGCCATTGGTGGGGGGGAGAGGGGGACCCCGAGGTGTGGGAATCCTGCTGGTGGCCAATGTAGAGGAACCCTGAGGTCTGAGTTGGACCAAAGTCTTTCTGGGGAAGCTGGGCGTGTCTGGCAGAGCATCAAAGTTGACCAAGACAGAAACAGAACCAAAACTGGCAACTGGCCTGGTCCTGGGAAGAAAGGGCTTGATAAAAACTTCGACACCTTCGCAGGAGAGAGAAAACTGGAAAAAGTCAACCAAAAAAAAAAAAATTGAGGAAATGGAGAAAGTTGTCTTTTGGGGGGAAGGGGTTCGAGACAGGGTTTCTCTGTGTAGCCCTGGCTGTCCTGGAACTCACTCTGTAGACCAAGCTGTCCTTGAACTTACAGAGATCCACCTGCCTCTGCCTCCTGAGGGCTGGGGTTAAAGGCGTGCACTGTCATGACCTTCCTAGGGGAAAGTTGTCTTAAGTCAAAGGTTTTGTTTGCCAGCGACAGCAAGGCCTTCTACACCAAAGGGGAAGCTGTTTACCGTAAAGGCACAGGGGGAACACAGGCCCCGGGCGGGTTTGGTCCTGTCTCCTGGGATCAGCAGAAGCCAGCGTGTCTTCTTGCTGGGCCACGTGGTGCTCTGTTCCCTGACTTCCCAGGCCACTCTCTCTCAGCCTCTGAGCTCGTATTGCACCTGCCGCTGGCCCCCGCAGGCTCCCAGCCACACTTTCAAATACTTGGAAAAATGAACAGCCCGCCAAACCTGGGGTGGACACCCATCCCGGTCCAATGCACTCAGAGCTGGGGACAAGGCCCCACCTGAGGCTGGGCTGCAGTGGGAGAGGACAGCCCAGCTCTGGAAGACATCAATCAGGGTTTGTCACCTCTTTTCCTCCCTCTTGTGGAGTTAAATGGTTGTCAGAGACTGCCTCCTCCTGTGGTTCCAACGCCCTCATGCCCTGCCCCCCCATCACAGGGTGTTTTCTTACAGATAACAAACATGTCTCCTCTCCCACATGGCAACAGCAATTCCCCACTCTGTCCTCCAGCCAACCCGGTCACTCCCAGGTCTCTGCACTGGCCTCCTTAGACCCTGTGCACACAACAGTTAAAAAGTTCTAGGGTGTTCCTGACCAAGCCCCTCCCCTTACCGTGGCCCCTCTCTCACAGACAATAGCGTCCAACTGTCCCTAACAGACTCGGGGCTGTGATTCGGATGTGGCTTGCTGCCCCTCCCCCATTTGTGGTCCTCAGTCCTCGTGATGTTGAGGTGACCTTTAAGATAAGAGGTCAAGGGGAGGTTCTTAGATCATCGGGGCGACCTTGCCCTGGGGGAGGGGGGATTAGGTAGCTCTGGTGAGCCAGTTGTGGGCTCTCTGGCTCCCTGTCTGGCAACGCGGTCTCTTCCTCCCACACATTCTTCAGGTCCTCCTCAAAGCCTGGCATCATGCCCTTTCCTTGACTCTCCACATTCTGTTAAAGGATAAAAAAGCATTTTGTTAGCAGAAAGTGGACGTCAGCAGTTGGCAACAATTTCCTGTCCACACCACATGGGATGGATTTCTACATCTTGATGGCTTTGGTTTTGAGTGGAACAGGGTCCTACTGTGTAGCCATGGCTGTCCTGGAACTTGCTATGTAGACCAGGCTGGCTGAGAACTCACAGGGACCTTCACTGGGATCAGAGGCACATCAGCACACCTGACATACCTCAATTCATTTTTCAAAGATCTATCTATCTATCTATCTATCTATCTATCTATCTATCTATCTATCTATCTATCTATCTATCTATCTATCCAGTGCTCTGCCTCCCTATGTGCCTGCACACCAGAAAAGGTGCCAGATCTCACTATAGACGGCTGTGAGCCACCGTGTAGTTGGTGAGAATTGAACTCAGGACCTCTGGAAGAGCAGCCAGTGCTCTTAACCTCTGGGTCATCTCTCCAGCTCAATTCTTTGTCTTTTTGGTTTCTTCTCCATCCACTATGGTAGAGGAGGAGACGGAGATGCTTTGCTGATGTGCTATTTTTTTTTAAATTTATTTATTTATACAGTCTTCTGCCTGCATGTGTTCATGTGCACCAGAAGAGGGCACCGGATCTCATTGTAGATGGTTGTGAGCCACCATGTGGTTGCTGGGAATTGAACTCAGGACCTTTGGAAGAGCAGCCGGTGCTCTTAACCTCTGAGCCATCTCTCCAGCCCTAGGTGCTGTTTTTTTAAACTCTATTTTATTTTGGTTCCTTATTCCCGTTTCTCCCTTTACCACCCCAGTCCCTTCCAACACCCCAACATCAGGTAAGAGACAAAGAAGGTTAATGAGGAGAGTTCTCTTTAGCTACTTCCTGCTGGTCAGGGTTGTCTGGTTCCTTGGGCAAGTCCAATCCTCGTTTCAGTATATCTCCAACTTCTCATCAAACTGCGTCAACGGCAACCAGGAGCAGCAGTGGGGAGCAGCGGCCTTGTCCCCCTCCCCCCCGGGGGCTCTGGCATTTATTCCCTCTCCAGAGTTCTCAGAATTAAACTGACTGCAGCTAGCAAGGACCACGTCCCTCTCCAAGTCTCACGGACAGGTAGCCTGCTGCTGTGGGGAATCTGGAGCAGCCTTTATACCCCTCGCCCGGGATTAAAACAAAAACCTGTTTACATAGCATCACCGAGAACCAACCCTTCCATTGTCGGGGATCGCACATGCCCACTTCCAACACCTCCCCTACTTTCAGCGGCTTTTCTAGACTCTGGCGGCTCAGCGTTGCCCATGCAAGGTAGGCTGTGGGAGCAGCCAGCTCTCCTTCCCTAGACGGCTTCCTGTTTTCCCTGGGGACTCAGTTCATTTTCTTTTTGCTTGATTTTGGTTATACCTGTTATCAGCCAATCAATGGTCAGACACATCAGGCGTCCTCCCAACTTTGCCCAGGTAGAAACCTCCCAGGCGTGTGTACATCTGCTCTTACTAACTAGTGACGCAGTGACACAGCCGTCCCCTGCCTTCAGCATCCTGTCAGGATGCACCTGTCGCCGTGGGGGATCTCTCAGTTCTTGTGCCCCACCACTGCCCTTCTACAGGCTGGTGCCTTAATCTATCGGGGCACATGCTCCGCTGACTTCAGCGAGCCGCCTGCAAAGGAGGCCAGCTCTATGCCATGTGGGTGGAGGGACACGGTCTCGACCCACTCTGGCCAACGCTGGAAATAATTCCCATGAGAACGTCCAACGAATGTCTCTTAGATCGCTCAGCTTCCAGATGAAAAGCCTAGAGACACTCAGAACGGTCCTGAAACTCCTGTGAGTGTAGGTAAACACTTTCCCCGTCCTCCTTTTTCACATTCACACAGGCGGTGAAGATCCTTCTCAAACTGTGACAGCTTTAACCTTGTCTCTAGAAACTCCCCAGCCCCCCAAAATACTCACTGCTTAAGTCACAACTTTCACGTGTGTGTTTGACTTTGCATAAGTAAGTTCCTCTTGTATGCCAGACTTACCTTCTGCCAAGATCTTGCCTGCTGGTCCCCAGGCCCAGCTTAAACTCAGTTCTGTGAAGCCTGTCCCCATCCCTGGTTCTGGCTCTCACTGTGGTGTGTCTGTGTGTGCCTGCCTTTCACACTGCTAGAACGTTGCCTTGTGTCACAAGCCCAAGTTCATGGGAGGATCAAGGACAAGTGTTATTCGGCTTCATAGTCCCCCGCCCTCCCCTTCCTCGCAAGCACCCCCACTTTATGCAGGAAGAAAATACCATTCATTTACTGAGCTTGCCAGAGGTCAGACATCGGGCGTGGCAGGGACTCTGTGTGATGCTAGATCCAGCATTCTTTCCCTGCTTCGCTGCTGCCCAAAGCAAAAGGATTCGCCACGATCGCGGGGCAGACAGCAGCCGTGCTGGCAAAGCCCAGGAAGTTACCCCTTCGACAACATGACTTCTGTGGGCAGAGTCGGCACGAGTGGACAGGAGGAAACGGGGCGATGCTGAAAGTGGCAGGTTCCGGGGTTACTGAGGAGATCTGGACGAACTTCCCCTGTGGGCCTCATCCATGTTGCTCCCCTTGTCAGAATTTTTCTTAGAATAGTCTCCAAATCCCACGCCTCCCTTCACCACACTCAGGACACTGCTTCCAACGGTTTGGGATTTGGCTCCATCTTGTGGTTCCAGATAATCTTATATGCGGACTTCCTCCAAACAGGCATAAGCCTCGACTAGGAGACATGTCTCAGCCCACCTGCTGCCTGAAAACCCCCTGCTGCCTCCCCCGGGGTGCCTACACGTCTCAGGCCCGGTTACCATCTACTCCTCCCACTAAGCCTTCTGCACGTGGATCTGCTCCAGCTCCCCCTCTCAGACAATGCCTGGAAAATGGTCGTCACGGATACCGTGTGTTCGAGATGGCATCCGCCACGCCACAGCCATGAGGCAGTGTCTCAGCCCCAGCCTCAGGGTCTTACAGTCCTTCTGCCCCCATTCCGTGATGTCCCTCAGGCCTTGGAGGAGGTAATATTTATGTCTCACGCAGGGCTGAGGCAGCAGCAGTCACTCTGCAGAATTTTGACTGGTTATGAGTCTATTCTGGCCTAACCCTACTGTGAAAAGCACCTTCCCTGGCCACAGACGGGGTGGAGCTGGTCTGGAAGCAGAAATGCAGTTAGAAGGTAGCTGCACTATATGACCATTTGGCTGACCTCAGCAGTAAGTCCCCCGCACCTCCAGGGGGAGGCAAAGGGGGGCATGATCTCCTTGGCCATCAGATTTCACCCAGACATATTGTACCATACACACACACGCGCACACACACACACACACACACACACACACACCTTCCCGTTGACCAGGCCTCAGATTCGATCAGAAAGCTGTTGGTTAGCCCCTAAACAGTTATGCCATTATTGCATGAGTGGGCATCTCTTGTCCAAAGTACTGTGCCACACAGGCCCAAGCTAGGCAAGCTGCTCTCTCCTCCCCAGCAGCTCCAACAGCATTTTTTGGCCTTACAAATGTTACCCACTGATGTGTGTGTGTGTGTGTGTGTGTGTGTGTGTGTGTGTGTGTGTGCGCATTCAGCTCAGTTCCAGCTTGATCTTCCTGCCTGCTGTGCTCCAAGTGCATGCAGTATCTTCAGCAATAGAGCCTTGCATCCAGTGCTGGTGGGGGACTGTCACAGCCAGCTTTGATCGTGAACTTGACACGGCCTAGATGCGAGGAAAGCCTCCAGTGACAATTGCCCAGATCAGAGTTGCTTGTGAACTTGTCTTAAGAGGATGGGCTTGGCTGTTAACGTGACAGAGATGGCCCGGCCCAAGGCAGGGATGTACATGAGAGCTGTGAGCGGGTGAGTAGCATCCTCCACGGTTTCTGCTTGAGTTCCCGCCCAGACTTCCCCGAGACGCCACCCTGCCTTGAGAGCCCCTCAGGGCTTCTTGATCAGCAACACACAGGGAGCTAACCCACCCTCGGCCATGGGATTTCAGCTTTAAAAACCTGTGGTTTCCGAGAGCACCGTTATTCTGCCCTGAGTGGCAGAGCCAAACTTTCAAAAATTAATTACATCATTTAGTTCGCTCATAAAGTGGTGTTCTGGACATAAACATGGTTTTGTTTTGGTCCCAGGTGTCGGATGTGGGGCTGATTCAGGTGATCCGCAGCAGCAGACTATTTGCCTCGTGCGGGCTCTGAGAGGAGCTCTTTGCCAGCAGCAGAGAGTTTAAAATCTGGGGACTCTGGAGAGAGAATAAATGCCAGAGCCCAGAGAGTGTTGGGGAGCTTGGAGAAAGAACAAGGCTTCTGCTGTTTCCCTCCTGTGGCTCCTGTTGCTGTTGTGAGACAAGAAGTTGGAGAGCTCCTGAAACGAGGATTGGACTGGCTCCAAGGAACCCGACGACCCTGACCAGCAGGAAGCAGCTAAGAAAACTGCGCCCCCTCTCCCACTCACCCTTCCTCTCTCCTACCTGGTGCTGGAGTGTTGGGAGGGATTGGGGTGGAGTAGGGAGAAAAAGATAGAAAAAAATGTAAATAAAAGAGTTTTTTAAAAGTATGCCAACAAAGTGGTTGGTTTTTGTTTTGAGGCAGGGTTTCTCTGTGTAGCCCTGGCTGTCCTGGAACTCGATTTGTAGACCAGGCTGGCCCTGAACTCACAGAGATCTGCCTGCCTCCGCCTCCCTGCTTAGGTTTTTAAAAATATAGGATGTCTGTGGTTTTCTGAATGTTGTTGGCATCGTTGTAATGTTTCACTGTTGCCTCTAAGCTTAAGTCCAGGCTTTTCTTTCTTTTGCTCAATTTGGCTAACAGTCAATTCTGTTTATCTTTTTGAAGAGCCAACTCTTTGCTTTCACTCCATTGATTTCTGTCCTGCTTATTTCCCTGCTACTTTTGAATTTGAGTCACTCGTATTTTCCCAACGTTTTAAGGTTCATCCTGTTGTTTGAGAGCACTCTGATTTTGTAATGCAGGCCGAGTGGAGGAGACCTTCCAATTAGGGGCCCCTTCACTGAGTCCCCTAAGTCTTGGCGTTTTTGGATTTTTTCCTATTCTAGTACTTTGACTTTTTCCTTATTTCTTCAATGACCTTCTCATCCAGCCCCCAAGTTGTAGCTCCTGTAGCTCTTACTGCGGTTGATTTCCAGCTTCATTCCAGAGCAGAATACAGACGGAAAGCAGGGGATAACTTCAGTTTTCTGTATGTGTTGACTTTCTAGTTCAGAGTCAGTCCCATGGCCGCTGAGAAGAGCGTGTTTGGGTGTCCAGTGTTTACCTTCCGCCTGAGTGGCCTGTCCCTTGGTGCCAGCGGGGCACTGGAGTCACCCACTATGTAACTCTGTATCTAGTAGTATTTGCCTCATGAAACTGAGAGCGCTCCTGCTTCTCACGTTAGGATCGGAATGCCAGCCCGAAGGGTTGTTCCCTCAATCGGCATGAAGTGATCTTCCTTACCCCTCTTGATGGGTTAAGCTTGGAGTCTGTGTTGTCAGATATTAGAAGAGCAGCAACTCAAGTGGTCTCCAGGCTGCTTGGGATTCCTGTGGCCTGTCCCTCCTGCCTGAAGCTGGGTGTGTTCCTTGGATGCAGCAGAGGGGAGCCCCTGTGTCTGATCTCCTCTGCTAGTCTGTGCCCTTTGACTGGTGAACTGAGAACACTAATACCCAGGTATTTAAAGGTGTGCACTAATTGCCATTTTGCTGGCTTTGTACTGTGTGTTTTCCCAATCCTCATTTAGCTGTTAGGGCATCTCCTTTTTATTTTGTTTTACATACAATACATCCGGACCAAAGTTTTTCCTACCTCCACTCCTCCACCCTCACCCTGAATACCTCTGTTTCAAAAAAATAAAAAAGGAAGAGTCCTTCCAGGGATATTGACTGAACATGGCATAACAGACTACCCAAAGACGAGGCACAAACCCTCCCATCAGGATGGATGAAAAGTGTTCCAAGCACAGGCAAAAGGATCAGAGATAGCCCCACTCCTGCTGTGAGGATGCCCGAAGGACCCCACGCTGAGCAAAGATAACACACGCGCTGAGAACTAGCTCAGACCCCCACAGGGCCTGCGGTTGTCACTCCAGTCTCTTCGAGTGCTTGTCAGCGCTGCCTAGTTGATTCTGCGGGTTGTTCTCACAGGTCGTCTTCCTGATTTCCCCTGTAGCCTCCCAGATGCCCTTCTTTTCCAGCAACAATACTCTAATGCCCTCCACACAGCTGGCTGTGTGGCCATAAATTCCTCTAGTCTGTTTTTATCAGGGGAAGTTACATTCCTCTCTCAATTATAATTTTGGTTGCTATAGTTGTCTAGGTCGGCAGCTGTGGTCTTTCAGAACTTGAAGCATCCTCCTGAGACATTCTGGCTGTCAGTTTCCAGTGGAGACGAAATCGGCTGCTAGTGGACAGTCTGTGGTGTGGCTCTTTTCTCTCCCAGCATCCAATGTTCTATTTAGTGATTTGACCATGATGACCCAGGATTTTCTTTTCTCACTTATTTGTTGGTCTGTCATCTCTTGTATCTGGATGGGGCATATTTACCCTCTAGCTTTGGAAATTTTTCTTTCAGAGTTTATTGAAGATATTTCCTATGCTTTTGGTATGGAGTTCTACTCTTCTACGTCCACAATTCTTAAGTCTGGTCTTTTCATGGTGTCCCAAAGTTCCTCACGTTCTAATCGGGTGTCTCTCAAAATTGACCATTTCCTTGATGGAAAAATCCCTGTCAAGTCTTCAAGAGCTGGTGCCCTGTCCTCCTGGTGCCCCTTCCCACTGAGCTTCTGCCGTGCTGAAATGTTTATTTCACGTCACTTCTGTCTTTCATCGGTGTTTTCCTACTGAATTGTTTCCTAATTGACTTGTCAGTTGTTAATGGTCCCTTGGAATTCATTCGCCAGTTCAGTCCTGAGCTGTAAATGCCCTGAATAGATTTATAAGCATTTTGAATTCTTTGTCTAAATTTTCTCTAAGCGTATCTCACTAGGACCACTACTGTGGGAGGAGCACACTGTTGACTTCAGCTATTTTATAAACATTTTATTATCTTGCCCTAAGTAGGAGGAAATACCTTTAACTTCCTCCACTAGTTATCAATACACACATCAAACCCCTTTTCTGTAACTAACTTCTGATTCTTAGAGACAAGAGTTTTTCTGTAGCCTTCTCGGTCCCGGCTTTCGCTGGCCTGGACTTACAGAGGTCCGCCAGTCTCGGCCTCCCTAGTGCTGGGATTAAAGGCTCACCACTGCCTGGCCTTTTCTGTGTTTGAGTCATATTGTCAGTTCCGATTAGAAAACCAACAGGATTAACAACCCCAAAACCAATAATAGCAAAGGGCAGCCTTACGCTTTCTCCAATAAGGAGTAGGGCTGAGGGACGCACGTGTGAGCCACACTTAGGGGTAGGAGCAGGACGGCCCAGTGGTTTGCGGTCACCCTAAGAGCTCTCCAGGGTTCCAGAGAGCCGCCACCAGGCCCTCCTGCCATACAGGTGGCTGCAGCCCTGGAAGGGTCAACCTTCGCTCTATCACAGGGAAGATCTGCTTCAGCCCTCATTCTGTGCAGCTGCGTGGTAACTGAAAGCCGAGGCAGCTGGAAACCCCAAGACACTGTTTTCAGCCCAGGGACGGGACGGTCTTCTGTTCGGCATCCATCGTGGGTGAGAAACAGACTCGACAGGGGAAGGAAATGAGCACTCTGGCAGAAACCCTCTCCACAGTCCATCTTGTCAGGAAGGGCCCGTTGGCTCCAGGGCTGACATCACGGGAACGTTAGTATCTGTCTCACAGAGAATGGCACTTCCTTCCTGTTGCGTCTAGCCGTCGGCTGTGAGGTGCAAACAGCTGCAGCCAACAACAGCATTTCATTCCGGCTCATGACACAGAAAGATCAGCACAAACTGGGGGCCAGCCTTGTGTACAGTAGAGACCCTGTTATAAAGAACAGCGTTTTTAACTCCTTCTCTCCCAAATACCACCCAAGCATCGTGCCCTTAGAGGCAAACTAAATCCCTTTCTTTTCAAGTCAAATACTAGCTTTTCTGGCAGGATCAGACATTCTCGGTTGGCAAATAGGAGGAATCCTTACTGTATTTATATGCCAGAGACACAGAGGCCCTCTGAGTCTGTAGTCTGGTTTGAATCTAACTGGGAAGGTGGGGAGTTGTCTTGGCCATGTTGAAATGGCAGGGAGCACCCCAGGGAGGACTTACAATTGGCATGGTGGGCATGGTAAGGAGGTTTTGGGCCCTGAGGCATGTTGTATAGCTGGACAGCCTGGAGCAGTGAAGGCCCAGCCTGAGGGAGTGAGGGAGAGAACAAGGCAGGCCCACAGGATGACTACAGAGATATTCGAGTGTTAGCACATGAAGGTCTGCTTATTGCAGAGACGACTTGCTGGGGTAGGGAGGGACCTCAGTGACACCGGTCCAGCCACTGACAACCAGGGATGGGAACACAATGTATCAAGGTCTTCCTGGTCGTGTTAAATGTTAGCAGTCCTGGGGAGACTAGCACCAGTACTGTAAGGCCCAGAGACAGACTGGGCGGTTGCTCAGACATCCTGAGTTATACAAGGTTTCACAAGGGACAGCTTGCTGTCTGAAAGGCACACGTACGGGTTAAAGGCAGGCAGGGTCTACGCCTCCGCCACCACCCGCCACCACCCTCCAGCACAAGAGCCAAGGCTCACGTTAAAAGCTGAAGGACATGAAAATCCAGATGAAAAGTGGAAGTTCCAGGCCTGACCAACAGATGGCGCCTCAGGCCTCGCTGGTGCGCCATTCACTCTGGCAGCAGGGTGGCCTGTGAGACCAGCTTCTGTTATCTAATACTCTTCTGTAGTGAAACTAGCCTCGACCTGCTGCTGCCTCAGGTCTCCTAGCTCAGGGCATGGCCGTCAGCCCAAGGCAGTGAGCTCCCAGGGCGCCTTGTCAAACCCTTGTGTTGACTTGTGGCAAACTGCTTAGCTCTTGGGCCTCACACCCACCTAAGGTCACCATGATGGCTAAATTGCCTCCGTCCCAGCACTTGGCACACACTAAACACTCCTTGTGAGTTACCTGCGTGTAAGAGAAACCACAAGGCCAGCTGCAAGGCCTCTGCTGCTCTGGCCCACATGGACAAGCACTCCCTCCCTCCCTCCCACATACACAGAGAAGAGGCTCACGGCGCTGTCTGTGAAGTGCGTGAGACCCAGGGACCAGCTCCCTAGCCACCTACACAGCAACTTCTTCAGGCAGACCTGCCCTTCCGTCAGGACACCAGGTACAACCATCTATGGTCCTTGTCCTGGCAGTGTCAGTCCGGCCTGGGAGGGCAGGACTGGGATGGGAGGGCGGCTGGGTTCCTCCAGCACCTCACCTGTAATGATGCTCAGGATGCAGAGTTCAGAAAGACAACAGTCTTGTACTGCATTTCCAAGTACCGAATTAACTGTCAACCGTATTTCAGACCTTCTTTGGAAATAAACCTCTCGTTTCCTTTGGTCCTACATCAAGTGTCCCTATTACACTGTTCTAAAGCCCCATTTCCAGAAGCCTTACATCACACAGCTCCCGTTCAACTATGGCTTCCAAACCCAAGACCGACACACACTACCTCATAACCCAGTTGAAACCTGACCTGCTCAGCTACGGCCCCCAGCACATCAGGCATGCACTGAAGTAACAGCAACCCTGAAGAGAACCCAGACAGGAGGCATGCTGAGGGTAGTCCAGCACATTCGCGGCTCTGGGTTTTTCTTAGCACACCTGGACGGAACCCAGCGATTCCCAGCACTTGAGCCAATCTTACTCCTTTTGAACCACTCTGAATACAGAAACAAATCTCACTAAGATATAACTCAAAACTTCAATAATATTTTCTTTATTTACAAGTTAGAATCAAGAAGACAGTCAGTCTGGGGCCAAACGGAGAGGTGACTAAAATCCCCAAGCCCCAAATGGAGTGGAAGGAAAAGGGAAGAGTAGAAAAAAAAAAGTCAATGTAAAAAAAAAACAGCTCCCTCTTTTCTTCCCTCCCCATGGAGGCTGGAGGGAGGACCACGGCGCTACTGGACCCCCCCCCCCAACAGCCTTACCTAGCTTAAATAAATTAAAACCTCAAAACAGGGCCCTTAGAAGTGAACAGGACAGCTGTGGCCTCAGGTGGCTTTGTGCCAGGCCTATGCCCACTCCCACCCTTGCCCCACCCCCATCATCCTCAACAGGGACACCACGAGGTCATTCCCAACAGGGCTAGGAATTCAATCTTATTTTGTCCGTGTCCCTGATTCCTCCCCACTGTAGAGCCAGCTCTCCTATGGAGGGGGGCGAGATGAAGAAGTGTCACAGCAAGGGGAAGTGGCGGGGAAGGGTGGTTCAGGGGTCCGGTCCTGCGGAGCCTTCCTGCCCCATCTGGCCTGGCCCCTTAGCCAGAGTCCGAATCGCTGGTGTCTGAAGAAGATGAAGATGAGGAGGAAGAGCTGGAGTCTGAGCTGGAACTGGACGCGCTGAGGCGGGACACTGCGACTTGTTGTGCAGACGACGGCTCCGTCTTCTCACTCGCTGCAAAGTTAAAAGGTTGAAAATGAGACATTCTCATCAACAAAACACTTGCCTGGTAGCTGTGATGGCTACTTAGCCCTGGGTGCTTCAACATAAAGGAGAAACTCACCCTTCTTGGGGGGCTTCTTGGTGGAGTTGAGCTGTCCACTGACATCTTGTAAACGCTTCTCTAGTTCCCGCTTCTTCTCTAAGGCCAGCTCCTCCTTTGTCTTTCCCACAGGTTTCCTAATAGCTGGAGGAGAAAAGCCAGGACTCACTCTATTGAAGCAGCCAATCCATCCTGCCTGAGTGTGGCCTGCCATGAGAATACCAGACAGCCCACCTCTGCGGTCTTCAGAACCGCTTCTGCGAGCCGTGTTGATACTCACTGTAGGGCTTCCGGGGCTTCTTTCGAAGGCAGGATAGAACGTATCGCTCAAGCTCTCTAAGTGTGGACGGCTTGAGCGTTTCAAAATCAATCTCAATTTCTTCCGGATTTGAATCACGTAAGGAGGGCTCCCTGGCCTGGATGATATGTACCACTCGACCCAGCTTCTCTCCAGGCAATTTATTGATATCCAGGCTTAACTGCCTCTTCTCATCGTAACTCATGGGCCTGCTTTCTTCCTCCTCCTCTGAATCGTAACCAGTGGGCAGGACAGGTGCGGCTGTCTTTTGGGCCTTTTTAGGCAGCCTACGGGCAGTAGAAAACCATCAGAGTTCACTACACACGCACTGGCCTATACAATATCCTACTATCTTGAGACCACGTCTTAGGTACTTACTTGTTGCTACTCCCTCCAGAAGTCCCGAAGCCAGGGTGGCCTAACGCGGCAGCACTGCTACTGTTGCCAGCTTTCTTAGATTTCTTGGGCTGAAGCGGGCGAGGTGCCCTAGACCCCTTGTCATCTTCATCAATCCCAACTCGGCCCCGATGTTTCTCTGCCTTCCGTTTCTTCTTCTTTTCCTTTTTTTCTCTCTTCCGCTTGGGCTTAGATATCGGGCCCTGGGATAGGGCAGCCAGTTGTTCATGAACTGCCCGAAGCTACACAGGAAAGAAGACGAAGTGAATTATGACCAAGAAACAATTAGGACCAACAGAGTTCAAAGATTTTACCTGATCAAAGACCAAAACCTAGTGATTTACCTGCTCCTGCAGTTCTGCCAGGCGATGGGCCCTTTCTTCCTCAGAGTCTGAGCTTTCACTCTCTTCCTCCTCCTCATCTTCCTCATCCTCCTCCTCTTCCTCAGAGGAACTCTCACTGCTGCTCTCTTCACTCGAGGATTCTGAGGATGACTTGGCCAGCCCAGGAGGCAAGGCAGTAGAGACAGGTAAAGGTCCTGGCTCCAGTGGCTCATCCGGCATCTTGGCATAGCGGAACTCAAACACATCCTACAAAAACAGGTAGACTCAAAACTGTGCTTACCACCCGGCACACGAGTACCACTCTACGATGAAGAGAGACAGGCCTTCTGCTTATGTTTTACATGCACAGCAAGCACAAACTGAACCTCCCCTACAGCCAGTCACCACGGAAGTGTCGACTTCCACTCACCTGTAGCTTCCGAGCCATGGCCACAACATCGTGGTCTGGAGGATTGTACTTATAGCAGTTGGAGAACATGAGCCGCACATCAGCAGCAAACTCCTGTGCATCCCGGTAGTCGCGGTTCTCCATCTTCCGCTGCAGAAGGAGGCAGCATGAGAAGCTGCACAGGCAGAGACTCATCTTTCCCTGCCAACCCGACTCAAGAGCAGCCCTTGAAACAACTGGGGATGACCTTAAGGATCTGTGCCCCAGGATTCAAGTTTGAAGGTCCAAGGATTTGGGGTAGGTTTGAAGAGATATCTATGTCTAGAAAGAAACATTTCTAAGTGACCAAGGCCATCTCCCCCCATCACATTTCCCTAACCCAACTCTTGGTACTGTTTAAGAAATCTTACCCTTACCTAAAACAAAACAAACCAAACCAAAACAAGGACTTCAAGTATGCGACCTTCTGCATTGTACAACTTTATAAAGGTATCCAAAATGAAAAACTATGTGTTCACAAAGAGATGTATAGACTGCTTTATTCATCCCTAGGCGTCAATCACTGAACATCCCATCTGCCCCATGCAGTGGGTACCTTGACAGTGCTGAGGTCCATGGGGTGCTTTATTATGTCATGGTAATCATGAAGGCCAAGGGCAGAAGCGTCCACTGGCTTATAAAAAGGCCAGGCATAGGCAGCATGCTTCTTAGAGAGCAACTCCTTCAAAATGCCATTGCAGTGCTTTAGCTGTTCTGACAGCTTTCCCTTCTTAGAACTCTGGTGTTGCTGTTGCGAGTCAGGCAAGTCTTTTCGTGGGGGCTTGATTGGGCGGCCACTTTCTCTACGCATAGGAGGAAGCCGTGCTGCCTTTGGTTCAAGACTCCCAGGAGGACTAGCTGGGGAGCCAGGAGCCAGGATGGCTGTGGGCGTAGGGGTGGTGGTATCTGCTTTCCGTTTAACGCCTTTTTTCTGTAGGAAGGTGGGGAGAGAATGGGTCATTCCAGGTCCATTATTTCCTTTGACACCTTCCCTCCCAAGTCTCCCCAGACAACCGACTGATGTTATACCTTGGCAAGGGGCTGCGCTGGAGGAGCTGCTGACACAGCAAGGAGTTGGGGTCCAGCAGAATGCAGGGACTTAAGAAGGGGTGAAGAGATGACCGATGGGTGGGGAATGTTGAGGACAGTGGTAGGTATTTCAGGCGGTGGTGTATATAGGGCTGTATGAGACACAGAAGAAACAGCAGGCACCTGATGGGCACTGGTAATACTGCCCTGGAGTGCTTTGGAGAAAAAAAAAAGTTTTAAATCAGTCTTATACTTAGATCATCTGTCCAGCTTTCATCTTTAGGTCACCTGAATAGCTCTACCTCTTCCTACCTGCTAACTTGGCCCCCTTCTTATGGCTGTTCTTAGGGATGGTCACCACAAGCTCTTGTTCCTCCTGTGGCATGGATGCCACTTTCTGTAAGAAGATCTTTTCCAGTGTCTGTGCCATCAGGACAATGTCGTCAGTGGGCTGGAGAACAAACACAGAAAAGGCTCAATTGCTAGCATAAGCTTGTCAAGAATCCCCAGCCCCAGGGCACCACACCTCTCAGATTCCTGCCACTAGTGCTTAAGGTCCTGTATCCAACTGACCTCCCACCACCTGGAACTACAAGCACAGAACCTCGAGAAGCTACAGATCGCGCTTTTCTCAGGCCTCTGGAGAGCTTTCTGAGAAACAGGGCCACCATCCCCCCAAATATGAAACGTGCTCTACTTAAACGACCTTTAATTATAGGAACACTGAAGCTGCCATCTGTCTAACAGCACCATGTGGGGCCAGGCCCTTCTTAGAGCCTGATGGTCGGGGTAGCATTCCCAGCAGGCTGAGACTAAACACCCCCACCAGAATATTACCTTGTTATAAATATAGCAGTTGGTAAACATGGTATTAAAATCCTGCATACACTCTGAGGCAGCCCAGTAGTAATTGTTTTCAAGTCTCCTCTTGATAGTACCCATGTCCATAGGCTGTTTTATAATTTTGTGATAATCCTAAAGAAAAAGAAACTCTAGGTCAGAGCCACAGGAACATGCCTACCTCAGGGCAACTACCAACAGGAAAGACAGACACACGCACCCACACGCACACCCTAGCCATTCCAGGTACTGCCCATACTGCGGCCCCAGTTAAACTACGGGTTAGGAAAGTTAAGAGAAATTTGTAATTCCCACTAGGACATACCTAATCGCCTTCCTCTAGCCACCCACCTCCCCACCCGCTCTGGAAACTTCCCATCCTGTGACATTACCTCTGGGGATGGCTATCCATGGGCTGCATGAGGGAAAGGAAGAAGCTAAGAATTTTGGCCACCGTGGTCCTCTCCCAACCAGGGGTGGGAATCTGTAAAATGGAGCCAGGGCACAAAAGTTAAGGAAGGGACACATGGAGGGCAAAATGAGAGATGCCAAGATAGAGATAACAAGCACAAAGGACCAATAATCCAGGACCCTGGTGGCTGTTTGCCCTAAGAGAACGGGAACTCCCTGGGGGCCGCAGCGCCTATACTAGTAGCCCGCACCCACTCGCACCCCACTCGCACGCTCCTGCCATTCCCACGCCGAGCCCCAATCCAGCCCCTTCGTACTCACCGGCAGACCCAGCTTCACAGCATCCACAGGCTGCCGGAATGGCCACGCAAACTGATGCTTCCAGAGAGCCTTCATCACCACTTTGTGCAGGTACTGCAGTTGGTTTGTTACGCGTCCTGGCTTTTTGGGATTGGACACCTCAGGGGGTGGCGGGTTAGCAGGGGTCAGTTGTATAGCTGGCACAGAAGCCATTGTGGGGCTCTCGAATCCCTCATACAACAGAGAAGGCTTTCGAATCCTTTTCCCTGGTGCTGCTGCCTCTGGGCCCAGCCCCAGTAAACCTGCATTCCCTTCCCCAGGGAGCCTGAAAAAAGGGGAAGCAGAATTACATGTGGTAATAACATAAAAGATCAAGACAAAGCTGCAACTTGCACTACGTAACCCCATAAACACAGGGCTTTGGCTGTCATGAGGCTATATAGCAAAGCGAATGGCAACCAGAAATCAACGAAGCTCAATAGTGGTTGCCCATCTTTCTCTACCTTTTATCGAGTTTGATGACCTGCTTGGTTAAAATAAATACAAAGCCCTAAAATGTCACCTAACAACTCTAGCCTTATGGGGAGCAACCCGAGGCAAAATGTGGTGGAGCTAAGGAAAGCGAAGCCTCACCCTCACTAGGGACTTAATGGTTGCCATGGTGGTTGAGACAGAGAAGCAAGTGAAAGAGAACAGATCGGAGGACTAAGCCTCGTAAAGACCAACACTGAAGAATTCATTTTCACAACCTCTGAGTGAGTTTTTAAAGCCACAGTAAAATCGACAAAAACCTCTTCACCCCAAGCAACACAGGAGGACGCATTTGTCAGACGTCCTTCTGTGTTAACTGCCAGGCCTACGAATGTATCCTCAACAAAACAAGTCTCCTTCAAAACACACAAAACCACCTTACAGTCAAGGTCAGCGCCAGCAAGTCCTAATTTTGATAACACGGTCCTCTACAGAACCGTGCAGTTAACTGCCACCGTAGCTGGCAGAGACCAAAGACAACAATGGTCCCAGGCTCCCTGTGGTCCTCCCCTAAACCAGGTACTCCCTATAAGACACCAGACCCACATCTCATTGTTTACATCTGCAGAGATGGACTGAGTCTCTGCTCCACCCTCTTCCTCACCGAACGAAGCTCAACGTTATCCAAACACAGCCACTACCACTGCAGGAAAGCAAACCTTCAAGGCCCCACCTATGAAGCAGAGGCCTTGGGAGTGATGGATCCCTGTGCGGGAATCCCCTCCACCAAACCCTCAAGCTGTCACCATAGCAACCCTACGGGCACTTCAGCGGCCGAGACCCCCCACAAACACCATGACAAATCAAGGCTGGAACTGCGCACACACCCCCACCACCCTGCGGTCCAGCTCGGCCCGGCCCGACGGGCCTTTGGCGTCGTAGCTGCGCGGACACGGACAGGCTGCTCAGACGCAGTACCTGGGCCGCCGCCACCGCTTCAAAACCGTCGCAGCCCCCTCCGCGAGCTCGTCAACAGCTGCTGCGCGGAAGCGCGCCTCGCCCGCCGCTCCCCCGAACGCCGCCCCCCAGCCCCCTCCCACACGCGACCGGCGGAAACGTACTTGTGGGGAGTCACGTTCTGCAGCATCTTGACCGCGGAGAGGCGCCGGTGCTCAGCCGCGCGAAGTCCTGGTGGCCTCGGCTCCGTTCACCGCCGGGCCCAGCATACCCCGGGAAGCGGGGCGACGGCCTCGCCGCGGGCCGGCGCCGACGCGGCCTCCTGCGCCGCCCTCCGCGCAACTCGGCGGCTTGGCGCGCTCCGCGGGCGAGGCGGCGGCCGGAAAATGGCGGCGGCCCCCGGCGGCCACAGAGAACGCCGTCCGCGCGCTCCCTCCGGCGGCCCCGATCCCCGACTCCGTCCGCTGCCGGCTCCCAGGGGCGCCTCGTCCTGCCGCGGCCGCCAGCGGGGGCCGCCGAGAGTCCCGTTAGGCCTCCGGGGGAGGCGGATGGGCACCGTGAGGGGCTTCAGAGAGCCGCCGCCTCCATCTTTGAAATCCTCTCGAGGGCGGAGTAGAGGGGTGGACAGACTCCGAGGACTGGGCGGGGCCCGAGAAAGGGGAGCGTCGGGGGCTTCTATGGGGTCTGCACTGTGCGCCGCGAGCGGTCACGGGCCGAGGCGAAGGCCATTTCCAGGCGGATGGACGCGGATTGTACTGGCGGCCCGCGGAGCCTGAAGGCTGAGGATCAGCGCGCGGCACCCTCCGGCTCGTCCTAGAGGCTGCTCCACTCCAGCGCGAAATGGCGCCGCCGAGCCCCGCGCCAGTGCTTTATATATAGGCGGAGGGGCGGAGCTTCGCCGCTCATGCGCGCCACCCGGCTCGCGACTCGCCCGCCCCCTCTGCGCGAGCCCGCGCGCTCGCGCGCCCGGAGCAGCAGAGGCGAGGGGGCGGGACCGCCTCTTCGCGGGAGCCTTTTCCATTGGTCCGCTGGAGGGGTGACGTCACAAACTCCATTTCCAAGGTGTCCATCTCCCGGCAGAAGAGTGCCGCAGAGGGCCCGGGCGAAGGGGAAGCCCGCCATGTCTCCGAGCCAGTTGGCCGCGCCGGGGCTCGGCGAGTCCGGGAGGAGGGAGGCCGAGAGGCGCGCGGGCGCCGTCTCCCCGGGGCCCGCGGTCCTCTCGCGCCACCGCCGGGTCCCACGCAGTCCTCGGGGCTGGCAGGCGCCGGGCTGATCGCGCCGTTCGCGACTCCCCCACTGGCGGCGCCGGCGGGGCGCGGGCTGGGAGGGGGCGCGCGGGCGGGGCCGGCGGCGCCTGCTCTGGGAGGCCGCCGCGGCCGAGGACCTGAAACGAGGAAGACAGACGCCATCTTAGGAGTCGCGGCCTGCTTTTCGGCGGAGAACGCTCTGCCCTCCCCAGTACCCCCACGACGGTCGCCGGACTCCACGATCCGACACGTGGCTCCGGAGCGTCCCCAGACTAGCCCTGCCTCCCCCCAACCAAACGACCCAGAAAATAAAGTCCAGGGTCCGCTTTAAACACCCCACTCTCAACAGCGAGGCCACCAGCGTCCCCGGGCCGGCGGGCCCCACTTCCTGCCCGCTCGTCCTCGCCTCGCGCACTCGCCCGCCTGCCACACCGAAGCACAAGGCGTCCGCCGGCCCTACAAAACCTACCTTTGCAAACTTCCTCCAGGCTCGGAGCGGGGGGAGAGCGTGCCAGCGCGAGCGAGCGCCGCGCGCAGCTCCCGGGCCCTCCTCGCCCCGACGTGGGCGCGCGGGCGCCCCCCGCCCCCACCGGGCCCGGAGTCCTCCCCACGGAGCGCCTCTTCCACCGGTCAGCGCCAGGGAGGAGGGCGAGCCGAGGAGGCGGCGGCGCGGCTCGCAGCCCTCCCCCCTCCCCTCCCCCTCGCCGGACGCCTCCGAGGAGGGGCAGGAGCCATTTTGGGCGCTCGCTCGCCCCCTCCCCCCGCCGGGCCGTCTCGGGAGTCTCGCAACGAGACCTGTGTAGCAACAACCGGCCAAGGTCAGGGGGCTGAAGCAGCTCCGGGCTGGTCCCCGCGCAGGAGAAGCAAAAGGCTCTCCCCGCCGGACCCCACTCCCCCAGCTCCCCTTTCGTCCCCAGGAGGACTGGTGTGCGCGTCTGGGCAAGGAGGTTCGAGCTGCTGAGGGGCTGTAAGGCAGGCTCCCGCCCCCCATCAGAGGGCTGCCACGGGCCCGGGTCCTAGAGCTGCAACCAGGCCACCCGCCCTCCGCAGGAGCCCTGGTCCTCGAACCTCGGTCACTGCCCTTAACATGGCGGCCAAGCTCTCGTCTTCAGGACCGCAAGATTAGCGCAGAGCCCGCACGGGGCAGCGCGCCTCGGAAGCAGAGACCCCCGGCTCCCGACCCGCCGGGCCCCAGGCCTCTCGGGTCACGGGGCGCGCGGCCCCGCCCGGGCGGCTGCGGCAAGCAGGGCAATGACACAGCAACTTTAGAGGCTTCTCCCCCCCTCCCCCAGCGGCCCGGCCTCCCAACGGGAGTTCCCGCGTCGGGGCTTCGCGGGTCAGGACCGAGCCCCAACAGGGGGTGGGGGCGAGGGGCAACGTCGGGAGCTGAGGAGCTGCTGGGCCTCGGGACGCGAGAGGGCGGCCAGCCGAGCCCGCCACGGCCCCGCATTCCGGAAAATCACTGCGCCCGGCCCTTCCCAGGCCTCCCTGCCCCCACATGAGTCACAGGGGAGGCTGCTGCTGCTACTTAGTAATTTGGAAAAGTAACTCTTTCCTCCTTTCCGTTCCCTCCCCCGCAGCACACAAGGAGGCGACTGTTCGAGGCAGGGGGAGGGGAGGAGGGTGGCGATAGAGCACGCCACCCGGAGAAACCCTAAACCGGGGCGGCTGGCGGTCCCGAGCCTCCCCTCCCCTCCCCGCACCCACCTCCAGCCACGGCTGCGCTCCCAGGCTCTCGGCCTGCGTTCCCTCCCCACCCCAGGGCAGAGAAACCAGCCGAGACCCGCGAGGGGCCACGCGGGCGGGCGCAGTAGGCCCCGCAGGCCGCGTCCTCGTGGAAAAGCACACAAATTCCGCCAAGAGTCGAAGCAGAGCCTCCAGCACGCCATGTGACCACGGCGGGCCTGCCGCCCTTGACACAAAGGGAGCGCAGAGACGCGCCTTCCGAGTCCCCGGGGAGAGGGGGAGCCGGCGCCAGGGAACGACACCAGCTCCCAGCCAGGGCTGCCAACTCCAAAGCCCTCGCGGCCCACGGCCCACGCTCCCACTCGGCCCACCGGGTCGCCCTCCCCTCTTCCGCCAAAGCGACCCCACCTCACCTGGCTCCAGGTTCCTGTACCCCCAGGGGGCGGCTGAAAAGGGGGCACACACCACCCTCGCCCCTTTGCCCTCCAATGGGTACGTAGGCACGAGGTTGGCCATTCCCCTCCCCCCCCGGTGGCCCTTTCGGGCTGGCCCCAGTCCACACTCCCATTGGCTGTCAGGTGTTTGAAAGACAAGTCCCCTCGGGATTTTCTCCCGAACCCCAAGAATTCTCCCCGCGCCCCACCTTTAGCTAATGCATTTTCAACGACCGACGGCGCGCCCGCCCCAGGGGCCCCTGCTCACCTGGATCCAGGAACCACGGGGGGGCCTCCAAAGGCGCCCTCAGCCCGGCTGGGGGGGAGCACGGAATCCGGGGTGTCAACCCCCCCGGAAGCCGAGGCGGCGTTGGGGGAGGGGGCGTCGCCCCCAGCCCCTCCCTTCCCTAGCCGCTGGGGGTGGGGGGGAGGCATCGGGGCCGCGCGGCCACGTCAGCAGCACTCGGAGTGGCTGGGCCGGGTCACGTGTCCGCCCCCCCACGGCCACGAGGGCGAGGTTTCCGAACTCCGCCGAGGGTCGCGGACGGGGCCCCGGGGGCCGCGCGGTCCGGGCGTGTGTCCCGAGAGCCCAGCCCCCGCGGAGGCGGCCGCCTCGCCGGACCCCCGGCCTCCCGCGCGGCTGCCGTCGACCCCGTCCCCCCCCCACTCGCCTCTCGGTACGGGCTGAGCATGGCCGCCGCGGCCCCCGAGGCGCGCAGTGCGCAGGCGCAGGGGCGCGAGCGGCCCGGGGGAGGCGCAGTGCGCAGGCGCGCCTCCCGGGCGGACTCGCTGCGCGCGGCGGGTGGGGCGGGAGCGCGCGGCGTCGCGCCCCGCGGCCTTTCCCGCACCGCGGCGGCGGCGGGGGCAGCTTCTTCCGGCTGCGCCCCGAGGCGGTGCCGCGCACCTGGGGACCGGAGCCCGCGCGGCCCCCAGCCGAGGTCCCGGGACGCCCGCGGGGCCTGTCCGCGGCTGCGGGCCTGCAGGGCGAGCCTCCCCGGAGCGGCGGCCTCCGCTGGCACGGTGCGGGCCCTGTTTGACGCTTTAATCGGAGTCGTTTTGATCCCGATTCTTTTCTGACGTTGTGCATACTCTAAAGTTTCTGGCCAGTCTTACCGGTTTCTTTCATTTTCTGTCGTGAATGCGTCTTGTTAAAATCTAAACGTACTGCGTTCGGCCTAAAATGGGAAGCTTGCCTCTATCTCCGTTTTTTGTCTTTCAGATACGGTCTGACTTCCACTCTTGACCGCAGGCCACCCGCGCCCTCCATGTGTAGACGGGGGGGGGGGGGCAGGCCTCTTTCGCATCTTGTCAGGGGGTTCTCGGTGTAAGGAAATTGCTTTTGACTTGATCACATTTCTCTCTGAACCTAAGTTATTTCCCCGTCCATCTCGATTTCTTAGCCAAAAAGAAACCCCCGGTCAGTCTCGTACCCTGTCAGTAAGCAATCACCGTGCTTAACTCCCTTAACAGCCTTGACCTGGACTTAGCAATACTCTCTCCCTACTGTGTCCTCCCGGCGGGTCCTTTCCGCCTTCATTCATCTCCTATGTGTGAGGTTCTCAGCGCATTACCAAGACCCCCAACCGACAACCTCAGGTCCCACCTCAGGTCCCACTTCTGTGTTCTCGTTTGACCTTTGGTTTCTGTGTTGCCTGTGCCTCTCCCTCGGGGACTAGGGTAGCGCTTTCCTGCTGTGTTTGTCTGGATGTCACTTTCCTCCTGTCTCGTCATCTTCAGTGACTCAAGCCTTTCAACTCCACCGTTAGTTCACGCAGTTCTCTGAACTTCTTATTAAAAATTCCTGGACATGCTTGGGTAACCCAGACAGCGCAGCGTGCTCACCAGACCTGCTCCTGTGTTACGCTGAAGGACAGCAGCTTCCAAGTCACAGCCTCCTCCTTAGGACTGTATCCCCCAGAATCTTAACGTTCTCTTCCTTAACTATCCACTGATGCACACTGCTGTGTCCTGAGTAACTGGGGACTCAGGCCTTGTCCTGCTCCGCCGTCACTACCCTACGTAGTAGCCAGCCTTAACTTAAATCAGCATTAAGTTCAGTTTCGGTTTGTTTCATAATGGCACCGGCCACAGTTCTGGTTCTCAGTGGCCGCCATGGTTCTTGGTTGTCATAGGAAGCAGCAGGATTCCTGGATTGTAGAATGGTTCTGTCATCCTGCCAGACAGGTGCTCCACCCACTGGGCTTTCCCTCTGCTGAGTGAGTTCTCCACACAAGAACGCTGCTCCTGTGTTATTTGCTAATCTCCTGCCTGTCAGAAAGCCTCGTTTCCTGCCAGCCTGCTGCTAGCCAGCCCTCCACCCCACTCATGGAGCAGTTTCCCAGATGTGTGGCCACTGGATGTCATTTGATTTCACACGTGTTCCTTCTGCGTGGAGCTGGCTTTCCCTTAGGAATTTAGTTTGTTTTGTTTTTCAAGACAGGGTTTCTCTGTGTAGCCTTGGCTGTCCTGGACTTGCTTTATAGACCAGGCTGGCCTTGTTCTCTTTAAGATTCACTTTCATTGTACCTTTTAGAGTGAGTCATGTGATCACCTGCTTCCTTCACTCATGATCCTTCATCCTGAGGATGAGACTATGTTGTGTTGTTGGTGATGGTGATGGTGTGTGTGTGTGTGTATGTGTGTGTGCACAAGGTCTCTCTACATAGCCCTGGTTGACCTGGAACTGTGTAGACCAGGCTGACCTTGAACTCACACAGATCCACCTGCCTCTGCCTCCTGAGTCCTGGGATTAAAGGTGTGGCCACCGTACCTGGCTTCACCTCCAGTTTTCTGGAGATGTTTAATTACTTGTCCAAGATTAGACTGTTTCTAAGTAGCAGGGCTGGGATTTGAACTCATAATCTGCTGAATAGTGTGTAATCAGGGTACACAGCTCCACAGAGTTTGGGGTCTGGGCTTGGGACTGAAGAGGGAGGGATAGTCTTCGAGGTGATACTTTAATTAAGGTAGATAAGCTTTCTGTGAAGGAAAAATTAGGCAGCTGGGCTTCAGGTCAGGGAATAAGCTTGGGCGAGAGCCTTACTCAGGGAAGAAACCGGAAGCCTGGCGGGAGCATGGAAGGGCAGCTTGGGCCCGAGCAGCAGGCGTGTTTTTTAATGATCCTGCTTCTCCTGCCTGGCTTCGGGGTGCAGGTGAATGACTCACACACAGCTAAAGCAGACATCCTGCAGCTTCTTTGCACCATGGGCTTTATGGGCCAGTTTGGGGGAGCCCTTGAGTATACCTGACAATATTTGTAAAATATAATGATCAAATTTATGTGTGATGAGCCAACACTCTGGGCCTCTGAGAGAGCCGTCTGCAGCGTTTCTTCACACACAGACAAGCAGCTTACCGTCGGGCTGACAACTCTCCCTGCTCTTGAAGTGGCTGCTCGCTGAGAGGTGACAGGAAAGTGAGAGCTTTGCTGGCTGGGCTGCCTGTGCTAACACTACAGATTCACATACTCTTGTTTTGATCTTCGAGGTGGAGATGGTTTCTCTGTGTAGCCCTGGCTGTCCTGGAACTCAGAGATCCACCAGTCTCTGCTTCCTGAGCACTGGGATCAAAGGTGTGGGCCACCACCGCCCTCCCTCCCCCTCCCCCCAGCATACTCTTAAATGAGATTTCATTTCTGGTAACTTATTTTGCGGTACTGGATTGAGCCTCCTGCATCCTACGGAAACTCCCCCACTGAGTCCCAGCCCTCCTTTTTTTTAATTTTTTAATATTTATTTACTTATTTATTATTTATACAGTATTCTGCCTGCATTTGCAGGCAAGAAGAGGACACCAGATCTCATTATAGATGGTTGTAAGACACCATGTGTTTGCCAGGAATTGAACTCAGGACCTTTGGAAGAGCGGCCAGTGCTCTTAACCTCTGAGCTGTCTCTCCAGCCCCCCAGTCCACTTTTTACTATTTATTTTAAAACTTGCCCTGGCTGTCCTAGAACTCACAGAACCTCCTGCCTCTGACTCCGGGATCAAAGGTGTGTATCACCACAGCCAGACACAGCAGGAGTTTTTTATATTTATTTATTTCTTGTGTATTTTGCCTGCATGTATGTCTGTGCACTGCATGCTTGGTGCCCTCAGAGGCCAGAAGAGAGCATGGGGCCCCTGAAACTGGAGTTAGGGGTGGTTGAACTGCCATGTGGACGCTATGAATGGATCACCTGTCCACTGGAAGAGCATCTGAGTCGTCTCTCCAGCCCTTATTATCACTTATTTATTTTATTGGTTTTTATACAGTGTATCCCAGGCTGCCCCCAATCTTACTGCACAGCTGATCCTTTTACCTCTGACTCCCACATGCTGGATTTACAGGTCTGTACCACCTAGATGTACAGCCTAGATGACATTTTTGTTTCTTTTTAAGATTTATTACCTTAATTCTAATCAGGTGTTTATGTATGTGACTGTGACTGTGCACATGAGTGCAGGTGCCCCCAAAGACCACAAAAGGGTGCTGGTGTCCCTGGAGCCGGAGTCACACTTGACATGGGTGCTCGGATAGAACTCTCAAAAAACAGACAAACAAAAACCTCCGGTTGTGATGAAACGCAAAATGAAGCCTCACTGGCCGGGGCTGTAGTTTGAAGACCCCTCCCCCTCTCTAAAAAATTCTGTACTGTGAGGGTTAGAGGTGTGTGTCGAGAAGGCTCTTCCCCGAGCGTTGGTTAAGTCAGGTAACAAGGGGTTATAGTTTATCGTGGTGTGAGTGACTGTCCTTCAGCCAAGCAGCTGCCATCTTGGGGAGTTCGCTTACATCCCCTTGCAAAAGGGTTCTCCCAGCTGGGCTTGTAGACTGTGACTGTTACGGGATCCGAGAGAGTGGCCAGGCGCTCCCTACACCGCCCACTCTCCCTGGGAAGGAGTCTTAGCCACACGTAGAGTGACATGTGGAGTTATGGAGGTGAGCTTTCTCTTCCATGTGGTCCTCTAGCATGTTGCGATGTGTCTAGAGGCACTATCCTTTATAAACTATCCAGTCCTGGGTACTTAGCCGTAGCAACAGGAGAGAGAGTTGGGAAACTGGAGTCTTCCTGGTGTCCGGCTAGGAATCAGGATGGGGTTCTGGAGTAGCAGAGAGGTGATTTGTGGAGAGAGAGTACAGGGAGACGCTGGCTGTCAGAGGAGGGGTGAGAGCTATGTTTGTGAGTGGATTTACAGGAAAATTTGCTTCATTGGTGAGCTTGGACTTAGGAGAGACTGGAGGTCAGTGAGGAAGCTGGCCCAGACAGACAGAATAACACAGTCAGGCTGTTCACACTTAGGAAAGAGCCCCTGGTTCCCAGGGCCGGCCTCACACCCCATCCTTCTGCTGGGCAACAGGCATGCACGTCTCCCAATCTATTTTCCTTGGATGATTAGTTTGATAACAGTTGATTACACCATGTAATCACAGAGGTGGCTGATAAGTACTTGCTCAGTAAACAAATAAATAGATGTGTGGTGGCATCTGCCTTTAATCACAGCACTTGGGAGGCAGAGGTAGGAGATCAGGAGTTCAAGGCCAGCCTGAGCTACGGACTGAGTTTGAGGGTAGCTGAGGCTCCTAGAGACCCTGTCTTTAAAATAAACAAGCATGCTGAGTCTGTGCTCTTGTTCATATAGGGTAATGAATTCACCCAGTAAGACAGTGAATTAACTGCACCATGATGTAAGTGGACATGGTGGGTGTGGATTTGGAGCTGTGGCCAGCTCTGACCTAGGACTTAGGAGAGGGAAAGGAAAACAAACAAACAAAAAACGGGAATGGGCCCAGCATGGTGGTGCACACCCTTAGTCCCAGCACTTAGGCAGCAGAAGTGGCAGGTCTCTGTGAGTTCAAGGCCAGCCTGGTCTACATAGAATCCAGTTAGGGATACATACTGAGACCCTGTCTCCCAAAACAAACAAAACAAAAAGAGGAAGACGGCAGCTGGCGATCTTGGAAAGGACTCGGGGAGGGAACAGGTGCCAACAGCTGGTGGCTGCAGTGGGGTGAAGACACTCGAAGGTGGGCCAGAGCCTCGCCTCAGGAGGCGTTAATACCGCCCCGCTCGCCCCTCTCCTCACCATTCCTAGACGAGCTGTGGGTTGAATGTGGTTCTTTGATTTATGCAGGAATTCACTCTCCATAGCTATATGGCCTTGGCTTTAACAGAACAGGAGCTGAATCTAATCTAATCCAGAATCTAATCCAGAAATTCACTGTTTAGGAAGTGATTTGACATGCATAATGGTCTTGAAGGTGGAGCCCGTCACTGAGTCCTGGTGGCCTTATGAAGAGGAGAGGCTACAGAGACAGCTCAGCAGTGAGAAGTGCCTGAGTTTGGCTCCCAGCATCCTTGTGGGCGACTCACAATGCCTGTAACTCCAGCTGTCTCTGGCCACAGGCACCTGCTTTCACTGGCACACACACAGCACACAAACAGTTTAAAATAATACATCTTAAAGCAGCAAAGGAGACGGAGGGTGGAGGTGCAGCCCGTGGGAAAGAGCTCGTCTGGCAGTCACAAGGCCTTGGCTCTGCTCCCAGGACCCTCACTTCGTGTGGGCAGCAAAGTGGAGAAGTCTTACAGGTTGAGAACGTGGAATGTGCTGGGATGACCCCCACCCTGCCGGCTTAGGCCCTGGGCCCTGCACTGTAGGAACGGGAGGATGCTGGGAGGGAGCCCTCAGCGAGCGTTTGTTAGAGAACCATGAGCTGGGAATTCCAGATAATGAAGGATAGAAAATGGCTCCCCCCACCCCACCCCCCGGGGCATTTAAAAAAAAACCTAAGACATTTAAAACTTCCTTCTTGGGTCATTTTAAGTTAACTGTTGGATATGTACAAGATGGTTAGATGAGGCTAAGCAATTAATTCTGCTGGTTAGGATAACGACTGCTATAATTATGTCAAAAGGAGGGTGATTAGTGTAACAGAGCCCCAGATCTTAGGTTCCCAGACCTTAGCACAGTTGACTCCATGATGGAGGTGCCGTTCAGGCTGTAAACTTCAGCACCACCTGCTGAAAATGAAAACGAAGACCTAATCCACTGAAGCGGAAGTCTCTAAATGCACCAAGCTTGCTCTCTGGCGTCTGTGGTGCTTCTGGCTGACTGTTCTTGCTGACTGAAGTGTGTCAACCCAGGACATGGTTCTCGTGCTTAAACTCACCCTGAGAAAAGCTTGGGCTACAGTGGAGTATGAAACACCCAGTGTAGTTTCCGGCCGGCTAGTAAGGACCCTCTATTGGCTTAAACCCGTGTTGGAGCATCTTCTCTGGTAAATACTTCACAGCAATCAGCCATTACAGAAGTGCTTTAAGCACGCCTATGGAATTCTAATGAGCAAATCAACCCCAACTCCTATGAGTGATAGAAATATTGTCCTGAAACTCGCTCTGCAGACCTCATGCCGTGCCACTCAGGGAGATCCTCCTGCCTCTGCTTCCCCAGTGCTGGGTCTCCCCTGCAGGTCAGGCTGCCCCGTCCGTCCTCTATAGACTGTGCTGCTCCTAATTTGTGGTGGTCCTTTCACCTCTTCTTCCCAGCTGTTGGGACAGGTGTGACCCACCGCGCCTGGCTAACACACAGACCCAGCCTCGCCTGTGTGCCTAGAATGGCCTCACGCAGTTAGCGATGCTGAAGATGGCTGAGTCAAGGCGGTTGGCCGGTGAGGATTCTCCATTCTCTGGAAACACTAAGAGGTGATCGTGTGCCTGGCTGTAGCTGAGGGGTCTACTGGGCGCATACCTGATTCAAGCTGAACCAGCTGAATCTTCTCTCTGAATGAGAACGTGAAGACAGGCTGGGGCCCGTGTGGCCACACTCAGTAGTCACGTCCTCACCGCTCAGATCCCACAGCAGAGCCAGTGGCAGTCCTGTAAGTCCTAAGTGACACTAGCCAGGGTTAGCTTCCTCCTTCCCTCTCCTCCTCACTCCTCTCTCTCCTACCCTGTCCCACTTTGGAGGCAGTATCTCACTGTCGGACATATGTCAGAGCTCATGATCTCATGATGGCTTTCCCCGTGCTGGGGTTTCTGGCATACACCGCCATGCCTGGCCTCTAGAATTGGTTTCCAGGCTGGAAACGTCTTTACTGTCTCTGCTGAAGTCAATTTAAGAGGTAGCGTGTTTTTTTTTTTTTTTTTTTGTTTTGTTTTGTTTTGTTTTTTGCCTCTTGAGGAATGTGGTTTCCTTTGACAAAACTGTCTGAGCGCTGGGGCTGCTCTATCTCCAAGTGGAGACTACGAGGGCCATGGAATGTCTCGGTGGATTCCTGAGCAGAACCTGAGCAAGAGCTGAGTTCGGAAGACGCCACAAAGGGGTGGAAACCCAGAGGGAGTGAGGCCATAAATACCGCTCAGGGCCATTGCATCCTGCAAGAAGGGCAAAGGTTGAAGACAAAGCCCCAGGGGATATGAGTTCTTGAAGCCAGGTGTGGCCGCTCACGTCTATAATCCCAGTGCTTGAGAGACTAAGGCAGGAGAATTGATGGGAGTTCAAAGCATGTGCTACGTAGAGTTTCCTGCCAGCCTGAGCTACAATGAGACTCCACCTCAGAAAAACAAAGGAAGAAGCAGCTGGAAGAATAGCTATGAAATCCATGAAGTGGACTGAAAAGGGAATGTCGGAGAAGGGGGAAGGAAACAGGGAGAGCCTCCAGCACGTCACAGCCCAGACGGAGTAGGAGAGAGGGCGGGGCCAACTGTCAGATGTGCCGACTGCTCAGGACCCAGCTGGTTCTGGCACAGAAAGACTGGGGAACAGTTTCATGTTGAGAGTGAGGGACTTCAGCAAGCATGAAAGCGAGGGACAGTTGCACAGTGGGGCGGGGGTTAGAACGGGCTTGGGGGCCACTCTCACAGGTATCCTCAGTGACTGTTGGTGACAGAGTGTGACAGGGGGTGACAAATGGCTGCCCTTGTTCCTATTTATGGTAGGACTGCAGCCGGTGGAGGAAGCTGAGCCAGCTCTGGGGGCCTGCGATAAGGCCGGGTCCCTGTCTTTCCTGGTTCGCACTCTGCTCTCTGGGGAGAATTTGGGCACCCCTGGCTGGCTCCTCCTCCCCTGGGTAACATCACAGCCACGCTTGCTCCGAACCCTCCCACGCAGCCCACGCTCTTCGGCTGTCTGTGGGACACACTGTGCTTTCACCCAGCCACAGTTCCGACGAATAGGGCACGAAAGGTGACCTCACTTGGGGTTCCCGTCCGAATTCTGACCACACACAGAACGCATCCAGCAAAGTACGAACAGCCCGCTGCCTGTTTTCATATGTCCTGGCTGCTAAGAACGGTTCACATTCTTTTAAAATGATTTTTTTTTTTTAAGTAAGAATGTTTCATGACACATGGAAATGGTGTGAAATTCACATTTTAGTATCCATAAATAAAAAGAGAATTAAGGACAGAACTTCAGGGAACATCAGTGGAGAGCAGCCAAAAGAGAGGGGTCCATGAGGGAGAGCGGCAGGGGAGGACTGCGGAGGGAGGGAGGGGAGGAGGAAGCAGGGCAGAGCCTTGGTCACTCTTTGGTCTCATTGCCCGGCAGCCAGAGATGCTCCCTGTCTGGTTCTCCACAGAACGTTTGCAGGCTCTGGTTTAGAACCGCAGGTGGGTGGCTGGGGTTGTGGCTCCCAGAGAGCATGCTTGTCTAGGATTCGTGAGCCCTGGCTTCCACCTCCAGAACTGAAGAGAGAGCTGTGCAGTGTGTAGAGCGGCAGGTGGCTGTGTGCAGTGTGTCTCCCCTGTGGGGTGTTAAAGCCGTCTCCAGCCGGTACCCCTGCCCCTGCCCCACCCTGCGCCAATACCCAGGCAAAGATTACTCTTCCACAGTGCGGGGGCTCTTAGAGCTGTTGGATTTTGTGTCTGGCTACAGTTGCTGCTGTGCCGCTTAGAGGGGCACAGGTTTCACAGGCTGGAAACCCTGACCAGCCTCGAGGATGAATTACCTAAGTTGTTACTTAATTGCTGCATTCTGTCTTTCCCCCCACCCCCCCTCTCTTTTCTCTATCAAACTTGAAGCACACACAGCGACAGTTTCTTCCTCACCTCCCACTCCTCAGCCCACCACAATCTGGAGTTGACTCCTACTACGATTCAGAGAGTGTTCTCCGTGACTGCATCCTCCATCTTATAAATTGCCAGGCCCGACACTCCTCAGCCCTCCCTGCAGTCAGAGTGGCGCTGGGTGAGGCCCTCCGTGCTTGCATCACCTGGGGCTGCCCTGTTCCTCTCCAGCCAGGTGCTCCTGGCACCTCCAGATTCTGGGAATTAGCATATGCGGTGGCAGTTACTCTCTGCTGACTCCGTTGTACCCACTCTCCAGGACTAGATGTCCCTCCTGGCTTTCCTGGCTGGCTTCCTTGTAGATTCTGCCAGCAGCAGACACTGGCAAAAGATTCAAGGAAACCCCAGAAACTTTCTGCTTCAGTCTCCAGTCAGGTGACTGACAGTTGTGGCCATTGTCGGTAGCCATGGCAGGAGTCTGGACAACAGCCTCCCGGGAGAAATGCCTTTTCTGGGATCCTGAGCTTGATGGTTGCTTCTCAGCAGAGGGATCCACGATGCCAGTGTCTGCGCTGGGTGGCTGCAGGTGCAGGCTGGGATTCTGGCCCAGGCGCTGGAGCCTTGTCTGATCCCTCATCTCCTCTTGTAGTTGCGCTGGCAGCCTCCTCCTCCCTTTGGCACTTCCTGCCTCTTTGGCATCTTTGAAACTGACTTTATATATCTGGTCCTCTCGGTCTAGCTTGCTTCCAATCTCAGCACTGGAGGCTAAGGCGGCTCTGCTGTGAATCTGAGGCCAGCTTCAACTCCCCATATGGGGAGACCCTGTCTTAAACCAAACCAAACCAAACCAAAGCAGCCTGAATTCCAGGCGTGGCTCAGCGCTCCTGCCTGGGCTGTGGGTAGCTGAGGAGGTTGGACCCCTGCAGTCCTGAGTCTTTGTCTCCCGTCACTCTCAGCCTGGCCTGCTGGGCGGTGACCCTCGGGCTCACCATCCTTCCACCCACTCTCCACCTCCGTAGCTGTTCCACAGCACCCAAATTCAACACAGTTAAGACCGTATTTATTCTCGTCTCTCCTCTTTTTGTCTTCCTCCCCCTTCGCCTCCCCCAACCCAGCGCCTCATACATCCTAGACCAGCACTTTACCACTGAACTGCACACAGCCTTCCTACCCCACCTGAGTTTCCCCTTCCTTCCTTCCTTTCTTTTTTTTTTTTTTTTGAGACAAGTGTTCAGTGCTGGCCTTGAACTCACTCTGTAGCCCCACCTTGAGCTTGCAATCTCGTACTCCAGCCCGAAGTAGCTGGGATTACAGGTATGCACCACCAGGCTCTCTAGCCAAGCCCTTTACATCCAACTTCCTCATTATCTCCGTATCCTAGAGCATTTTCTTTATTCTAAGCTCACCTGGGACCTTCTCATCGCGAGCTACAGTGACAGGAAAGTTGCATTAGCATCTTCATGCCTGGCAAATGGAGCTATAGCCACTTGGCCAGTGCTTTTAGTTTTTCTCAAGCTCCAGTTGTCTGAGATAGCAGAACAGTCACTGAGAAATGCTAAATTTGGCTGGTTGTGGTGCTGCACTCCTTTGATCCCAGCACTCTGGGAGCCAGAGGAAGGCAAATCTCTACAGGTTCAAAGCCAGCCTGGCCTACATAGTGAGTTCCAGGCCAGCCAGGGCTACACAGTGAGGCCTTTTCTCAAAATGATAATAACGGTGATGTTATTTTGTGTCATGCCTTGGCTTGTCATTTATTTATTTGTCCGTCTGTCTGTCTGTCTATCTATCTATCTCACGCCCGCACGCTGGCATTGAGCTCGGTGCCTGCACACACTAAACAGGTAGTCTACCACTGAGCCACCCCCCCCCCCCCCAGCATGTTCCCCAGTTCATCTGTGTAGCCTGCTGAGTCCATCAGGCCCTCTTTGTGCTGTGTCAAGGCCAAAGTGGCCAGCTCAAAGGCTGCGAAGGAGCTGCGGCTGCCTTTGACCCTCAGTCACCTGCCTTCCCTTGCCCTGGAATGCTTTTTTCTCTTTTCTCACATTCTGGTCAAAATGGTTTTCCTTCAAGCCTCTTATGTCAGGACCTTTTCTTACTGATCTGATAAAATACCTAACAGAAGCATCTTAAGGCAGGCAGGGTCTGGCTCAGGCTGTGGGGACAGGCAGGGCCCACTGTGGCTCAGGCTGAGGGGACAGGCAGGGCCCGCTCTGGCTCAGGCTGTGGGGACAGGCAGGGCCCGCTCTGGCTCAGGCTGAGGGGACAGGCAGGGCCCGCTCTGGCTCAGGCTGTGGGGACAGGCAGGGCCCGCTCTGGCTCAGGCTGAGGGGACAGGCAGGGCCCGCTCTGGCTCAGGCTGAGGGGACAGGCCATCACAGGTGGAAAGTTCTGGCCTCAGAAGCGAGGAGCGGCTGGCTGTACCGGATGGTCAGCTCTTTCCTCCTTTTTACTCAGACCCTCAGTGTAGCCGGTGGTGCCAGGCACACTTAAGTCCCATTTCAATTAATCCAACCTAGAAATTCCTTCGAAGATACATCTAGAAGTCTGTTTCCATGGTGACTCTAAATCCCACTAAACTGACAATCAAAAGGAACCCTGGTGGCTTCTAAAACTTGTCCTACGCTGTCTTCATCCCCCAGCCTAATAAAACCTCCTAAACTCTTCTTGCTGTGTGGCTTGGGGAATCAAGGGCCTCCAGCTGAGAGCGTCCTGCTGAGAGGGCCCTCCCCCCCCTCCATTCTCAGGTAAACACACTACATCTGGTTATTCCTTGGTCCTTGCTAGACTTTTGGCTCCTGAAGATAGGACTATGCCTCTATGCCTCGCACGACTCTCCCCACTGCCAGGCTTCCAACACTGTGACAAAAAGAGGTCACCTAAAAGGAAGATTTGTTTGAGCTCCTGGTCTCGGTCTGCGGTCACTTGGTCCCGTCACTTGGGCCTATGGGAACATGGCGGGCAGTGAGGGTGCAGCAGAGAGGTTAGGAGGGAGAGGGAAAGGTTGAAATAACTGTCAGGTCACTCCCTCATGACTCACGCCTTCCAACCAGGCCTTACTTTCTGCCTTTCCTGCTGCCTCCATCAGCTCGGGCCACGCCTTCCACGCAGGAGCCTTTAGGGGACGTTTCAAGATGGTGGTACCTCTGCTTCATGAGGGATGCATCTCAAGACCTCAGCATATGCCTGAAGCAACAACAGATAGCGCGCGCACACACACACACACATTATTGTAGTAGCTAATTCCCCTGGGAACTTTAAAACCCTACAGTGTGGATCACACAGGCCACCCAGGTCTTCCGGTCGGGCCTATCAGTAGGGTTTCTGATGTCACGCATGGGCACTAGGCCCCCCCGAACTCCTCAATTTGCATTGATAGGTTGGCTGCTAACAGGGTCCTGCTGTCGAGCATGAACATGTCTTTTTTAAAATTATTTTTGCGTGCGGGTATTTTTCCTGCATGTTTCCACACCACGTGTGTTCTTGAGGCCAGGAGAGGGCGTCAGATCCCCTGGAACGAGGGATACAGAGCCACCCTATGGGTGCTGGGAGTTACACGCAGGCCCTCTGGAAGAGCAGCCAGCGATCCTGACAGCTGAGCCCAAGGCCGTCTTTGATTTTCTGCGAAGCCTCATCCACACACCCTGGCACTGGGCCCTCCAGATGGGCATGAGTCACATGAGCACCCCCCTTCCCTTGGACCTGGATGTCCACGCCAGCAGACCGCACCTCCTCAGGAAGCTGACGGGCTCCAGGAACTTGTATTCCAGCAGGTGTGGCCCCATCCCCACCGGAGGACGCCTGTCTGAAGAGCTGCTGGAGCGGAGAAGAGGTCTACGCGGCCTGGCTCCGACTGCAGACCCGAGCCCCTCACCAGCGCTGCCGCCATTGGTACTATAACCGTCAACAAGACTGGACTTAGAATCACCATGGAAACACACCGCTAGCTGTGCGTATGAGGACGGTTCCGGAAAGGTTTAAGTCAGGAGGAAGGACCTCTCTCACGAGGAGCTGCACTAGCCTGTGGGCTGCGCGCCCAGATCGGACAAAAGGGAGAAAGCCTTCCTGGCTTCCCGGGGGAAGAAGCGGGCTTTGAGAGCCGAGAGAAACCTTAGCCATCACTCCTTTCCGCTAGCAGGCGGCGCTGCTCTAGGACAGCTGGGCAGCCCTCTGCTTCCTGGCCCGACTCGACGTGGCCAGTGGCCTCATACCCCGTCACCATGCCCCATGTCCATCCCGCGATGGACTGTCTCCTCACAAACCCTACACCAAAACAGACCCTTCTTCCTTAAGCTGCTGCTCTCCACCGGTGTGACCGCAGCAACAAGAAAAGGACGAATGCGCACATGTGCGCATGCGCTTTCCTGTACATAACAAAGCGCAGCAGCAGCAGTAACAAGAGAGACACCAACAGGCTGTCAAAGTTGAGAGAGGGCCAGCAAGACGGCTCAGAGGGTCGGAGCGCTGCCGGGCAAGCTTGCCAACCTGAGTGTGACTCCTGGAACCCACAGGAGAGGCGCGAGCCGACTCTGGGCGGTTGTTTCCTGACCTCCACATATGTGTCACAGCATGTGTTCAAACTCACTCATGGCTCATACATGCTCTCTCTCACACACACACACACACATACATGCTCTCTCTCTCTCACACACACATACATACTCTCTCTCTCACACATACACATACATGCTCTCTCACACACACATACACATACATGCTCTCTCACACACACATACACATACATGCTCTCTCTCACACACACACACATACACATACATGCTCTCTCTCTCACACACACATACACATAAATGCTCTCTCTCTCACACACACACATACATGCTCTCTCTCTCTCTCTCTCTCTCTCTCTCACACACACACACACACACACACACGCTTTGAGACAAAGTTTCTGTGCAGCCCTGGCTGTCCTGGACGCACTCTGTAGACCGGCTGGCCTGGACCTCACAGAGATCGGCCAGCCTGTGCCTCCTGAGTGCCCAGTCCCTGTCTTCTACAGTTCTCACTTCTCACTTACAGGAAGCCAGTTAAAGCTCGACCTTCGGCGTTCCTGAGTCTCCTCCTCTCCTCTTGCCCTTTGGGGCCATTCTTAGTGAAAACAAGGGTCATTAGCAAAGAGCCCAGAAAGTAGCTGAGTGAGGACGTGAGCAGGTCAGGTGCGGCTGAGACGCTCTGCAAACAGGTGACTCAGTGCAGGAGGGAGGCCAGGTGAGTGCGTTCTCTCCGGGAGGCTCAGACCAGTGGTAGGGGCCCACTCCCGCAGCCCCAGCACTCAGGAAGGTGAGGTAGGAGGGTCACAGAACTCCAGGCCTCCTGGGTTACAGAGTGAGGCATGTATGTCAGCCCTCCCCAGGCCTTGGGTTCAAATCCGAGCACCAAATGAACCAGGCTTACCGGTGCTTGCCTGGGTAATACCAGCACTGGGTGTGTGGAGGCAGAATGACCAGAAGTTCAAGGTCATCCTCAGAGACATAGTGAGTTCTAGGCCAGCCTGGGATACATGAGACCCTCTCCCCAAAACAACACAACAACCTCTCCCCACTCCCCCCTCCCAAATGATTGTTTGTTTCTGGAAATTTCTGCTTGATACTTGCAGGCTTGGCGTTGACTCCAAGTACTAACCTACGGAAGATGCAGCCTCAAATGGGAGGCCGGCTACGCTCGTCCGGGAATTTAGAGCCCCGCGTTCAACGCAGGGGCGGGGAGGGTCTGAGAGCGCTGGGGTCTGCTGAGGAGGTTCGACCCGATATGGCATTCTGCCGCCAGGCGGCGCTGCTCCGAGGAGCCCGGCAGCCGCGGGCCGGAGCCCGGCCTTCCACCAGGGGCTCCAGAGAGGCCCTTCCCGGCCGGCCGGCCTGGGGACCAGCTCTCCGAGAGGCGCCTGGCCGCAGGTCTCTCCCCAGCGACCGATGACGCCGCACTCCGCCCCTCTGCGATTGGTTTAGCGAAAGGGGGCGGGCACTATTGGAGATGCCCCGTGGGAACGCTGCGGCTCTGGACGGGAGCGGGGCCGAGACTGCAGCCGCGGCGCCCGCGCACCGAGGGTGTGACGGTATGGACCGCGAGCAGAGGCCGGGGGCCCGGCTGCTGAGGCTGCTGCAGCTGCTGTGGCTGCTGCCCCGCTGCTGGGCGGTGCCCGACGGTAAGAGCCGGCTCCCCGGGGTCCCCGCGGCAGCAAGCCCGGGGAACGCCGCAGTGGGGACCGGGGCGCCCGGGGGGGCTGTGGCCGAGAAACGGTGACAGCCTGCGGAGGGGTGGCCGGCAAGCAGCCCGGGCGTGTCGCTCGCGCCGTCTGTGAGCTGGCCGCTTCCCAGAAGAAAATGGGACAAAAATGACAGGGCTGGGGTTTGAACACAGTAAGGGTAAGCGCAGCCGCGGGTGGTGGCGCGGGGCTGTATCCCCAGCGCCCAGCAAGCCGGGTCGGGAGTCCAGGGGCAGCCTCGGCTACACAGCAAGACCCAGGCTCCAACGCCCGCCGTAAGGATCCTCCCTAGGCTGTCAGCTCGCAGTCCTGACACGTGCCTCAGTTTCTTCTCAGGGGCGGCTGGGGCGGGCTGTGAGAGCGACCGGGAAGGCCCCCTCGCGGTGTGTTTGTTATTCTGGGTGTGTCTGGGGGATTGCAAAGCGGGTTGTTATTTCCTGCAGCCGGGGTTCCGGTCCCCCAGTTCTGCCCGTGCGAGGTGGGGACTGTTTACCTCAGGGAAGAGTTGTCAGAGAGGCCAGGTGCCAGGAGGTGGCCCAGAGACTGGCTCACTTAACACTCGTGTCCAGGGGAGCCTGGGGCCACGTCATTCCGGCCCAGGGAGGCCACGGCCCTTGCCCACACCCCTCAGGGCCAGAGTGGCATCGTGCCTCCTGCATCAGGCCGAGGTGCCGGCTGGGCTGGGGCTTGGTGAGGAGCCAGGCTGTCCCCGCGGCCCTGCCCTGGAGCAGCGCGCACACAGCCAGCCGAAGGACCTGTTGCTTCCTTTGCAGACCTTTGCTTTTTTTGTGGTTTGATTTTTTTGACTCGCGCGCCCCGGGCTGGCTGTATGTAGCGGAGGGTGATTTTGGACTTCTGATCCCCTTCCTTCACCTCCCAAGCCCGGGCACCGCAGGGGTGCGTCACCATGCCGGGCTCTGTTCCCTACAGGCGCAGACAGTCGCTCCTTCACATGTCAGGAAGCTTGGGAAGATCCCTTCACTTCTCTCTCCCCGACTGGGAGAAGAGACCTAAGTAGCAGGTGTAGGCGGGCCCGGGCCATATTCCTATTACACCCCAGCATAGAAACCTCACTGTTTTCTACTTTAAAGAGAAATCGTCTGTGTGTGTGTGTGTGTGTGTGTGTGTGTGTGTGTGTGTCTGTCTGTCTGTCCGTCCCAGTCCCTGACCGCACTGTCTCTCCGCAGCGCCGACCCCGGTGCGGGGGGACGGCCCTCGGAACCACACGTTCCGGCACACTGTCTTCTGCCAGGACCGGGAGCCCAGGGTCGGGCTGTCTGAGAGCTACGATGAAGACCAGCTGTTCTCCTACGACTTCCAGCAGAGCAGCAGGGTGCCCCGGCTGCCTGACTTTGCCCAGTGGGCTCAGGAGCAGGGAGATGCTGCCGCCATTTCATTTGACAAAGACTTCTGCCAGTTTCTGGTCCGGGAAGTGAGCCCACAGGCTGAAGGGCAAATCCCGGTGTCCAGAGGTCAGAGCCAAGGAGTGGAGCTTCTGGGCTACAGCCTTACGCCCCCAAACTTCTTCACGTTATCTCGCTTCTTTCACACCTCCTTGTTCTGCCTGGAGTTCTTCTTCTCTTTCTTTCTCTTTTGAAAACATTTATTTATTATGTATACAATGTTCTGTCTGGACACCAGATCTCATTATAGATGGTCCTGAGCCACCATGAGGGTGCTGGGAATTGAACTCAGGACCTTTGGAAGAGCAGCTAGTGCTCTTAGCCTCTTGCACCATCTCTCCGGCCCAGCTTGGAGCTTTCCTTTTTCACGTTAACCCTTCTCCCATCATCCCCAAGCTACAGTCTGTGCCTTGCGTGTTGCTGTGGGAGGGAGGGTTGGAGGCTCTGAGAGTCTACTGAGTGTGAGGAAGTCGACTCCACTGCAGCCAGCATTCATATCACAGGCCTGCAAGGCGGCGGGATGCGCTGGTAAGCCAGAGGCCAGCCTGGCTCCGGGCAGGAAGTCCAGGCAGAGGGGTCCACACAGGGGCCTAGCTGCAGCTTCTGCCCGGAAGACCCTCCTTGGAGCCGGTGTCCCTCTGTCTGGGTCGGCCCCATCTCTGTCCTCCCCTCCGAACAGTGGCACTCTCTAAACTTGTCCCCTCTTTCCCGGCACCGCCCCCCCCCCCCGCAGGCTTGCCGATAGCTGAGGTGTTCACACTGAAGCCCCTGGAGTACGGCAAGCCCAACACGCTGGTCTGCTTCATCAGCAACCTCTTCCCACCCACCCTGACGGTGACCTGGGAGCACCAGTCCGCCCCCGTGGAGGGAGCCAGCCCCACGACCATCTCGGCCATCGACGGACTCACCTTCCAGGCCTTCTCTTACTTAAACTTCACACCGGAGCCCTTTGACCTTTACACTTGCATCGTGACCCATGAGATTGATCGTTACACAGCAATCGCCTTTTGGGGTGAGGCCCTTTCCCCCAGAAGTCTGGTCCTCTGAGAGGCGAAAAGGCCCAGGCCCGTGGGAGGGGTACTCTCGTGTTACTTGGATGTCTTCAGCCTAGTCCTCACTCTAGCCAGCTTCAAGCTTCCATGCCTCAGTTCTCCCTCATTATCCCAGATACCCAAGTCCCCCTGGGCAGAATGCTCCCTGTTGGACCTCCAGGCTGATCTCGCCCTTTCTGCTCTAGTGCCCCAGAATGCCCTGCCTTCGGATCTCCTAGAGAATGTTCTGTGTGGTATGGCCTTCGGCCTAGGTGTCCTGGGCATCATCGTGGGCACTGCCTTCTTCGTCCACGCCTGGAGACCTTGCTCAGGTGGTAAGTCGCTCGGGAAGGTGAGGAAGCCAGGTACAAGAGCGCCAGTGTGGGTGTGCTAGGATTCTCCTCTGGTGTGGGGGCCTGTGTGCAGCGTGCTGGGGCTCCATCCTGCAGTTATGGGGGACCCTGTCATGCCCAGTTATGGGGGACCCTGTCATGCCCAGTTATGGGGGACCCTGTCTTGCCCAGTTATGGGGGACCCTGTCATGCCCAGTTATGGGGGACCCTGTCAGTCATGCCCAGTTATGGGGGACCCTGTCAGTCATGCCCAGTTATGGGGGACCCTGTCAGTCATACCCAGTTATGGGGGACCCTGTCAGTCATGCCCAGTTATGGGGGACCACAGACACAGCTTTGAGTGGGGGACGGGGTAACTGGGGACTTGTGAGGAACGCGCTTGGAGGGGACTTGAGAACAAGCAGAGTTAGGACTCAGTTGGGTGTGCTGTGAGCTGAGGGGACACTTAGGGAGGAAAGCGGCCCTTCCGGTGACTTCCCTTCTCCCTGCTCTCTCCTCAGGCTGACTCTGCCAGAGCTTGGGGGACAGCGCTGGAGTCTGTGCCTCCCCAGGGTCTCTCCTCGGCACAGAGGTCCCTGGGATTCCTCGGGGTGTGTGCCGGTGTGCAGGGGAGTCCGCTGAGGTTCTGCTGTCCCTGGACTTGCCTCCAGGAGAGCTTGATCAGGAGCCCAGGACACCAGCCTGCACCACCTCACACCTTCTCTCTTCCAGGAAATAAACCTTATTTCTTAACACCAGCGTGAACGCTCCCTTGCCACACTAGGAACGCTAGGCTCTTACCGCTGGGCCGCGCCCCAGCCCACGGTGCCTTCACTCCTGGAGTCTGCTTCTGGATCCCTGTCCTGAGTGGCTTGTCATTTCAGATCCAGCACACCTTGACCTGGACACGGCTCATTAGGGAGGGAAATGGGAAAGCCCCTCTCCTCAAGCTCCTGTTCCCTGATCTCAGCTTGGCTGACGGTGGCTTTTATCCCATCAGCTTGTGCAAAATCCACGGGAGAGGAGGCAGCTTCCCGAGAAGTCCTAGGAAAATGGTTGAGGAAACTGCGTGTGTTTTTTGATCCCCCCCACGCCCCTCGTCCCATCCTCCCCTCCCCCTGTGTTCTCCCCTCCCCCACCTCCATACTCTGTTGCCAGTGAAGCTTTTTATGGTTTGTGCTCCCCCACCCCTGGGTACCTGGGAAAACAGGAACACAGGGTCCTAGCTGCAGTTTCTGCCCAGAAGATCCTTCTTGGAGCTCAGGTGTCCTCTCTGGGATGGCGCCATCTCTGTCCTCCTCTCCAAACAGTGGCACTCTCTCTACTTGCCCCTACTTTTCCCGGCACCTGCTCCCACCAGGCTTACCTGTGTTTACACTGGGGTGTTCACACTGAAGCGCAGGGCCTCCAGCTGCTCCTGATAGCTCAGATCAGTTCTTCGCCCATGCCCTCCGAGCTCCCGAGGTGAAGTGGGAACAGCCCTTGAGGGCAGAGGAGCAGGGTGCTTCCACCAGTCAGCCTCAGGAACTCTCCTAGGGCAACTGCTGGGCACTGCCCAGCAGACGGAGGGAGCCTGGCACCTGGCCGCTGCTGGTGAGCTGCTGCACACACATTCTGTTCTTTGCTTTCTGTGGGATCTGGAGCTGCTGTGGAGCTGCCTAAGGCTAACCCAGAGAGTTAGCATGGTACTGGCAAGGCCATCTCCGTTTTTCATGTTGAATCAGTCTAAGGGACGTCAGGTAGTTCTTCCAGGCGTCGGCTCTTCCTCGACCACGTCATTTCTTAGAGCGACGTGTGTACATATAAAGACGGCAGGAGTGCGTGTCAGAGTGTGCTCTCGGCTGAGTGACGTGCTGAACCCGTGTCCTCGTGTCAGTTTTCAGTAAAGGATCATAACAGTGGCGTGTGCTTCCCCTGTAGAGCTGTTGTAAGCCCAATGGTTACTTCTTTCTTTTTGCGATGCTGTGTCTTCTCTGTTTTCCATATGTGTGTGCACGTTTTTGCGAGTGTGTGTGGGTACACAGCCGAGTGGGAGGTGGGTACCAGGAATCCACCACCCTCCCTCTGTCTTCACCCTGTCACTGTGGCAGGGTCCCCCTTCAGACCCAGAGCTCACCCACGTGGCTAGGCTGGCTGGCCGGCCTGCTGAGTGCTGCCTCCTGTCTTGACTTCTGAGGCTGGGGTGATTAGCGGCCTCCATGTCTTCCTGGCCTTTGGGCCATCGGACTCAGGACCTCAGACTTGTGTGCCAAACACTTTAACTGTCCGTCCATCTCCCCAGCCCCTCATGCATGCTGGGTAAATGCTCTAACCACTTATCAGCACCCCCAGGCTTCTGTGAATCTTAACCCCCGTAGAATGCTGAAAACAGTGTCACGTGGAGAAAGGGCAGGATGAGAGCATTGTCACCATTTGTCTGGGCCACAGAACCTAGTGACCTCAGAAACTTCCTTCTGCCTGTAATTTTTTTTACTTCTTAAAAACTTGTGGCGTGTGTGTGGTGTGTGTGTGTGTGTGTGTGTGTGTGTGTGTGTGTGTTTGCCCTGCCTATGTGTCTGAGTACCGCATACAAGCCTGGTGCCTTCAGAAGCGAGAAGAAGGCATGAGCTCTCCTGGCTCTGGAATCATACCCGGCTTTAAGCAGCCGTGCGCACACTGAGAAGCAAACAAGAGTCCCGAGAGAGCCATCTCTCAGCTGCTGAGCCATCTCTTACACCCTTGACTCTATCTTCAGCTTTGATTTTCTCCCTTGGAGATGCTTTTTGGTCTTATTCCCATTTTGTCTCTGTGGGTCTGATCCATATCAAGTTCTAACATTTTCTAGTTTCTGTTCTACTTCAGTTGGCAATTTCCTGCCAATCAAAACTTAAAACTATTTTATTTTTTTATTACAAGGTCTCACCTTGTAATATGACTCTGACCAACCTGGAACTTAGCAGGTAGAACAGGCTGACCTCGAACTCACAAGAGATCTGCTGCCTCTTCCCTTAATCCCAGCACTTCCATTAAAGACGCAGCGTCTTACTGGATTTTCGCCTGTCCCGTGCTGGCTCAAGCTTGGCTCAGGTGTGGCTGAAGTGATCCCCCTGCCTCCACCCCCAGCTCCTGCCATTACAGGCAAGCACCACCCTGCTTGCTGCTCTTGAATCCAAGTAAGAGCCAGGCCGAGCCTGCTCCGCTGTGAGACTGAATGCGGTTGAGTGCAGTAGGCGAGGGACCCCAGGAGAGCATGCCAGGATAACGTAACCTGGAGGCATCAAAGGTGTCTTTGGCCTGTGTCCCCTTTTCCTTTTCTTTGAGTTGAAGCCTCCCGTAGCCCAGGCTGGCCTTGGACTCTCCATGTAGGTGAGGATAACTTGGAATTCCTGGTCCTCCCGCCGCCACCTCCAACTGCTGGGATTGCCTGGATGGGCCTCTTCTGGAGCAGAAATGCTGCCCAGAAGGAAGCCCATCCCGGGCAAACCTCCTTCGTCCTTCTTGCTTGGTGGCGCCATGCTTGTTTTCCTGCAGCGCATTCGCATCTCGGCCACCGCAGGTCCGTCCACACCCAGCTCCTGCCCCTCCCTCCTGGCCCTCCTCTGTCTTTCTTAGAATTTTCAGACACAGACTTTTCAGGGTTCACTTTCTTGTTTAATGATAACTTTTCACCAACTGGTTTGTAATTTGCAGTTCCGAGGTCAGGGAGAGGCTGTCGGTCAAAGCGGCTGCCTTTGTCCGCACCAGCACCAGGCATCCTTGGCGGTGAGTGGGTGCTGGCAGGGTCTCACTCACTGGCTCTCCGTGGGTGGATCGTGAGGCCGGCACCCTCCCACGGGTTCCTTTCTCTGCCAGTTATTGATGTAGACTTTTTTTAAATGCCAGTTTTGCCATTTTGAGACAGGAGCTCGCATAGCTGAGACGACCCTGGACTCCTGATCCCTGGCTCCAGCCTCCCCAGTGCTGGGACTTCAGGACTCCGCCACCTGTTTTGATAGTCCTCAAACTGTATTTCCAGCTTTTTCATGTGATTTCTGGGGACATAGAATGGATGCCGAAATGCCTTCTGCTGAGCATCATGGTACACACTTGTAATCCTGGCACCAGGAGGCTGAGGCAGGAGGATCCCCAAAGTTCAAGGCCGTTATGGGCTGCATGCTGAGGCTCTGTCTCAAGAAACAAACAAAAACCTCCCAAACCAAAGCCGACAACAACAACCATTCCAGCTGGCTGTTCTCCAGTGGAACCTGCATACAGTTGATTTCTTCCCGCAACAGAATTGTTTAGTCTCAGCTGTCAGACCCCTGTGGACAAATGATGACTGCTCCAGCATTTCTTTTTTTCTGTCACAAAATGGAGCCTTGAATGAAAACCATCTGCCCAGAAGAGGAAGCTGAGAGCTACATAGAATGAATTTAGGAAACGCCTAGGAGAGAGTCCTATGGCTAAGGCCACACCCCCAGGGGAAACGCAAGGTCACAGGCGGGGATGGTGTTGATATCAGCACCTGCTTTTGTTTCCGATAGCTCCATCCCCTTGTAGAGCCGAAGGCACCTTCCAGGCTTGGGAGCTAAGGGGAGCCAGGGCTAGACCCCAGTGCCTTCCTCTTGCGCGTGAATCCAGCCTGCTGGCCAAGGTCTGCCTCTGTGGCCGCTCCACACCGGATGCTCTGCCCACTGGCTGCGGTGCCTTCTCTTCCCTCCCGTTAATCCCTCTGGCCTTATTGCTAAGTAGCCGCGACACCAAGTTTTCTCCCACTTCTTCCCTGGCCTCAGATGGGAAGACCTGGGGGCAGGATCCCATCTTTCTCAGGTGTGGCGGTTGGTCCCCTGAAATGCCTGGGGCGTTGATATACCCCAGCGTTAGCCCGCTGGGGCGTGTGGGACCCGGGCATGTGGACAGGCAGGAGGAGAGAAGAGGACTCGCGGTGTGGGTCTGCACAAAGTGGCCTTCAAAGAACGTCCCGCGGGACCCTGGCTGGGGGGTCCTGCTGCCGCGAGGTGGTGAAGTGATGGCGGCGGGGCGCTAGGCGTGGGAACACCCTGTGAGGACGGAGCTGCGCGGGCAGAAGCCTGGGGACCCAGGAGCCGCTTGGCTGAGCACAGTCTCCGGGGTTCCCCGTTCTGCCCCTGACAACCTCCCTCCGCGTCCACTTGAACATGGAAGTGAAATCTCCTCCTCCTGCTTCCTGCGGGGTCTCCCAAGGTTTCACATCTCCTTTGGCGGCCCGAGTGGAGAGCCAGACACCGGAGGGAACTCCGCCGGGCCTCGCCGCCGGGGCCACGCCCACGTGGGTGCAGGCAGCCGCGCAGCGGGGCTTCCTGGGGGCTGCAAGTGGGTGTGGGGTGCGGGGACCCGACTCCTGCGAGGGAGGGAAGGCAGGCCGAGGCGGGGAGGCACGCCGCGCTCAAGCTGGCAGAGGCTGGGGGGCTCCAGGGGCAGGAAGGCGTGCGGGGGGGGGGCGCATTGGGGGGAGGGCTGCACTGCGGCTCCCCGCTTCCTCCTCTTCTCCGGCTCAAGGGCCACCAGCTTCTGCTGTCTGGGGTTCAGCCCAGCACGGGAGGAAGTGAGTGAGCGGGTGTGTGTGGCGGGCGTGTGCGTGTGTGCTACGCAGTGTCCGTGTGTGAGCATGTGTGTGTGTGTGTGCGCGCGGGCGTGTCGGCGTGTGCGTCTGTCATAGTTCATGTGGTCAGTTCAAGACTTTGCATGAGCGAGAAGAAACTGTCAGCGGTGCGGTTCGCGGCTGGAGGAAGAGGCAACTCCCTCTAAAATCTCCCCTGTTGTGTGTGACCCTGCGTGGAACGGGAGACGGCTCAGTTGGGAACGCGCTGGCTGCGGAAGCCTGAGTGTCTGAGTTCAATCCCCAGGACTCACACACACACACACACACACACACACACACACACACACACGTGGCTGTGCACGGCTGTGGCCCCAGTGCTGTGGAGGCAGAGGCAGGCCCGTCCCTGGGCTCGCCAGAGAGGTCGCCCAGCCTACTTGGCAAGTTCCAAGCCAGCGAGACACCCTCTCTGAAACAACTACAGCCAGCAAGGTGGGGGGCGTCCCCGTGGACTCCGCGTACATTCGCACACATGCGCGTGCGCGCACACACAGAGGCGCCCACATAGGGAGCAGGTGTGCACACGAGCGCGCGCACAGTGTGCCCAATAGACTTGGTCTTTTCCCGGAGAACGGCAGGGGGACACATCTCTTTTACTGGTACCTTCATAATCCAGAGACCAGCCCGACAGGATGGAGCATCAGGACACATTCAGGGAAGCTGAGAGTGGGGGGGGGGGTTGGGGGAGCTTGAGTTTTGGGCGCAGGTCAGCGGTTCACCAGGAGCGTCACTAGGGCTGCCCTAGAGATGCCTGAGTGCAGGGGGAGAGGGTTTCCTGGCTCCCACAGCAGCGTTGCAGCCTGGGAGGAAAGGAACCCTGAGAAGCAGCCCTGGAGGGATCGGGTCTCCCCGTCCGCCCCGTCCGCCCCTGCCGCCCTGGAGGGATCGGGTCTCCCCGCCGCCCCTGCCGCCCTGGAGGGATCGGGTCCCGGCCGCCCCTGCCGCCCTGGAGGGATCGGGTCTCCCCGCCGCCCCTGCTCTCTGTCTTTCACAGTCTTGCTTTGATACAAGGCAAATCTGTGCACTCTCCTTCCTTCCCCACAGCCCTGCCTCTGAGCCTGTGTCCTCCCGAGTGACAAGGCAGGGCAGACCAGGGGCGTGTGCGCTGTCTCCTAGGTGACCGTCTTTTCAGAGACGAAGGTTGTCTAGAAGTGGCCTGTTGGAAGAGGGGAAAGTCATTCCTGGCCCTCAGGGAACCACCCCCAGGCCTGTGCTCAAAGCCTAGGCCACGAGGAGGTTTACCTAGTAACTGATGACGCTAGGCTGAGACACTCAGGGATTGGTCTGACACGCCTACCCAGCTACTCTAACCACTTTCCCTTTGGGACCCAGGATTTGGTTGAGTTTTCGGGTGTAAGTTTAGGCTCTAAGGAGGGGCCAAGGGACTTGGGGCCAGGTCTGAGCAAGGAGCAAGGGACCTGAGCAACAGGCACCACATTCACCTCGGTGTGTGAAGACCGTTTGTCCAGGCTGGGGCAGGAAAAGCCCAGAGGCCCCTGCCAGAGCTGCCCCAGGGGCCAGACCTTCCTGCACCTTCCGAGAGTGGAACATGGCCGCACTCCTGCTGCTGCTCAGCCTCAGCCTGGGCTGTGTGGGCGTAGGTAAGGCCCTCCTGGACCCCCCTCCCTTGCTGCTGTTTGGGGAAAACACGTTCATTTTCGCTAGCAGGTTTGAGGGCCCCAGGCCAGCCAGTCCCGCTGCTATGGCTCTCCCAGCACTGTGGGCTGCATTTGACAGCAGTTTGAAGAACCAGTCAGTTTCGCAGATTGTGGAATGGATGCCCAGCAGGGACGTAGGTTAGGACGGGAACTGCTGCGTCCTGGTGCCTAGCATGGCACCTGGCATGAAGAGAGAGCTCTGTGCCCTTGTATGGAGTCAAAAGCGAGAACATTTCCAGCACAGAGCAAGGCTGACTGCCTCTCTCGACTCCGTTTCCTTTTCTCTCCTCTTCCTCCCCATCCATCTTGTCTGTCTGTCTCTCACTGGAGACAGGCACACTGTATAGCCGACTAGCCTTAACCTCATGGCAATCCTCCTGCCTCAGTGCAGTGTGCCCACCTCGCTTACTTTACCCTTCATCTCCCTGTCAGCAACGTGCTGCCCCGAAGGTCTGTTTTGGGGTAGACAGCCATGCTAACCGCACAGGAATCTTGGGGGGCCCTTCCTGTCACTTAGCCTCGCATACAGAGGAAACGGTGCTAATCACTTTTAACTTTGTGCACACGCATCTCCTGCTCATTCCCGAACCTGATGCCTCTGACAGATGTGGGAGTTAATCACGTCATAGCGTGTTATGTCGGGAGAAGAGTGGGATTAACTTTAAAGTGTCTTCTGGTTTTTGTTTGGTTTGCTGTTGTTGTGTCAGGAAAGCCTGGGAAACTGAGTCATTTAAATATATAGCCTTAACACTTAAGGCTGGTGCAGAGCAAAAACAATGGCCGGGTTTAGTTTCGGGGCCTGGAGAGGTGGCTCAGTGATTAAGAGAACTGACTGCTCTTTCAGAGGACCCAGGTTCAATTCCCAGCACCCACATCAAGGATGGATAGTAAATCCCAGAATTGCCCACAACTTCCATCCAGCTTGGCTGAGTGACAGCCCCGTGGCTTGGGAAACAGAGCGGGCATACAGTCTATGCAAATAGACTACTGTTGTTCATTTATGGCAAGAGATTAAGAACATTCTTTCTGTCTCTCTGTATGTGTGTGTGCGCACACGTGTGTGCCTGCTTCTCTGCAAGGGCACCACATTTGTGTAGTTCCTGAGGAGTCCAGAGGGCATCAGAGTCCCTTGAGCTGGGCTTGCCCTGAGCCACAGCCTGTAGGTGCTCCCTGGGCATCAGGTTTTCCGCAAGGGCAGCACCTGCTCTTCAGCAGCCAGCCACATCCCCACCCCCACGAGGAATGTTTTAAAGAACAGGGACAGAGGGGTTCCCGGGGTGAAGTCCAGAGAGCCCAGGCGCAGCAGATGCAGCAGCTTCGGCTTCCTGGGAGGCGGGGTGTGCTCCTCACCACAGGGGTGTGTGCCCCTGCCGGGAAGGTCTCAGAACCCCGCAGCCTGGGCGTTTTGTTTTGTTTGGTTTTGTTTGTTTTTGAGACAGGATTTCTCTGAGTAGCTCTGGCTGCCCTGTACTCATTTTGTAGATCAGGCTGGCCTCGAACTCAGAGATCCGCCTGCCTCTGCCTCCCAGAGTGCTGGGCATTGAGGTGTTTGCAGCTGCATCTGTCCCCTGAGCTTTTTAGGCTTCATCAAAGAGATAGGATTTAGTTTTAACCAGGCTCCAGCTCTCCCCCCCCCCCCCCCGCTCCGGAAGGATGGAGGTAAAAGTCTCTGGCTCCATCATATGAGATGTAAGTGCAATCATGGTTTCCACTGACAGGCCCCACCCCAGGGCTCCTCCAAGACTGACCTCATTAGAGCAAAAGACCCTTCGGTCGTCCAGTCCCAAGGGCTTCAGGGCTCCGAGTGAGGAACCAAGTTAACACTCAGATGTGAGGGCAGAAGTTGCACCCATCCCTAAGGCATCCTAAGGTTTTAGTAATGCCGGGCCGGGATCTGTGGGCGGTTGTGCCATGCCGACACTGACCCATCTTCCCTTCTCCGACTCCTCCAGGTGGCTTTGTGGCTCACGTGGAAAGCACCTGCCTGCTGGATGATGACGGGGTTCCGAAGGACTTCACCTACTGCGTCTCCTTCAACAAAGACCTGCTGGCCTGCTGGGATCCGGAGGAAGGACACGTAGCCCCCTGCGAATTCGGGACGCTGGCTAACTTGGCCATGTTCATTTCACAGTACCTCAACAAAGACGACAGCCTGATCCAGCGCTTGCACAATGGCCTCCAGGACTGTGGGACGCACACCCAGCCCTTCTGGGATGCGCTGACCCACAGAACGCGTGAGCAGAGGGTGGGGCCGGGGCGGTGGTGGAGTGCAGGGGCCAGTCGGGGAACACGGACAGGAGGGCAGAGGACACGGGGATTCCTGAGAAGCTAAGGGTTGGTACCTGGGCAGGGAGAAACGGTGCGGACCTGGAATGTAGGAAGAGGGAGTCTGGGCAGGGAGGGGGGAAACAGTGTGGTTCCGAGATGGAATGGAAGATGGAGAATGGATGGTGTGAAGAGAAGGTACTGACAGGAGGGCCAGAAGCAGGTGCCACAGCATGTCAGGTTCAGATCCAAGGCAGAGAACCCCCACGACTTCCCCCAAAGTCCTCCTGTCTCTTGTTTTTAGTTAATTAAGGATTTTTTTCTTCAGTCCTGGGGATTGAACCTATGGGCTTGCACATGCCCAACAAGCTCTGTACCCTTCTGATTGCTCTGAGGCAGGGTCTCCCCAAGTTGCTTGAGCTGGCCTTGAACCTGTAACTCTCCTGTTGCAGCATCCCGGCTAGCTGGGACTGCAGCCTGGGTCCACAGCCAGGCTCGTTCCTGATTCTTTAGCTGAGGTTTTGTTGCGTGCAGGCGTGGGAGGGGAGACTGGCAGCGTTCCAGGGATTCCCGTGCCGGCTCTCTTCCTCCCAGAATCCTTTGCAGTGAGAACAGCTCATGGGAATGGCTTCAAGGTTGTGAAGTTGTCTAAGGTACAAACGCTGAAGCGCACCCAAGGTTGGAGTGGTGCGTCGTAAGACGCGGCCTCTGAGCTGCCTTCTCAGCCTCACCTGGCCGAGATGGTCACTGAAGATTTTCACTTAAGATATTGCTCAAAAAGTGCTGTGTTAGAGGCGAGCAGGGGAATTCTTTGGGAGAATAAACTGGTAGAAGATGGCGGTCTTAATAATCTCATTGCCAGGCATGGAGCTACAGGCAGGTGATCTAGGAGGCAGGAGAGCAGGAGTTAGGATCATCCCAAGCCCTCTGGTGAGTGTGAGGCCAGCCCGGGCTATATAAGACCCCGTCTCAGAAAACACACAAGGGGGTTAGGGATTTAGCTCAGCCATAGAGTGCTTGCCTAGCAAGTGCAAGGTCCTGAGTTCCGTCCTCAGCTCTGGAAAAAAAAAAAAAAAAAAAGACAGCCTGAGGCTTCCCCAGAAAACACACAAGCCTTGGCTGTGCATGGCAGACAGCTCACGGCCCAGACCCGGCGTTTACCAACTGTGATCAAACTTGACTTTGGAGGGAAAAAGAAAGGCAGTGAGAGAGTGGGAGGAAGCCCAGCGAGGTGGGGTGCGTGCTATTTCCCCTTTCAGCTGGTGGCCGGAGAAATCCTTGAAAGGACGGAAGGCGCCTCCCTTGCCAACCCGAACTGTTTCTCCCATGCAGGACCGCCATCTGTCCAAGTAGCCCCAGCCACTCCCTTTAACACGAGGGAGCCTGTGATGCTGGCCTGCTACGTCTGGGGCTTCTATCCGGCGGACGTGACCATCGTCTGGATGAAGAATGGGCAGCTAGTCTCTCCTCACGGCGGCAGCAAGACGGCCCAGCCCAACGGAGACTGGACATACCAGGCCGTCTCCTACCTAGCCCTCACCCCCTCCTATGGGGATGTCTACACCTGTGTGGTGCAGCATGCCGGGACCCCCAAGCCCGTCCGTGAGGACTGGAGTAAGTGGGGACTGGGAGTGAGCCATGGACAGACGCCTGGCTTGAGGGAGAGAGAGAGGGGGATGCTGGGACTGAAGTGAGGCTGGAGGATCCTCTTGAGGGTTTGCAAACTGAGTTAGGGTTATGCCGCTGCTGGCAGATGCGGCGTGGATGCCTTTCATCTGTTTGAGGGAGCGTAGACTCGATAGCATCTTCAGAACAAACCCCAGAACTCACTGTGATTGTTTTCCCAATAGTCAGCCATCTTGTCAGGACTGGGAATGAAACAATAGTGAAGACTGAAGAAGAACCGGGATTTCCTCTCGGGATAGGGCTGTGCTGAATTTGGGCAGCTTTTTTGAGCAGAAGGGGAGAGTCCAGCCGAGGCTGGCAGACACTTCTGTGGATATGTGAAGAGGCTAATTGATAAAGAACTCACTGACACTGTTTGAACCCTAGGACCAGGGGGAGTTAGAGGTAATGAGAGAGGGTACATACCAACTTGGAGATTACTGGAAAAGAAGAGAGGGAGAAAGAAGGGGGAAGGGCAGTTAGGAAAGGCCAGGAGCAGGGTCCTAGCCTGGCTGCCCAGGCCAGGCCTTCCTTCCCCTGTGGGGAGCTTTGTATCTGCAGTTGGTTCTGGTGGGTCCCTGGGACGGGTTGGTATCCTGGTTAGGGTGACTATTGCCCTGACGAAACACCATGACCAAAAGCAAGTTGGGGAGGGAAGGGTTAATCGGCTTCCACCAGCACATCCTGGTGTATCACTGAAGAATGTCAGGGCAGGAACTCAAGCAAGGGCAGGCACCTGACAGCAGGAGCCGCAGGGGAATGCTGCTTACTGGCCTGCTCAGCCTGCTTTCTTATAGAGCCACCCGCCCAGGGATGGCCCCACCCACAGCGGGCTGGGCCCTCTCCCATCCACCACTAATTAAGAAAATGCCCTACACTGGGGGTTTGTCACAGCCTGATCTTACAGAAGCATTTTCTCAGCTGAGGTCCCCATCTCTGAAATGATTCTAGCTGGTGTCAAATTGACGCAGAACTAGCCAGCATAGATGAGAAACAAGAGAGAGGAAAACACATATGTCCTTGAGCTTTCCGGACCAGGTCTCCTTGGTAGGGCACACAGGAGTTCCTTTGGTGAGAGTGCTCTCCTAGTTTTTTTTTTTTTTTATTTTTTTGGGGGGGGACTGGAGAGATGGTTCAGAAGTTGAGAGCACTGGCTGTTCTTTGGAAGGTCCTGAGTTCAATTCCCAGCAACCACATGGTGGCTCACAGCCATTTATAGTGAGATCTGGTGCCCTCTTCTCTTCCGGGGTGTGGGCACACATGCAGGCACAGAATGCTGAATAAATAATAATAATAATAATAATAAAGAATCCAGTTGGGAATAGCTCTGGCAAGTGGGATGGCAAAGGCTGTAGGGTGGGAAGATGGGAGACTCTGGAGGGAGAAGTGGGCAGTGTGGATGCGGGGCTCACTCCATGGAACTTTGGGGGCCCAGAAAGAGAGGGGACGTTTTAACAGGAAGCTGCTCCGAGCGAGGCTGGGAGCCAGCATGGGCTCTGAGGAACCCTGGGTGGCTGGGGAGGTGGCCCGGGGAGCGGAGGGCCCCACTAGGCTGGGGTGGGGGTGGAGGTGGGGTGGGGGAGGGGCGCAGAAGCCCGGAGGGAACTGTGGGAAGAGTTTCCTCAGGGCCGTGCTGGAAGAGGACGGTGTGTGCCGACCCTTCCGACCCTTCCAGCGGCAGGTGCCCTGAGGCTGAGCCGGAGACATTAGTTCTAAGAACTTCCGTTACTCCGCAGTGGTCGGGCTGTCCCCCATCCAGACGGTGAAGGTCTCTGTGTCTGCAGCCACCCTTGGCCTGGGCGTCATCGTCTTCTGTCTTGGTTTGTTCAGCTGGCGGAAGTCTCGCTCCTCCAGTGAGTGATCCCTCCCCAGTCCTCCTCCTCCTGCTCTCCTCCTCCTCCCTGTCTCTCTCACTTTCTGTCTGTGATTCTCTTACTAGCACTTCTGTGGTAAGGACCTGAAAAGTGCTGGGTCCCCACATCCACGGGGACTGGTATAATCAAGCATCTTCCTCTTCTAGGCTACATTCCTCTCCCAGGATCCACGTACCCGGAAGGTAATATTCCTGTTGGTCTTGTGCTCACTGGCACAGAACAGCTTTTAACCAAGAGGGTGATTTAAGGATGCCATCATCCAGGCTGTGATGGTTTGGGAGAGGGAAGAAGGGAGTCCACACTCCCAGAGTTTAGGTGGGGGGCAGGCAGGAGGTAGTTCCTTTGCTGGGCCTTTGCATTACCTGTGTGAGGGCTCAGGCACCAGGCGGTCATAGACATGGCTGGCGGGTGTGCTGGATTGTCACCTCTCACCGTCTGGTTACTGTCGCCCCTGCAGGATGGCACTAGAGGCAGAACTGCACGTTGAGAAGGAGATTCTTGAGGAGGCCTCCGTACCCCCAACGTCTTCAGGACTCCCCGCCTTCTGGCGTCATAGTTCCCTCTACTGCGTTCCCCTCCCCATGTAAATGTTAGCAGCTCTGGGTGGGTCGGGGGGTCTCCATAGTCCAGTCATGGTCGCAGGCTGTTTTCCCAAGGTGAACTGGTCTGAGGAGGGGGTTCAAGGCCCTGGTGAAGGCTGCACCTCGTCACAGCAGGCCAGTATGTCATCGGTGATCACGCCTAAGAAATAAACTGGAGGAATTACTGGCTTCCCCCAAGTTTGTCCTGGGGCCTCGGTTTCCCATTTGCAGGAAACAGAACTGGAGGCAACTTTGAAATTATAATTCATAAGAAGAAATTGAAGTGTAGTGAGATAGAGTCCCCACGTGAGCAAGAGGGAGGGGCCAACCCATTAGCTCAAAGAGGCCTTTGGAAACTGCATTTTATTTATGTGTGTGTGAGTGTGTGTGTGAGTGTGTCTGTGTGTATATCTCTGTGTGTGTATGTGTGTGTGTACTTGTGTATGTGTGTGTGTGTGTGTGAGTGTGTGTCTGTGTGTGTATATCTGTTTGTGTTTATGTGTGTGTGAGTGTGTGTCTGTGTGTATATCTCTGTGTGTATATGTGTGTGTGTACTTGTGTATGTGTGTGTGTGTGTGTATCTAGAGGTCAGAGGGTCAGAGGGCAGTGTGAGGAGTCGGCCCTCCTCTTCCACTGTGTGGGTTCCAGGGTTGACCTCAGGTTGCCGGCTTGGCGGCAGCTGCCCTCATCCTGCTCACCTTAGCAGCCTGTGAGTGCTCTAATGAGGGCTAAATGAATTGTTCCTGTGAAGAGCCAGGATTGTGCCTTCCGCGAGCCCCAGCAGCCGCCTTTGCTGTTGTTACTCGTGGCTTTTGCTCCTTCCACAATCGTGGGGGGCGGGGCATACGAGTGCTTTATAGTTTCATTCCTCTGCCTCTCACAAAGGCTCCCTGAATCGCAGAACAGGAAGTGAGGTCAGGGACGAAATCGCTTGTCAGAGGCCAAAGAACAAATTCTCCGTGGGGTGTGTGTTTACCTGACAGCTTATTCTGAAAACCTTCTCTGGATGGTTACTCCTCCTTAGGACGTCACCTTTCTCTTCCTGGCACCCCAAACAGAGACATTCACCTGCTGGGGAGATTACACCTAGAGGGGAGGGTGCTCCGCTGATGTCTGTTTGCCGGGTGTAGATAGTTGGTCTGTGGAATTGCTTTTGGAATTAGAGTTGGGAACTGAACTGCCGTAAGAAAAGGAAGCTGGTGGCTGGAGAGCTCAGTGAGTAGCTCATGGGCTGCTCTTTCACAGGGCCTGGGTTCAGAACAGAGACCTACATGCAAGCAAAACACCTGCACTCGGAAATGAAGAAATTAATAACAGAATCAAGAGAAAGAAGCCTAACACGTACACACACACACACACACACACACACACATGCGTAGGGAGGAGTTTAACACAGCAGGGTCGCAATGGGTTGTGGACACGTTTGTATGTGGGCTCCTGCGGGGGAACCCTGAAGGCCAGGATCTGACGAGCTGGGGAAGGGGTCAGGTAAACTGTGAACTTCATGGCAGGTGTGGGTGGGTGGAGGTCAAGGGGCTGGGTCCCTGGGCCCTAGCCGGCTTCTGTGTGTGGGGCCTGGAGAGGAGTTGGGGGGCTGTGTGTGGGGCCTGGAGAGGAGTTGGGGCAGCCCTCCTCATGAAACTTGACATCCGAAGTTATCATCTTCTAAACAGTGATCCCCACTGTCAGGTGTGCAGGCAAATCCAGGGGCCTGCACTCAGGGGCCGTTAGGGTCCCAACCATGTCTATGTCACCGCCTGGGCCAGGGGCTCTCTCTGCCTGCCCTTTCTCTCCCCTTCCCGCTGTCTGGGGAGCCTTCCCTCCCCCCATCTCTCTACCTCTCTGCCCTCAGGGCTCACTCAGGCCCTAACACCCTTCTTCCCTTCCCTCAAATCAACCTCCTTCCACCCTCCCTGTTCCATGGCGTGTAATATTCATAACACGCGCTGCACCCACAGTTCTGTCAGGAGAATCCTGGGGTTAGGGCAGCATACCTTATGTCTGGGAAAGACAGAGAAACCAGTGGAAAAGGAGAATGCTCAGCAATTCTGGCTAAGACAGAGTGGTATGTGCTGGGGGTGGGAACTGAACCCAGGTCCTGCGCGGGAGCAGCTGAGCCTCTCCAGGCCTGGCACTTTGCTGTGAGACACCCTCAAATCCCCGACAAGCCCATGCCATCCCTGGCATCATTTACTTCGCTTTTCCTCGGGTGCCGGGTGTGCCTTTCGGGACGCACAGACACGCTTTCTTGCATTCCTTGTTGTTTGGTGATGCAGATCCCTCCACACAGGAGCCAGGCCCATCTGCTCCTCACCCTTTTCTGGAGTGCCGCATCCACACGTGGTTTCCAAGGCCGGTTTTAGTTTCCATTGATCGTTCACGGCTCTGCTTCAGCGATTTGCTTTGCTATTCTTGTCTTTTCATTTCCTTCCTTCTCTGGCCTGTGCAGTCCCTCTTCACCTGTGGTCAGCTCACGTGACTCTAACTTTTTTATTATGGTTCCTGATAAGTGTCTTTAAAGGTGACCATTTCCTGCTAAGACCTGCGTCCACAGAACCTGCTGCACCGTCTTCCTGTCTTTTTTTTTCCCCACAAGCCCCACATTTAACAGCAACAAAATTACACTAAATTCCGTAGTAGTGTTTCAGTTTCTCTCTCTCACACACACCGGGGATCAAACTTCGGGCTCTCCACAGGCTAGATAAATGTGCTTCACCTGTCACTTTCTTTTGCTGTGATAAGGCACCATGACCAAAAGCAGCTTACAGGAGGGAGAGCGGGTCTGGGTTTGCGGTTCCGAACCAGTACAGGCCATTGACAGGGAAGGCACAGCCTGGCTGGGGCAGGAAGCGGGCTGGTTGCTCCTCACCCACAGCGGGAAGCAGAACATGCAGGCAGGAAGCGGGATGAGGCTGGAAGACCTCAGAGCCGTCCCGGTGACACACTTCTTCCAGCAAGGGACCGTCTCCTAAAGGTTCCGTAACCTCCCCCAACCGAGCCCCCAACTGAGCCTCCAACCAAGTGTTCAAACAGCAGAGGTGGTGGTGGCGGCATTTCTCATGTGAACCACACTCAGCTACAACCCAAATCTTTCAATGTGTCTGTGTGTTTGCCCGCATGTATGTATGGGTGCGCCTGATGCCCACTGGAGGCCAGAGAGGGCACTGGATTCCCTGGACCTGGGGCACAGACGGCTGCGAGCTCCCACCTGGGTGCTGGGAACTGAACCTGGGTCCTCTAGAAGAGTAGCCAGTGCTTTAAACCACAGAGCCATCTCTCCAGGCCCCTCATTTTAGTTTTATTTTTTGAGGCAGGTGCTCACGTAGCCCAGGCTGTTCTTGAACTGCTATTGTAGCCAAGGATGATCCAGAATTCCCCCTCTTCCTCCTTCTCCACCCCAGCACCACCATTTCTGCTTTTTGTGTTAGTGAGAGCCTGCCTCACCAGAGAAGTTGGCCACAGATACAGGTTGGGCCCTGCGCTGTCTCTTCAGGTGGATGTCGGTAAATCCCTTCTGGAGCCTGGACCTCCCCTTGGCTTCCTCCATGGTCCGTCCTGAGCTGGATTTCTGGATGCCCTTTTGTTCCCAGGACATTGGTTTGCTGATGTGTAGCCCCTTTCTCCTGCTGTCACTCAGCATCTAATTCTGCACGTCCTGGGCCTTCCTTGCTTGTTGTAACAGCGCTCCCTTCCAGTTTAGGGAGTCTCTGAGCACCACATAAAGACACCAGGTTCGCTATGCTATTAGCCCACAGCTGGCTTAGAGGGAACCTTAGTTGTCTTATCCGGGAAGACACTTGAGGACTGTGATTGCCCCGTGTCTTGAGGCCCTTCATGTAAATGGATAGAAAAAAAAATTTAACAAACAGTGTGTGTGGGGGCTGACCTCAGGATGAGCCCCTAGGGAGCTACTCCCATGAGCAGCACATAAATCTAATATAAAACACAAATCCTGCCCGATGGTGTAGAGGGCTGTGGGAACAGAGAGCCTCAACAAAGGGGAAAATGCTTGCTGCAGGGGAACACTATTTGGTGCTCTGTAGAGCAGGCTGGCCTCAAACTCGGAGATCCACCTGCCTCTGCCTCCCAAGTGCAGGGATTAAAGACGTGCACCACCGCTCCCGGCTCATAGAGATGATATTTTTCCCCTTAGTGTCAAGCTTTTTAAGAGTTATGCGTTCCCCGTGGTGTAAGTTCTTAACGTGGTGAGGAAGCTGACCGTGAGGCCTCGAGCGTCACGCTCTGCGCTAACCCGGTTTGCTGCCGACTCAAACCTCCTGGTTTAGTCAAACCAAGTCTTTGTGTTTGAAGATACTCAGGTTCTCACCACCTCCCCGAAGGTCCCTCTTACTGTCGAGTATAATTGACCTTAAAACATCTCCAGAACTTAGACCAACAGAGCTGTTTTAAAGCTACCCAACGGAGTGCCCAGGCAGGGTAACTTGACCTAAACTCCTAGACCCCAAACCAATAATTCCTGCCATGAAAAAGAGTGTTAACTATGTCCAGCCAATGGGACTTTGCTCCTGTTGATGTGGATAGTGTCAAGGTCATGTTCTCTCTACCACGGGAGCCAAAAGCTCTGGAACTCAGGTGGGTGGTGGCGCAGGCCTTTCAGCCCAGTGCTTGGGGGGCAGAGGCAGGCCTGGTCGGTAGAGTGAGCTCCAGGACAGGCAGGGCTACACCGAGAAACGCTGTCTCAAGGATGGCTTCAGACACTGTCTTCCCTGGAGAAACTTCAGCTCTATCGACTGTTGGTGGAGCCCTAAAATTCTGGGTAGAGTAGTTTTTATTAAAACAAACAAACAAACACACACACAAACAAACAAAACTCTTTAATGAGAGCAACAATCCTGGTGGATTCACCAAAAGTAGCCAAAAGTTATCAGTAGATCCAAAAGAGACCTTCCTCAGGGTGTCTGTACAAAGCCAAAATATACTTTTAAAAGGCAGTTCACAAGGCCAGGAAGATGACGGGGGGCGGGGGGGGGGCACAAAGGCCTTTGACCCCAAGCCGATGACCTGAGACCTATCCCCAGGACCCTCAGGGTGGAAGGAGAGAGAGAACCTACTCCACAAACTGTCTTCTGGCATCTACTCCCATGCCACAGCACGCACGGGTTAGCATAACTACACTAACAAAATGTTTAAAAGCAGCCACAGTAAAAGGTGAGGGAGCTATGAAAAATCCCAGGCAGGAGGGACTGCAGCCTAAAGCTGGGTGTGGTGGTGCACGCTTTTAATCCCTGCACTCGGAAGGCAGAGGCAGGAGGATCTCTGTGAGTTCGAGGCCAGCCTGGTGTATACAGTGGGTTCCAGGACAGCCAGAGCTGCATAGGGAGACCCTTCACCACTCAGCTCCTTGACTCTCCATCACAGTCTCACATAGTCGAGGCTAGCCTTGACATCTCTAAGTAGCAAGGATGGCCTTGAGCTCCTGACCCTTGACCACATCTGGAGACCAAACCCAGAGCTCCCTGCACGCTAGGAACGCAGCACACCAAGTGACCCTCCTACCCCTCAAGACCGCTTTTCTGCTTGCACAGCTCCACCTTTATCAGACCGTAAAGATGCCCCTTCCTGGCTCTGTTGCCAGATGCACATACATAGAAATTCCTTCATCCCTTCCCTGGCTTGCATTTGTGGGCTTCTCACGGTGAGATCCTTCACCCAGTGTGTGAGAAAATTCGTGCAGACGCTTGAGATGGCTCAGCAGGTACCTGCCGCCAAGCTGAGGACCTCGGCTGAGTGAAGTGAGTAGAAGTCATCAAGGAATATCCAGCAAAGCATGTGCCCAGGGCTCATGTTATACTACAGAGACAGAGAGACACGCAGAGACAGAGAGACAGAGAGGGAGGGACACACACACACACACACACACACACACACACACACACACACACAGGGCTCATGTTATACTACAGAGACAGAGAGACAGAGAGGGAGGGAGACACACACACACAGACACAGACTTAGAGAACATGGCCAAAAGACTCACAGGGCAAAGCGACACAAGGCAGAACCATGAAAACTCGCTTTGCTCCGGCCAGCCGGGTTTCCTGCTGCTCGCCAGTCTTTGCTGACACCTACAGGCTACAACGTGTTATTGACTTTTAAGTGGAAATTTAAACTGTGCCTTTGGGGGATGCTGCTTCTGGGCAGGCTCTCCCTTACCCCCCACCCCCCGGGCTCAGCGGACCTGAGAGAACATTTCTTGAATATTCCCAGAAAAAAAAAATCACATCAATGTTGAAGATCCTATAAGGCTGATGGATGATTCAAACTTCCTGCGGAGAAGATCTGGAGTTGAAGACGGCGGAGTTGAAGATCTAGAGTCAGACTCACCTGGCTCTTTCTTTAGTGTCCTGCCAGCCATGCGGAGTCCACCGATGAGGCCGAGGTGACGGCCAGCCCTCGGTTCAGTTCTGTTGCTGTGGGAAAATTCCCTGACAAAAAACAACTCGGGATAAAGGGCTTAGTTCAGCCTACGGCTCCAGGTGACAGCCCTCACTGTGGGGAGGTCAAGGCAGCTTGGAACAGCTGCTCACTTCACATCCGCAGTCACCAGCAGAAGAAATAGTGCACGTCTGCGCCCTGCTCATGCTTAGCTACCTGTTCCCATACGCTTCAGGGTGGCTGCCCAGGGAGGATGTCACCAAGGTGGGCTGTCGTCACAGTGGGCTGTCACAGTGGGCTGCCCAGGGAGTGATGTCACCCGCAGTGGGCTGCCCAGGGAGGATGTCACCACAGTGGGCTGTCACCACAGTGGGCTGCCCAGGGAGGGATGTCACCACAGTGGGCTGCCCAGGGAGGGATGTCACCACAGTGGGCTGCCCAGGGAGGGATGTCACCCACAGTGGGCTGTCACCACAGTGGGCTGCCCAGGGAGGGATGTCACCACAGTGGGATGTCACCACAGTAGGCTGCCCAGGGAATGATGTCCCCCACGGTGGGCTGCCCAGGGAGGGATGTCACCACAGTGGGCTGGGCCTTCCCACATCGGTTAACTTAGTTAAGACAATCCCACACAAACATGCCCACAGGCCAACCCAGTGTTGACTCCTTCACCGAGAGTCTTTGCCCAGGGTACTATGAGCTATGTCAGGTTGGCAGTTAGCGCTAACAACCAAGCATCCTCTCAATTTTCAGGAAAACTCTTTGGGAAACATTAACTTAGCCATCTGCTGCCCTCCACCAGCCCCAAAACTCAGAACGTCACAGGATGGTCCCCGAAATCTACAGCAGAATCTCCCGGCGCTGCTGTGAGCCACTTGCTGTGACGTCCCCACTAATATATTTTGTGGGTGGCTTGATTTACGACGTCCTATAAAACGTTCACACAACTGCCTTCCTGCCATGGGGCAAACCGACTCCGGGTTCCTGGAACATGGCCCAGAAAAGTAAAACCTCTCATTTCCTTTAAAGTGAGAAGGGTGGTTTTGTTTGTTTGTTTGTTTTTGTTTTTTACAAAATACATGCTTAAAACTCAAGGGATTCTGTGACCACAGTGAAAATCAGGTAAATTAGAACTTTGGCGGCACAGGTGTCAGCACACAGGTGAAGCTGGTCTTTGAGACTGTGCGTGCGGGTGTCTGGGTCCAGCTGAGAAGGTTGCCGCAAGCGTGTTCCTGGGAGACCGCCCGCACTCCCGCTCTCCTGGCACTAGATTCCATCCCCTTGCTGTGAGAGTCAGAAGTTCCAAAAGTGACTGATTTTCACGTCTTGTGCACTTAGAAAAGTGATGCGTTTCCTTTGACAGTTTCTTTAGCTGTTGCTGTTTTCAACTTCGTATCTTGGGTTCAGGATAATTAAAAAAATGGAGAGATCTCGTCACCCTCCCAAACCTGTGAATGGTCTCATCGGGTAGCCGCTAGGTGGCGCCAAAGGCACGTGCTTTCACGACTCGGCCCGAAACAGGCGCTTGACCGCTTGGTGCCTATCAAACCGGCAATCCTAGAATCAAAGTAACAGTGTGGGGGAAACCGGAAAACAAGAGGCAAAAACAAGACTTCAGATCTCGCGTGGTGTACGGGTGAGGTCTGGGAAAGGACCCTCGGTTGAGAAATGTCTGCCTTAGCTTGGCCTGCGGGCAGCCGTCGCCGTCGGGCATCATCCTGGTGAAGGGTTGCTGCGGGGGCGGGACGGCCCACTGCGGGCGGAACCATCCCTCGGCAGGCACCCGGTAAGTAGTCAGCTGCCTTCCCGGGGCCCCTGCTTCAGTTCCTGGCCTGACTTCCCCCGGGGTCGCCTGGGAGCCGGCTATGTCAGCCCTGTCCTCATCCTATGCGTATCCTCCCGGCCGGCTTTGGATTATGGCGTTCATCGCAGCAACGGAAATCAGGCCAGGACATCTGGCGACGTCCCTCTGCGTGGGAAGTTGCTAACGTTTCAGTGACCGGGTTTAAAAGCCTTGTTGAAGAGTACAAATCCAAACGTGCACTCTGGACAGAAGGCGGTGGAAGGTGGCCGTGTCGTCGTGTCTGAGCTCGGTCTTGCTTTCAGAGCGATGACAGGTGACGGGCCTTGGTGAGACAGCCACACGTGGGCCCTCCTCTCCTCTGATCTCACAGGCGGATGGACACTTTCTGCTTTCTGAGTTCCCGAAGGCCTCTGCTGTGAGTCACCGGGTAAAAACTGGGACCCTCGTGGGAAACCCCAGAGGACACTCCCCAGGGTCGGGGAGATGAGCCCACCAGGAGCTCTTTATCCTCAGTGTTTGTAGAAAATAGAATTATTGGCAGAAATTTACACATTTAAGTGGATGTTGTATGTTGTCTCCTGTCCCTGTCGGACTGGAGCAGGGACTTAAAACTTCACCAGAGGGGCTGGAGAGATGGCTCATCTTGCACAGGGCCGGGTTTGGTCCCCAGCAGCCACAGGGCCCCTCACACCTGTCTGTAACTCTGGTTTTATTTTTATTTGTATCTATGCTTCTATGTGTGTGCACATGAGTGCGGTGACCACTAAGGCCAGCAGGGGGCATCAGATCTCCTGCGCTGGAGTTACAGGTGGCTGTGAGCTTCATTACTCACACGGGAACCGAACTCTGGTCCTCTGTAAGGGCAGGGTGCTCTCTTAACTGCCTGGGCGGCTTTCCAGCCCCTTGTCCTTCTTAACTTTCCATTCTTCAGTGCTTTCCCCCTCCCTTCTTTCCTTTCCTTTCTCCTCCTCTTCCACCTCGTATCCACAATCCAGCTCTGTTTACTTGAGGCAGGGTCTCTCTGCGTAGCCCAGGCTGGCCTCACACTTCTGCTCTTCCTGCCTCTGTCTCTGAGTGCGGGGCACGCAGGTGTGCACCACCAGGCCTGGCTGTGTTTGGCTTTCCAACAGGAAATGCAGAACAACAGGTGGGACACTCTCGTTTCGGTGAAGGGAAATATTCCAGACCATTCAGAGGTCCAATAGCGGCCCCCTGCCTCCCCCCCCGCCACCCCCCCCCCACCAAGGTGCTGCTCAGCCCGTGGAGAGGAACCAGGCTTCTGTGCTGAGTCACCTAAGCCACCTGCCTGGCCACTTCTGCCCCAGGAACTCCTCCTGCTGCTTCCGCTTCCCCAAAGGGGTGGCTGCTTCCCTCTCCCGCTGCCCTTCGCCAGGGAAGTGAGTAACGGACGGTCCCGTTTCCTCACGTTGCTCTCTCGAGCTGAAGTGTCAGGTGCGTGGATCTGATCCACAGTTCGGGACCTCAAAAAAGGTGGGGCAGTGGGTTTTGTTTTTACTTCATCTCAGAATTTACATCCCTCTTAGCGGTCCTTACAGTTGGTCATCGGAGCCTCTGCAGGGCTGTGTAGTCACCAGCTCCCCCATTCCCAGCCCCCAGGCTCCCCCGTTCCCAGCCCCCAGCAGCGTCCTGCTCCGTGCCTGCGCTGGGTCTCAGGAGGGAAGGCATCCTTGGAGGTGGGTGTAGGAAAGGCTGGGCCGCTCAGCAGTTGGACACTGCTTCTCCAGCTCTCCCAGAGTGGCTCCCGCTCCGGGAGGCCCACTACTGTTTTCCGGGTGTGCCAGGCACACGCATGAAAAGACGCCTTGACTGAGAGACCACAGGAGAAAGCTCTCATCCCCATCTTCAGTTCAGAGGAAGAGCTTTAACCTCACTCCGTGTCTTCTGCGCGCTTTCCAGGGCAGGCAGGAGCGGACAGAGCCTGGGGTTCAGCCGATCCTCAACCCTGTATGCTCTCTGTCTCACGGAAGTCCTGGCTATCGGCTCCCTTGGATGTCTAACACCTGAGGGCCGGCCCAGCTCCAGCTCGGTTCTTCCCTTAACGCCTGAGCTGTGTTTATCCTGAAGTTTTGGCAGAGCCACGGGGATCTGATCTGGGGTTGCCTGGCAACGGTGTTCACTTATTTGGGTAGTAGTCTAGGTGTTGGTGGGAACGGAGGTGTAAGGGTTAATCTCAACTGTCGGCCTGATGAGAACTAGAACTACCCCGGAGATAGGCCTGTAGACTTGCCTGGGGGGTTATTTGGAGTTAAAGTCCCCTGCGGGAGGCACCATTCCCTGGGCTGTATAAAAACCCTCTTCAGTTAAAAGCAGACAGTGTTTGAGCAAAGCAGTCGCCCTCTTCTGGCCACCACAGGTACTGCATGCATGTAGTGTGCATACATGCAGATACACACATAAAGTAAAAGCACATCTTTGTTGTTGTTGTTGTCTTGTTTTTAAAGCTATGTGGGGAGTGTCCTCCGTGTGAGCCTCTGTGCAGGGTGGTAAAAAGAGAGCAATACAGATGAGCTGGTGCTCTGGGTCCGTCCTGTCTATCCTGCCCCGCTGTCCGCTGCTCACCATTCTCTTCTCCCCGCCCCCCCCAGTTCTTTAGGGAGACAGACGCCAGACACCCTCTGTACCCGGAACTGAAGCTGCTGGGCCAAGTTGGCATGTTTCCTCGACTGCTGTTTCTGCCTCCTCCTGAGATGGTTTTTCCCAGCAAGGACTTTGGAAGTTTTGGTTAGGGTGACCAGGTCCCAGTGGAGTGTAACATTCTGTAACACACGGGCTTACTCGAGATCACAGGGGTTGGAGTCTCTTCAAAGGTTTCTTTAAAATCCTGGCAGCAAAAAAGTCTATGCAGAGGCCTAGGAGCGCTGAAGGCTAGAGCTGAGGGCCGTGGCAGGAAGGGAGAAGGCAGGAGTCCTGGGACCCTCATACGTCAGGGGAACAGCAATTCTGTGCATGAAGTCCTAGAGCAGACAAAACCCCTCACTGGATCTACTTCACGATGCACAGACAACACAGACAACAAAGGGCTAGAGTTACAAGCAGCCGTAAGCTTCCTGGTGTGGGTGCTGGGAACCGAGCCAGAGTCCTCTGCAAGAGCAAGAAGACTGTGAACCGCTGAGCCATCTGTTCAGCCCTTTCCCTGCTGAGCAATCTGTCCAGCCCTTTCCCCAGGTGTCATTTTGGTTTTTGAGACAAGGTTTGACTACATAGCCTTGGCTAGCCTGGAACTCGCTATGCAGAACAGCCTAGGCTTGAACCCATGGAGATCCTCCTGCCATCACCTCCCATGTGCTGGAATTAAAGGCACCGGACCGCTAGCTCCAGGTCTTCAGATTTTTGAGAACTTTTAGGTACTTTATATCTAATTTCTCTTGTTATAATAAAAAAACGTACTTTCTCCTGAAATTATTTTATTTTTGTTGATGATGGTGGTGTGTGTGGGTGTGTGGATGTGTGTGCGCTACAGTCCATGTGTAGAGGTCAGAGGGCAACGTTCAGGATTCTCTCTCTGCACTGTAGGATCCAGGAATCGAACTCATGGTCAGGCTTGGTCAGCCAGTGCTTTCCACCCACTGAGCCAGCTTGAGGGCCTAAGTAAGTATATCTGCAGGGGTCTAATTCTTTCAAAGTCCAGGTTGGCCTCCATCCTACAGAGTTAGACACGTGACCTTTTCATTGTGCATAGCACCAGGTCTCGAAAGGACATCTCCCTGTCAGTACTGTGATGGCTGGGTCTGTGTCAGCTTGACACAGGCTAAAGTCACTCTCGGAGCGGGACTTGAGAAAATGTCAGCAGCGATTTTCTTAATTAGTGACTGATGGGAAGGGCCCAGGCGTGGTGAGCGCCGCCACCCTGGGGTCCTGGGGTCTGTAAGGCAGGCTGAGCAGGCTGTGATGAGCAACCCAGGAAACGGTCTCCCCCACGGCCTCTGCATCACCTCCGGCCTCCAGGCTTCTGCCCCCTCCGAGCTCCTGTCCTGACTTCCTGAACAGCGGGGTGCAAGTGTAAGCGAGATTAACCCTTTCCTCCCAGGTTGCTTCGGGCACAGCGACAGTAACCCTAGCTAGGACAAGTGTATGCTGTACTTTGAGCACAAATTGCTTTCTCATTCACCTCCCTCTTCCTGTCGACATGGCTCCACTTCCTATAGACACACTCTACTGTCCTGGACATGCAACTTTTTTTTGAGACAGGGTCTTGCTATCTATTCCTGACTGGCCTTGAACTCACAGGATCTGCTCTGTCCCTCCAGGGCTGGGATCAGTCACATGTAGCATTTTTCATATGTAATGTTTTTACCAGCTGGTTCCAAATGAGTTCTTCCACTTGTGGCTTCATCTTAGATCCTTGTTACCGATGTTTTGTTTCCAAAGCCGAGGATCCAAGTGTGGGTTTGTCTCCATGTTGCAGGGTTGGCCCGGAACACACTTTGCGGACTCTGCCTCTCTGGAACTGACCGGGGAGTGCTTTAGTGCCCGTGTAAAACACAGTTCTGGGGCCATGTGGTTTCAAAAGCTGAAACAGCTTTTGGCATTTGGGATGAGATTTAAAGGCAGAATTTTGTGAGTCTTCTGCCTGGTTTTCTTTCTCTCTTTGGCGGTGAAACCACCTCGTGGCTCAGAGCCAACTGTGGCCGGTTGATACCTGGTGACACATGTGTGCCCTGTTGAATAGGGCCTTTTGAGAACTCAGAAAGCCCCAACTTGCAGCGATGTCCCCTGCAGATAACATCAGGTTGCCAGTGGTTAACAGCTGCCTTTGAGAAGTATTTTACAGTGGGCCTGCCAACCGTGTCAGCCAGCTCCGGCTCTTTTGTTGGTTTGCAGGATGCATGTGTGCCCTGAGGTCAGAGGGCAACCTCAAGCAGTCAGCGGTCTCCTTTGACCTTGTCGGTCCGGGGCTCGGTGGCAAAAGCCTCTACCCACAGTCATCTGGCTGGCCTCGTATCTCTTGACATTTCTGTTGTATATACATTTCAGCTTCGGCTCTCTTTCTTTTTCTTGCCCTTATTTTTTTCCTTTGTCTCAGTTGTTCTTTAAGCCATTTGCCTGTGGGAGACGTTTCAGACTCTTTGAACGAAGAGGGTAAAGATACAGTTATTTGATCCATAGAAACAGAACGAAGCCTTCCAGTTTGAACAAGCTTACGTTTCAGTCTGTTTCTGGGGGACTGTGTTCAGGCGTGGCACAGGCTTGAGGGGTCAAGGCTAACTGAGCCTGGAGAGTCCCCACACTGTCCCCCCCCTCAGTGCCTTCTCAGTTCCTCTCGCCGGGGAGAGCTCTGTCCTGGTGCCTCCGAGCAGCTGTGAGCTGGGGCTGGTTTTGGGGCAGGCTGGGAGTTGCGACTCTGCTCGCTGGCCGCTTTCAGTTCTGGCTGTCTGGATCCTCTCCAGAGTTCTCAGTGGCCATCATGGGAGAGAGAGGCTCTTAAACTATAATTTAAAATGCGATAAACAAATACCTTAATGGCGAGGCTATGAGCAGCTCCAGATGTTGTTTCTAGACACCCGACGGAGAGCGCCCGTCCCAAAGGTCTGGGGCAGTTCAGAGCCCTTAAACCTGTGTGCACAGCCCTCTAGCTTACTCACAGGTCAGCTCAATACACCTGCTTTTTAAGTTGTTTATTAGCAAAATGGCGCTGAGCACCGGGCATGTGAATGGAACCGCCCCAGGCTCAACGGCCTTCATTTGACGGGAGGGTGAAGGGGATGGTTGCCGATGCCCAGGACACACAAAGAGGGAAAGTGGGAAGTGGGAGCTGTGTTTAACAGGGTTCCTGGGGCACCTGTGCCTCAAATGAAGCCTTATCTTCCTTTTTTGAGCCTTACTTCTGAGCTGCATCCAGCAGTCCTGTGAGAATTTTTATGGTTTGCATTCTTTTTCTGTTTTTGTTTTGTTTGTTCGTGACAGGGTTTCTCTGTGTAACCTCGGCTGCCCTAGACTTGCTTTGTACATCAGGCTGGTCCCGAACTCACAGCAGTCTGCCTGCTTCTGCCTCCCTGAGTGCTGGGATTAAAGGCGTGTCCCACCACAGCCAGCTGGTGTGCATTAGTTTTAAAGATGTTTTATCTTGTGTGCACGTGAAGGGCAGAGGTCTAGAGCAGGTGACTTCTGCAGTAACCTCCTACCTTACTTTTGGGGCAGGGTCTGTTGCTGTACTCAGAGCTCACTGATTTGGCAGCCACCACGGTCTGTTTCTGCCTCCCCGCCCTGAGGTTCCAGGCAGGTGCACTGGGCGTGGCATTTGCATGGGTTTAGGGAATCTAGTCCCAAGTTATTGGGGCAAGCAGCCCTTTACTGACTGAGCCATCTTCTCAGCACCAGATCTACAATATTAAAGAACCACTCAGGGGCTGGAGAGGTGGCTCAGTGGTTAAGCTGCTCTTGCAGAGGACCCAGGTTCAGTTCCCAGCACCCACATGGCAGCTTAACACCAGACTCCAGAGTTTCCGGTACCCTTCTTCTGGCCTCCGCAGGGACCTGCACACATCCATTTGGGGAAAAAAATCAAAATGCATACAATGAAAGTAAATAAATCTTTAAAAAATTAAAAACCAAATCCAGTCACAGTGATCCCTCACATACGAGGCTTCTTCTCCTAGGGCACTCTGCTCTCTTCCTCGGGGAAGATGTCTTAGCTCCGGCGTACAGAATGACAAGCTGGGAAGTTTAATGTAAAGCCTCACAGCTTCCGTTCTGATCCCATCCTAAGTGTAGAGAGGTTCATTGAGTTGTGTAGACCTCGGATGTGGTTAACTTTGGTGTGGGTGCTCTTGCTTCTCCGCAGCTTATTCATTTATACGTTTTATTTATTTTTATTGACAAGTGTTTTTTTTTATTATAAAGTTTATTTTAAGAAAAAGAATGAAAGGCCATGGTGCTATCTGGGTTGGGAGGAACCTTCCCTCCTCACAGTGTTCCTCTCTGACACCCTTTCACCTTGGGTCCTCTATCCGTCACACCAGCTTCTGGCTCCATGAAGTTTATTACAAACAATGAGGTGAGTCCGGGGACAAATCACTCGTCGTAGAATTTCGGCAGCTCATCTCCCAGGATTACCCGGTGGTCCACGCCGGCGGCCGTAATGGTCACCAGGTAGATGACCCCTCCGCTAGAGCCATCGCGGTTCATGGCCAGAGCGATGGCTGCAGGGGATTGGCATTGGAGAGAGGGGCGGAAAACGTTTTAGCTTAAGTGCTCGTCTCCTTCCCTTCCTGCCTGTAGGCCGCGTTCCCCTCTAGACACATCAGACAGAGGCACCTTCGGTAACGTCCAGCCAACCCGCATCTGCCCATGGCCCCACTGTCGGCACTCGCACCGAGATCCACTTCAAGTTACCCTCAGGTCAGCACGAACTGGTTAATCCTGGAGTGTGTGAGCTGGCAGAGGGGCAGTGGTGGTGGGCTGCGCTAGCCCAGCCCACCGCTGGTTCCCATGGTGACGCACCACACCCTTAGGTGACTTGTTCTGATCCACCCTGCTGCCCCGAGCTCCATCTGCTTGAGAATTTGTCTTGTCCCCTTCACTCTCAAGTGTTTCCCAGTTTCAAAAGATGGAGAGATGGCTGAGTGGCTAAGAGCACCCAGTGCGCTTAGAGTTTGGTTCCCAGCACCCACACGGTAACCCCGGCTCCTGCGGATCCTGCAGCCTCTTCTGGCTTCCACATACACACGCACACACCACACATGGTCACACTCGTGGACACGTACATCATTAGAAATAACTATATATTTTGTGAAGCCTGGCCACGGAGTGGCCGCCCTGTAATCCTTCTCTTGTTCGTCACTGTCTCCTTCCTTTCCACACCCAGAACCCCCCCAGGTCACCCGTCCGATTACCCTCTGTGGTGAAGCGTCGGCACTCCTCAGGGCTCATGCCCGCCTTGAAAGCTGCGTCTACGTAGCCATATATGTATGTGCTGCCGGAGCCACCGACGGCAAAGGGCTGTCGGATCAGCATCCCTCCCATGGTTCCATACACCTAGAGAGAGGCCCCAGGGCAGAGTCAGGAGCACCCCACGGCTGCTTCTGCCGAGAGGAGCAGACATGAAGGCCTGGCACCCCACACCTGAGCCCGCAGTATGCCTTTATCGCTTATTTTTGCTTGTTCCGAGGCGGGGTCTCACTGTGCGGCCCTGGCTGGCCTGGAACTCTCTACAGGTCAGGTTCTTCACAGGGATCCACCTGCCCCCACCACCCAAGCGCTGGGACTGCGGTGGGAATGGCCACACCTGGCATTGGTATGTTTTCAGGGGAACTGCCTTTGGACCACATTGCTAGGGTGACAGGCAACTCTGATCTCTCTGAAGAGAAGCACGGGGAACCCTGAGACCCGGAGAGGACACACGCACCTGGCCCCCTTCACGCTGGTCCCAACCAGCCACCATGAGGTGCGCTGACAAGTCCTCGCGGTACTTGTAGGAGATGTTCCTCACCACATTCGCAGCCGCCAGAACAAGGGGCGGCTCCTCCAGTTCCAGGCTGAGGAGGGTGTTGGGAGTAAGGGTGGGCACACTGCTCTAAGCACCCACCCACCCCACCCCGCCCCACCCCGCCCTGCCCACCACTCTCTGCTAAGTCAGCCTTGAACCCACAGCTGCAGCAGACTCCAGCTTCCCTCCCACGTGCCCAGCGGAGCAGGAGCCCCGCATCACCACTGAGGGGCCTTGAGATGTCCACCCTCTTTCTCTCGGCTCCACCTTCCCACTCCACCTTCCCACTCCCGAGCCCCTGCCCTCACGGTAGAGCACATGATAAGCCCTGCTTCCGTCCCAGCCACCTTGATTTCTGTCAGGGCAGGGCCTGATGTCAGGAGTGTCTTCCTCCTGATTTCCCGTATCAGGGCAGCCCTGCGCACTTTCCAAGCCACCCCAGGGGAGACAGGGTGGCTGCTGTGATGGTCTCTTCACGGAGCCGGGAGCTTCAGTGGGAGGGGAGTCAGGACCCGGGCCTTTGTACCTGTGCAGCTCCAGCTGGTAGGCGGCCATGTCAGCTATGGCTTGGGCATCGGCAGCGGAACCGGAGAGGGCACAGTAGATCCGCTGGTGCAGAGGGGAGAGCTTGTCAAACACTCGGTTCACCACCGCTGTCCTGTCAGGAAGGAGCCAGACAGTCAGGTTGTTTTGGAAAGGGAACAGCAGGGCTTGGGTTAAAGCAGGGAGCAGAAAGACATTATCTCAGGCAAGCGAGTCATGGCACAGATCAGAGTTAGATGTGCTGGGCTGGGGGGAGGGGCCCAGGGGGTAGAGGGCCTGCCTGGCACGCACAAGGCCCAGCCCAGGCACACAGTGGGCGTGGCCTCTTAGCACTCAGGAGGTGGAGGCAGGAGGATCGGGGAGTTAAAGGTTAGCCTGGGCTACAGAGTGAGTTCTAGGACAGCCAGGGCTACACAGAAAAACTCTGTCTCAAGATACAAAAAAGCAAGGAAAAAAGAGAGAGGAAAAATTGGCTCTTTCCAGCATTTCTTGGCTGTTAGCCCCCTTGAGGAGCTCTACAGAACACGCGTCAACAGCGCTGATGGAACCCACAGTCTCACTCGTGTGTGAGGAAACTGGCCAGGAGGGGAGACCGGCAAGCAAGTCAGACTCTGGCACAGTGAGACAGCTGCTTGACAGAGATCTCTGTCCTAAGTGCAGACAGCGGGGTCCCCACACCCTTCCCTCTGCCCCCCTTCTCTATGTCCATCAAGCTGCAGAGCATTCAGATCTGCAGGTCCTCGGCCAGGAATCAGTCGGAGGCCCAAAGGCCTACCCACCATTGCATTATGATCCCTTCAACTGCTCCTTTTCCTGGAAGGCCCATACTGTTCGAAAGTGGGCAAGAAAAGCGCGCGCCGAGGGCCCCCAGCCGGCTCCCAGCACACAGGGCTTGCTGGTACTCACCCTGCCGACACACGGGAGTCGGACCCCACCACGACGCCCCCGTCAAACTCCACCGCCATGATGGTTGTCTGCGGAGAGACAGTGTGTGAAGTGCCAGAGCCAAGAAGCGTCTTGACCCTTCATCTCGAGGAAATGTCGTCGCTGGCAGGAGGCCACGAAGTCAAGGTCACACAGTCCTTCAAGCCCGAGCTCCTGAGCTTTCTTTCCGCTCCGCTGTGGTCCAGCACAGGAAAGAACCATCTCCCCAAGCCCTGGCTTCCCTAAATGTGACCCTTCCCATCCCGGAAGAGAAGCAAGGAGGCGCTCTTAGAGGCAGAGGCCCGAGAGGAGAGCCGGACAGGAGGAGCCCAGTGAACTGTCCCCTCTGCTTGTCCAGTGTGCATGGGTCAATTATTGGGTCACGAAGCTGGGTCTTTCCTGGTCCCAGATCCTCCACCTGCTTCCTTTCTGAACCAGAAGGGGAGTCTTAGGGTCACTGAACCAGGGGCACAGAAGAGGCCGCTGGGTAACAGAGGCGGCCGGAAGCGGCAAGGAAAGCTCAGCTGGAGCACGGGGAACTGTGCTTCATGTAAGGGCAATCTCTGCAGCAGGGAGGGGCCTGCTGGGGAGCACAGTTCTTCAGGTCAAGAGAAGAATCAAGGGAAAGTGAAGGACAGTAAAGACGGTCTGCTTCCCCCACTCCTTCAGCCCTCTGAGCTGAAAGGCACCTTAGGGACCTCCGGTTGCGCCGAGAGAACTGACCCATGGAGAAGAGTGGGTTCTCTAAGCTCACCAGGTCTCGCTCAACCTGGGTTGATTTGACTTCTGGGTCTCACAGCTCCACAGCAGCGAGGGGAGATGGTTCGAACCTTTCTGTCCACTCCACACCTCGCCCCCTTCTCCCGAGACCCTGCACCCAAGTGTGCTCTCTGTCATTCTGGCCACAAAAGGCCCGAAGCGGCCACTCAGTTCCAGAGTCTGCTCTCCCCACCACACCATGCTGGGACTGTGGTCGTGGCTTTCCGAGAGCAGAGCCCAGCTTCCATCTCCTTCCCAGCTCCAAGCCTGGGCAAAGTTCCCCTGCCACCGTGGGCGTGGGGGTAGGAGGGACGGACAGGGCAGCATATGGACCTAGGAGGACTAGCGACCATCCCTACCCCCTCCCCAAATCCCGGGCCGGAGACCTCGTCCTCGCTTAGGGTGGAGGTCGTCTGGGGATGGGGGGCAGGTTAAGCAAAGATCTGTATGATGTGTAGGTCTTTCTCAACGAACCTTCACCGCGACACCATCTCAGCACCTCCTCGCAGGGGTCCCCAAGCCCCCCACTTGGTTTAACCAGCCCCCCCTGCGCAGACCAGAGTGAAAGCGAAAGCGCTTTGGAGCAACTTCCCTTAGGCGCTTCCAGCTCGAGCCTAAGCTCGCGCTTTTCCACCAGCTTGGCACGCGGGTCCCCCCACAGACCCCCAGACACCACACCTCTGAGCAGGGGTACCCCGCGCCCACCGTGGAGCGCGAGCGAGCGCCAGAGCGCTGCAAACTCGCTAAGCCTCTCATTCTCCTGGTTCACTTCCCTGGTCACCGCACCCGCCGACTCTCCGCCCCCAGACCCGTTACCCCGGTGTGGACTTCTGCCGTCCGGGCCAAGCCGGCGGTGGGCGCTCCGGCCCGCAGCATCCTAGCAGAGCGGAGCTGGGCTTCCCAATCCGCCGCCGCGCGCAGCGTGGACAGCTCGCAGCCTGCGGCCCCGCCCCGCCCCGCGGCGCGCAAGGGGCGTGCAGCTCCGCTAGGCCCTGGGCGCCCTGGGCCAACCTGCGCGGGGCAGGTCTGCCCAGAGACAGGTGACGACAGGGTCCGCCCTCCAGCTGGGTGGAGCCTGGGGTGGGAACGTTCCTGCGAGCACGGGAGGAAGGCGCGGACAGGAGGGGAGAACCGGAGTGGTGGAGAAAGGCTGGCGCCCCAGGCGATCAGCCGGACGGCCAGCTCTGCCCTCGGCGGCCGCTCCCAGGTCGCCCTGGATAGGCCGGTCCCAGAAGGGGCGTGACCGGTGAGTCGGCGGCAGCTTTCGGTTTCTTCTTCCCCTAAACGCCTGCATTTCTGGCCAGCGCCACCAGCCCCAGCGGGCTCCCGGGGCTTTCCGCGCACGCCGTTGGGCCCGCCCTTCCCTGCGCACGGAGACTCCAGCGCGTCGGGGACGCGGAGAGCGCCAGGCCGGGAGCAGCCCCTGGACAGCGCACGCACCATGGCTGCGCTCTCCTGGCTGGCGGCCGCGCCGCTGCTGCTGCTGGACTGGCTGCTGCTGCGCCCCGGGCTGCCGGGGATCTTCGCCCTGCTGGTCCCGGAGGCGCCGCTGCTCCGCGTCTGGGCGGTGGGACTGAGCCGCTGGGCCGTCCTGGGGATAGGGGTCCGTGGGGTCCTCAGGGTCACCGAGGGAGCGCATGGCTGGCTGGCAGCTTTGCAGCCGCTGGCGGCGGCGCTGGGTTTGGCCCAGCCTGGACTTGCCTTGTTCCGAGAGCTGGCCGCCTGGGCAGGACTCCGCGGGGGTGACAGCGCCGGACCCCTGCACTGGAGCAGCCGCCCCGACGTCTTCGCTCTCGTCTATGCGGCGGCATTGCCCGCAGCCGCCCTGTGGCACAAGCTCGAGGGCCTCTGGGCGCCCGGAGGCCACGGGGGCGCCGGAGACATGGTGTGTCGGCTGCTGGGCTTCCTGGGCTCCGAGAAGCGGCGGCTCCACCTGGTTCTGATTCTCTTGGTCCTCTCCTGCCTTGGTAAGGGGGACTCAGGAGCAGGCCACGGGGTGCAGAGCAGGAACCCAGGGTAGAAAGGAAGAGTAAAGTTCTGGAGAGTGTCAGCCTAGGGAGGCAACTCAGGCGGGAAGGGGAGGACCCTGGCTCTCCGAGGCTGCTAGGGGCAGGGTCTTCCTGGAGCCTGAGCTAGCGTCAGGGTTCTCTCCACGCTGCCATCCTTTTTCCCTTCTCTCCTTTCCTTTCCTTTCCTTTCCTTTCCTTTCCTTTCCTTTCCTTTCCTTTCCTTTCCTTTCCTTTCCTTTCCTTTCCTTTCCTTTCCTTTTTTTTTTTTTCTTTTTCTTTTCTTTTCTGTCTACATAGCTCTGACTGTTCTGGAACTCACTATGTAGCCCAGGCTGGCCTCAAACCCAGAGATCTGCTTGCCTCTGCCTTCCAGTGCTGGGATTAAAGACGGGTGCCCCAAGCCCTGCTAACCGCCATCTTTCATAGGCAGCCCTTGAAAAGTTTGATGTGGTGGAACAGGCCTGGGTCGGTGAGCTCGGCCCCCTGGACAGTGGTGAAGCAGAGGGGGCCGGAGGAGATTGGAGGCGGGTGCACACAGTGTTTGTGACTGAGTATCTGCCCTCTCTCCCCAGGGGAAATGGCCATCCCCTTCTTCACCGGTCGAATCACTGACTGGATTCTCCAGGATAAGGCAGCTCCCAGCTTCACCCGTAACATATGGCTCATGTCCATCCTCACCATAGCCAGGTGTGGAGGGTGGGGAAGCCCCCCCCTCAGCAGAAGGGGCGGAGTGTGGGGGCCCTGTCTGAGGGAGGAGCGCAGCTGACCTTCCTTCTCTCCAACCCTCTAGCACGCTGCTGGAGTTTGCCGGCGATGGCGCCTACAGCACCGCCATGGGCTCCATGCACAGCCGCGTGCACGGGGAGGTCTTTCAGGCCGTCCTGCGCCAGGAGACGGGGTTCTTCCTGCAGAACTCAGCAGGTCTCGTGAAACCCTTCCGTTTGTGTGATCTAATCTGCATATCCACACACATCCTCGACTGCCCTCCCTTTATAAGCTTGTACACACACACACACACACACACACACACGCACACGCACACGCGCACACACACACCCAGGTGGGACCTTCCCTCCAGCAGCACATAAATGGGGCGTGACAAGCCCAGCGCTTGGGAGACGAGGCAGGAGAGAGGCTGAAGTTGAAGGCATTCAGCTACATAGCCAATCCGAAGCCAGCCTAGGACACAAGAGATCCTGTCTCAGAATCCAGGGCTCCCGGTGTGTTAGGCAAAACCTCCACCTCCTGGGCGACCTCCTTCCTGAGCCTTCGTACTCATGGCGTCCCTCAAATGTAGCGGAGCTCTGTCTTCTTTACTGGAAGAAAAACAGTATCTGCATTCAAAGTCCCCCGCAGATAGAAACGGCAGAACCTCAACCCTGGAAAGCTGGAGCCCCCACCTCCAACGGCCTCCCTTAAAAAGGCAGAAACTGCCTGCACAGGCAGACGCCCCGAGCTTACAGCCCAGGGTCTCGTTTCCTGCCAGGCCCCTGGGCTGCTAACCTGGCAGCAGTCCTCTATAGGTCTCCAGGATACGCAGAGGCAGGATGCCGTCTCCGAGAAGCTAAAAGCTTTCAGGGAACTGGAGAGTCATATCACATTGACTTTTTTTTTTCTCACTGTGTAGCCTTGGCTGGCTTGGAACTCACTACGCTGACCAGGCTGGCCCCCCACCAGTAGCCTCTGCCCCTGCCCCCAGAGCACTGGGATCAAAGATGTGCGCCACCACACCCAGCCACAACTCCTTTACAGGCAAACGCAGGCCCCATCCCTGCTAGCTGATGCTGACACGCCCACTCTCGCCCTCTGTCTGTTGTTAGCTCCTCTTATCTCTGTGAACCACTGCTCACTGTCGTTCTTGCCCTCACTCCTCTTGCCCTCACTCCGGCAGGGTCCATCACGTCTCGGGTGACAGACGACACATCCAAGGTGTGTGAATCCATCAGCGAGAAGCTGAACCTGCTGCTGTGGTACCTGGGGCGAGGCCTGTGTCTCCTGGCGTTCATGTGTTGGGGGTCACTGCACCTCACTGTGATCACCCTGGTCACTCTGCCCCTGCTTTTCCTCCTGCCTAGGAAGCTGGGGAAAGTGTACCAGGTACGTTCTCGGGATCCTCAGCTACTGCACGAAGCTCCTCGGCTGCTTTCAGCAGACTTTCCTCCATCACCCTAACCCTGTCCTGGTACCTCAGGCCCCACACTGCCTCCACAGCCATGCCCTCTCCCTGTCCTGGTACCTCAGGCCCCACACTGCCCTGCCTCCACAGCCATGTCCTCTCCCTGTCCTGGTACCTCAGGCCCCACACTGCCCTGCCTCCACAGCCGTGCCCTCTGCTTTCTTGCCTAACTTCTGACCACAGTCTGTCCTTATGACGAGGCTCCCAGGCTGGAGAGTCAGCTCAGGGTTAAGAGTGCTGGCTGCTCCTCCAAGGGGCCTGAGTTTGGTTACCTGTGCCCACACCAGGCCATCCAAAATGGTCTTTAACTTCAAGTTCAAGGCTCTGACACCCTCTTCTGGTTCCCATGGACACCCATACATGTGACACACACACGCACACATATAACATCTTACAAAAACTGATTTGTTTCCTCCTTGCTTCTTCTACCCACAAGTATGGCTGGAGACCTTTCTCCTCCCTCTGTTCCTCTGACTTCCGATTTAATCTCCATGTAGGTAACCTAGGTGCCAGCATCCTTTCTCATTTGCCCACTGTGTGATGTCTCTGGTCCTTGTCCCCCACAGTCTCTGGCAGCGAAGGTGCAGGAGTCTCTTGCAGAGTCCACGCAGGTGGCCATCGAGGCCCTGTCAGCGATGCCTACCGTCCGGAGCTTTGCCAACGAGGACGGAGAGGCCCAGAAGTTCAGGCAGAAGTTGGAGGAAATGAAGACGTTGAACAAGAAAGAGGCCTTGGCTTATGTAGCTGAAGTCTGGACCACGAGTGTGAGTACCAGGAGACGAGCGTCCACTCCTTGTCAGGCCCGTCTGGATTCTACTGCCCCAGTCCTCCTCCCGTTCCTCCTGCAGTGGGAAGTCATTGGCTCGGGGTTGCCATTCTAGTCTCTGTCCTTAGTTTCTAAGACACGTCCTTCCACAGTGAAGTAACCAGCACACGCTGCCTTTTTCTGAGGCTGTTTCCCTGTTCTGAGAAATGGGAATAAAAACTGGTGTGGTTCACATCAGTAATCCCAGCCCTCAGGCTGAGGCAGGAGGATTGCTTCCAGCCATCATGGGCTACGGTGTGAGACTTGTCTCAAGAAGAGGTGTGGGGGAATGAGCTGGCTCAGGAGCTAAGGGTACCCACTGCCAAGCCCACAAGATGGTAGGAGAGAACGGACTCCTCAAAGTTGCCCTCTGACACAAAAGTAAATACACAGGTTAACAAATGTAACAAAAAAACAACTAAAACAGCAACAAGAAAGAAACAATGTGACCTCTTTTACAGTGGCCCTCGCTGTGAGAGCTAGCTGTGTTGACCTTCTGTAGCTTACAGGGTGGAGATGGTTCAGCCGTTAAGGGTGCAACCTGCTCCTCCCGGTGACCGGAACCCACCCGGGGCAGCTTTCCGGTCAACCTTTCCGGTCCATCTATCCCGTGGTTTCCCTGCAGATCTCGGGAATGCTGCTGAAGGTGGGAATTCTGTACGTCGGCGGGCAGCTGGTGATCAGAGGGGCTGTGAGCAGCGGGAACCTCGTGTCCTTTGTTCTGTACCAGCTTCAGTTCACGAGGGCTGTTGAGGTGAGCCTCCCCCGTTCCTCCCCCTCCTCTCCCTCCTCCCCCCCCCTCCTCCCCCACCCAGTGCCCCGGCTCTCTCTGCCTGTCAGCTGCCGCCCCTGCTGTTTGCCCCCCCCCCCCCCCCCCGTGCTCTCCCTGCTCACATCACTGAATGCTGTCAAGCAGGTCGGACCTCCCCCTCCTGCTCTCCCAGCCTGTCCCGCCCCCGCCCACACTGTACTCTGTGAAGCAGGTCCTGCTCTCCGTGTATCCCTCGATGCAGAAGGCCGTGGGCTCCTCAGAGAAAATATTCGAATACCTGGACCGGACCCCTTGCTCTCCACCCAGTGGCTTGTTGGCACCCTTAAACATGGAAGGCCTTGTTGAGTTCCAAGATGTCTCCTTCGCCTACCCAAACCGTCCCGAGGACCCAGTGCTTCGGGTACTGCCACCAATCCTGACTCCTGCCCTCCCCACGCTCCCCCCTTCCATCTTCTCACCAGCAGCACAGCCCATCCTAACCCTCAGGTGACAGTGAAAACCATGTGTTTATAAATCACCCCAACCAAGAACCAGCTCTGTCTTCCCACGATACGGGGAGAAGAGGCATCAAGGGGAAGGCTTCTGGAAACGACTCGGTGGCTAAGAGCACGCTCTGCTCTTGCAGAACCCCAGTTCAGTTCCCAGCACCCACACGGTGGCTCACAGCCCCCCGCTCCAGCTCCCGGGATCCTCTCCCCTCTTTTGACTTCCCTGGGCACAAGGCACGACCATGGCCCGCATGCATACACGCTGGCAAAACAGTCCTACACATAAAATTAAATAAATAAGTCAAAACAAACTTTTTTAAAAAGATAAAGCTCCTGTAAGCAAGGAGTTGGCATGGCAACGTGCGACTCCAGCCACCATTTGTGGTGCGGAACACAGTTTCTGTTCCTGGAGAAGACGCTCAGCCTCTGTCCTCCACTTTTGGGCTGTCCATTGCCCAGCTCCCCTCTCTCCCGCTTCGGAAGTACACACAGAGGGTGGGGAGTGCTGTGTGTTCCGTTTTCCTCCTGGGTAAGACAGTGCCGGGCTCCAGGCTAGAGGCCTCTGGATGCTTTTACCACCCTCTGCTTCTCTGGCCTCCAGGGTGTGACGTTCACGCTGCATCCGGGGAAGGTGACCGCCCTGGTGGGCCCCAACGGGTCGGGGAAGAGCACGGTGGCCGCCCTGCTGCAGAACCTGTTCCAGCCCACCGGGGGCCGGGTGCTGCTGGACGGCCAGCCCCTGGCCCGGTATGAGCACCGCTACCTGCACCAACAGGTGAGGAGGGGGAGGGGAGAGGGGCGGAGAGGTGCCACGGGGGGGGGGGGGGGGGGCGGGAGCGAGGAGAGCAAGGGTATTCTCAGTGACAGCCCTTGCGGAGTTCGGGGAAGCTGGCAGCCAGGGCAGAGTGGGGCCCGGCGCAGAAGGACCCGTGTGGTGGGCACTGGATTGTGAGTCGTCAGCCCCCAGACAACAGCACTCCTGTGTCTCCTGTCTGTGCCTCTCCATGCTTCACCTCAGGTGGCCTCAGTGGCACAAGAGCCGCTGCTCTTTGGAAGAAGTTTCCGGGAAAATATCGCCTATGGCCTGACCTGGAATCCAACCACGGAGGACATCACCGCTGTGGCCATGGAGTCTGGCGCCCACGATTTCATCTCTAGGCTCCCTCAGGGCTATGACACAGGTACCTCACCTCACCTCCAGGCTCCAGGAGCCCTGCCTGCGCTCTTCAGTGCCTCCTGCCCTTTGGATGTGAACTGGCAGTCGATACTCTTGTTTCCATGATTTACATCCTCAGGATTCCGTCCCCTCCCCAGGTCTCCCTTCCAGCCGCCTCTCTGTCAGTCCTGTGTGTGGTGTGTGATGTGAATGTGTGTGGCGTGTGAGTGTGTGTGTCTGTGTGTGTCTGAGTGTGTGTACTGTGAGTGTGTGTGTGGTGTGTGTGTGTGTCTGTGTGTATGCGGTGTATGTGAGTGTGAGTGTGTACACACCTGTCTACACCTCAGCTGGACTCTGGTCTCTGCAGAGGTTGGGGAGACTGGGAACCAGCTGTCAGGAGGTCAGCGGCAGGCAGTGGCCTTGGCCCGAGCCTTGATCCGGAAGCCACGCCTGCTCATCTTGGACGACGCCACCAGCGCCCTGGATGCTGACAACCAGCTGCGGGTGAGGCTTCCTCGTCCCTTCTGCTTCTGAGCCGCCCTGCTGTGTGGTCCTGGCCTGGAGCCCACTCAGGAGACCGTGCTGGCGGTCTTCCGGCTGTTACCTCTGGAGCGCAGGTCACCTGCTGTGTCATCTTCCTAGGGTTTCATTCTCAGGCGATCTTGCCTCTCTCACCCGTGTTAGCTACGGCAACACAACTGTTCACACCTGTCCTTGGGATTCTGAGCTCCCATAGCGCTCCTCCAGGACCCAGGGACCAGTGAGCAGAGCGTCTGTCTGTCCTGAGGTGGCCCAAGCTTGCTTTGCGTCCCGAATGTGCTCTCTCATCCTCTGTACTGACTTGTTTATTGGGAGTCCTTTGCTGTGTTTAGTCTGTGGATTGCAAAATCGAGTCTAAGCGAGCCTGATTAACCCTCTGATAGTCACACAGCTGCTGAGCAGTGGAGCCGGGGTTCAAATCCAAGCCCTCTGGATTCTCATGCCCATGGTTACTAAGCTCACCTTAAACATTTAGACGTATTTATTTTACACACATTGCTTGACCGTACGTGTGTGCATCACATGTGTGCCTCGTGCCCCCCCCCCCCCCCCCGATTACAGATGAGGGCGAGCTGCTGTGTGGGCTCTGGAGCTCAGTGCTCTTACCTGCTGAGCCCTCTCCAGCCCCTGCGCTGAATTTCTTTAAGTTGAATATAAACATTCTCAGTTTATTAGTGGTTTAATAAAAAAAGGTGTATGAAATAGGAACGATGACCTGGGGAGTGGGCCCTGGGGGACAGAGGCGAGGGACACGGGAGGTGGTTTATTTCATTGTATACACGTGTGACATTCTCAAAGCATAAGTTAATATATATTCTTGAATGTAAGAAATTTCCCACACATTAAGGCTAGACGAGGCAACCCTACTCTTACTCAAGTCGGTGTGCTGTGTTAGGCTGATGTCCCTGAGAGGCCTGCTTATTTCTGAAGGAAAATGGAGGAAGAGTGGGTGGGGTGGGGTGGGGTGGGGAGGAGCGCTGGGAGGAGGGAGGAGAAACGGCAGTTGGGATATCATATATGGGAGAAGAATATATATATAAATTTCCCAGTGTATGGCTAGAGATGAGAGACTATTCAGGTCCCTTCCCTCTGTGCTTTCCTGCATCTGTGCCACCTCCTGTGAAGAGGCCCGGGCAGAGGTTTGGAGGCAGCTCCAGACAGGAAGCGCCGTGCCCCGGCCCCGGAAGCCAGGCCCTCCCTCTGGTGGAGGCCCTGCCCTTAAGGCCTGTGTGTTTCTGCAGGTGCGGAGGCTCCTGTACGAGAGCCCACAGCGGGCTTCCCGAGCCGTACTTCTCATCACCCAGCAGCTCGGCCTGGCAGAGCGGGCCGACCACATCCTCTTTCTCAAAGAAGGCGCTGTCTGCGAGCAGGGCACACATCTGCAGCTCATGGAGCTCGGAGGCTGCTACCGCGCCATGGTGGAGGCTCCCGAGGCTCCTTCAGACTGATGGGCCTGTGGACCTGCGCACGGCCCTCCTCCGCTCTCCCCTGCTCGTGCTCTGTGTGATCCTGGGAGCAAAGCGATTACACAGCCATTATCGCGACAGTTGAGAAGCAGAGGTGTTTGCTACAGGATGAAATGTAGCCCTACTGGATGGCCGGAATTTACCGTGGAGGTTACCCTCCACACACACAAATCGCCCCTCATTGAGACTGGGTTTCAGGTACCCCGGGCTGACCTTGAACCCCCGATTCTCCTGCCTCCACCCTCCCGTGCCCTGCTGCTGTGACAGCATGCACCCACAAACCTGGTCTATGTGGTGTTGGGGATGGAGTGAGTGAGCAGAAACTCGGCCCAAAATGTGCAGGGAGAAAGGACCGGCAGCTTGCAATTAGCCAAAGGCATAGGCTGGCCTATGGATGTCCCCTGGACACTTGATATTTATAATAAAACTGGTGTTTTGTACTGTGGCCTCTCCTGTTCCTCAGCGTCCATAAACGCCCTCGCCCACCCCCAACTCCCCACAGCCTGGTGTCCCACTCTTCTTCAGCACTGTCTTACTGCTGTGTCCTATAGTCTTTTCTGTGGCTTCCCTTTCTCTTTCCTACCGAACCCCAAGGCATCAGCAACTGCACCTCAGAGCCCTTCTCTTGGTCGCCTCAGCTGGTGGGGACGCCAGGACATCACACTGGACACTGCCTCGCCCTCTCTGAGCCTTTCTGAACCGCTCACCCTCTCCTCGCGGGCACACACCAGGATAATCTCAAAGATGGGATTAGCCAGTAAATCTCGTCCATTCAGGGAGGACGAGGTGGGTGACGTCACAGTTGCTGGGCAGATGAGGCCCGCACAGGTTGCAAAGAGAGGCGGGGTTTAGAAGGTTAGGAGGAAAGAGCGTGGGTCCGGACCGGAGCCAGGCGAGCAGCCCCGGGCAGAAGGGCGCATTCTCCTGGGTGACCTCAGGAGATGAGGCTGTTGAACCGGGAGGGGCCACATGGAACCACCCGATTGGCGCCCTCTCCTTGGCTCGCTCTTCCCCACTTGCTGGGGTGCCCCCCTCCCCCGTCGTCCGACGTAAGGACCCCAGGCACCCATTTGTCGTATCTTCCAGTTTCCGGCTCCCGTCTGAGCGCTGCTCCTCTACCCAGGACGCACGCCCAGGAGAATCTGCTCAACGTCCTCCCAGGCTTCCAACTTCCTGGAGCACCTCTTTATGTGACAGGGCCCAGTCCGGTCCTCTGTCCCTGAGGATGCCTCCCAAGGCGCACCCCCGCTTCCTCCTCACAGCCCACTCCCTAGCTGGCCTCGCCAACCTGGCCGTAGGAAAACTGGTCCCCAACACGTTTAGTTCGGAAACGCACTGACTGGGCCCTTCTTGAAAAGGGCAGGGGTGGGGGTGGGGGCGCGGGCGACGGGGGCCTGGTTCCCTCCCCCTGGTGCTGTGGCTTTCGCTTTCACTTCCTTGTCGGAGGGAGAGTCGACGGAGCTCCAGGGCTGAGCGGTCATGGCGTTACTGGATCTGTGCGGAGCCGCTCGGGGCCAGCGGCCCGAGTGGGCAGCGCTGGGTACGGACATCGGGCATCGCTCGGACCCGGGGCACTACAGTTTCTCTGCGCAGACTCCGGAGCTCGCACTTCCCCGGGGGATGCAGGTGAGAGATGCGGGCGGAGGGGGGGGGTGGTTGGGGGGATCGGGGCGGGGTGGGGGCGGTGCCCAGAGGAAGGAGGGTCTGCCTGGGTCTAAGGAGGTGAGGAAGCCTGGAGCGGCTGTCCGGAGAGCATCTTCCAGGCCAGCCCTGAAGCACCCACGTGGAGATGAAGGCAGGGGAGGGGCCGAGGGAGGGCGGGCGAGAGGGAGGGACAGCGAAGATGAGGGGTGCCCATCTCAACCCCCTGCACAAATCACCATCCTTCACAGAGCCAGCCCTCCTGCAGGGGTCGTCCATCGCCTGGGAAGGGCCATGAACTTGGTTGGGTAGCCAACCTGGCCTCGGCAACCCACCGTGTCCTAGGACAGGTTGGGTGGTCTAGGTCTCAGGGCCTCTACTGTAACACGGGAACACGTTATTAAAATGTACCCTGTGAGAGCTGAAGGAGCCACGGAGGAGGAGAAACCTTGAAGTCAGTTACCATGACCTTTGCCCCCTTGTGCTGGAAGGCGTAAAGTTGTTGCTTTCCTTCCTTGGCACTATTACCGTCTAGAGTTTGCACACACACACACACACACACACACACACTCTCCGACACCCTGTCCAGGACCCTCCTGCTACCAAGGTGTTCACTGTCCCCTCCTCTGCCCCTTCTCTAGCCCACTGAATTCCTGAAGTCTTTCGGTAGTGACCAAGAAAGGAATGTTCAGATTGAGATGGCCCATGGCACGACCACGCTGGCCTTCAAGTTCCAGCACGGAGTCATTGTGGCCGTGGACTCCCGGGCCTCTGCTGGGAGTTACATTGGTGAGTACGCGGGTCCAGGCGCGGAGTCTGTGAGGCCCCCTAGGGCAGGAGGCCCACTCCGACGTTAGGGCAGGGAGAGCTGTGAGCGTGTTTCTTCATCTCGATCCAGCCACCCTGAGGGTGAACAAGGTGATCGAGATCAACCCTTACCTGCTTGGCACCATGTCCGGCTGTGCCGCCGACTGTCAGTACTGGGAGAGGCTGCTGGCCAAGGAGTGTAGGTAGGCACACGTTCTCACTGGTTCCCCTCCTCGGGCCTCCCGGGCCGACCTGAAAACCTCTGACCCCATCAGCCCTCCGCTGCCCTCCTCACCAGGCTGTACTATCTGCGGAACGGGGAGCGCATCTCCGTGTCTGCGGCCTCCAAGCTGCTTTCCAACATGATGATCCAGTACCGGGGCCTGGGCCTGTCCATGGGGAGCATGATCTGTGGCTGGGACAAGAAGGTGAGCGGCCCGCGCCTGCACCCCCACCCCGGGTCCGAGGGTCCTGCCCCCTGGGCACTGCCCTCCCCGTGCCCGGCTCAGGTCTGCTGCTTACCAAAGCTGGCATCTTATCTCGGTGTTTTGTCACTATTGCTGTGTGGCCCACTCCTCACAAAGCACGCTCGGGCTCTTTATGTCGCCAGTAACCCACTTCCAGGTTCAACGCAGGGCGCCTTCCCTTCTTCTAGGGGCCAGGACTCTACTACGTGAATGAAAATGGAACCCGGCTCTCCGGACAGATGTTCTCCACAGGCAGCGGGAACACCTATGCCTACGGGGTGATGGACAGCGGGTACCGGCCGGACCTCAGCCCCGAAGAGGCCTACGACCTGGGCCGCAGGGCTATCGTCTATGCCACCCACAGAGACAGCTATTCTGGGGGAGTCGTCAACAGTAAGAGACAGTGACTCTGCCCACTGTGGGGTGAAGGGGGAGACTTTAGACTGGGAGAGTTGGGGAGCTGGAGTGGAGATTTTCAGGTCTGAGAACGCTAACGTCCCAGAGTGTGTGTGTATGTGTGTGTGCTAAGGTCCTTGTAAGTTGCTGCTGCCATCCCCACCTTGCCACTGACAGAGTTCACGGAAAAGAGGCCCCATGTCCCTTTCTCACTCGCCCACAGTGTACCACATGAAGGAAGACGGTTGGGTCAAAGTGGAGAGCTCGGATGTCAGTGACCTGCTGCACAAATACCGAGAGGCCAAGCAGTGACGGCGGCAGCTGGACAGGCCTCCTCCTGGGCTCTGGCGAGCCCGGTGAACTCAAGGATGTGCGCCAGCTTCAGTCCCAGGAGAAAGAAGGGCCCGAGCAGAAAGCTCCAGGCCTGGGGGACAGCCAGGCTCACCCTGTCCGTCAGCCAGCTCCCCATCCCTGGAGACCTTCTAAGTAACAATAAAAGAAAACGGTTATGCTTGTGGGCTGTGGCTGAATGGGGTCAGGCTGTGGGTCCTTTGTTTGGAGGGCTAAAGAGCAAGTAGGAAGTCACACGAGGCTTCTGAGGCTTCCGTTGAGAAGGGGTGGCTCTCGGAGAACCGCCCGCTTCCCCGGGCTTCCTTTTCGGACACCTCTCAGGAGGACCCGCCATTCTCCTTCAGTTTCGTTTGGCCCACAGCCCTCCCTGGAGTGCCCTGGCTGGGGGCTCCAGTGTGGCCCCTGGCAAATGTTTCATTCGGGCGACCGGGAGGACGCTGTGGTGACTAAACACTGAGCCGCTTAAGTAGTGCCTCTGTGACATCGGATACTGAAATGTAACGACGCAGCCCAGGTTCAGTTTCATGCTGTTTCACCCCTGGCTGCCGGGCGGGAGGGCAATGAAGAGAGAGGGGCAGGACTGCAGGGCAGAAGGGAAGAAGGCAATCCCGGGGCCTGGGGAAGTGCAGGTGCTGTGAGGGGCCAAGGGCTGGGGGAGAAGCCTGAGGCAGCAGCCAGGCCAAGCTTTCTCCTCCAGGGGTGCTCCCAAAGCCCCAGCGGACAAGGGTGGCTGCGGCTTTGGTCTTTGCTACTTTGTGGGTTCTTCTTTTTCCCATCCTTTATCCCCCTACCCCAATTTCACCCCCTATCACTAGATAGGAGAAAAAGCTAGAGAGAGAGGTCCCTGAATCTAATTTCTCTCTTCCTGTTTCTTCCTTGAGCATGACTGTTAACAAACGGAAGAAACCAACGCTCCCCTCCCAACAACCACAAACCCCCACCTCCTGGGGGCTCCAGCGTTTATCTAGCCTCTAAAAGTTCCCAGAATTCCAACTGTCACACAATCACAGAAACTATCCACAGGTGGCGAAGCCTCGCCTCGGCCAGAGGAGGACCAGGCAGATCACACCTGGCCTTAAAGTGTACACAGTCTTAGAATATTTTGATGTTAAAAAAACTAAAATTCCTGAATTCTCACTACAAGACTTGCTTTAACACACTTCCCAACCCCCACATTTAACTCAGGTGACTCATGGGTAGCACACCAACATTTCAAAGGGGATTTTTTTTTCCCTTAAGAGCTAATTTCTTTAGAGTCATTTCTGAAGGTCGGCTTTGGGGGAGGGACGTGGTGATGCTCAGCAAAGACGCTTTATTTTCCTTACTGAGAACCTGGAGCCTCATCACGCTAGGTGAAGGGCTGCCCTGGAGCCCCCGAGGGGTGGCCTCTGGGGGGAGGTCGGGTGGAAACTGTTTCTGTGTGACAGCGTTGCCCGGAGCAGCTTCTGCCTGCCTCACAGGCAGCTCGCCCCCTCCCCTCCCCCAGTACTAACCAGGATTCTCACCGCAGGGGCAGGGCTGAGTAGGCAGCCTGAGGATGTAGGGCCAGAGCCTCCTGGGTTCAAGATCTGCGAGAGGAAACCTTTGGCCTGGTGATACGGGCTGAGGCCTAATTAGGTTCTGTTTGTACCTCAGACCCCAAATTCTTGAGCTCTTCAGGGAAAAAAAAGCCCATCTTCACTTTTCTTTCTCCCCCTTCTTTCCTTTTTCCAAAGTGACTTGAGGTGGACTCCTGTGTGGTCCTTTGTTAATTGTTTGGATGACGGAGAGGGGACCTAAAGCCACCCCTCCCCCACTCTCCTCCTCCTCCTCCTCCTCCTCCTCCGTTCTCTTCCCTCTCCTTTCCGCTTCTTCTTCGCTCCTCTCCTCCCTTCCCTCCTCCCCCACTCTCCCTTGCCTTACACCTACTGGAGCGTGAACCTTGGGCTCAGGCAAGGGTTCTCTACCTTTGTGTTCCCAGCCAAATGGGAGCTTCTTAAGATACGCTCTGAGGTCGAGGGAGTTAACTGGAAAAAAAGAACGTAGGTTTTTCCTTTTCCGAAGCGTCCCCGACCCCGGAGTTCGGCCAGTGGCGGCCGCCCAGCGCGCGCGGCTCCTGGGGACCGGGCGCTCCGGGCCCGCAGGCTGCCGGGCGCCATCTGCTGGCGGCCGCGCGCAGCAGCGCGGCCCGGGCGGAGAAGCGAAAGCGAAAGCCGCGGCCCCGGCGCCCGCCCCGCGCACCCAGGCTCCCCACTTCGGGAGCAGCTCAGCCCAGGGGCACTCCGGAGCCGCCGTCCCCAGCCGCAGGTGAGTTCTGCAGGGGAGAACCCGGGCGCCAGCGGGGCGCGGCCCGCCCCAAAGCCCGGGTGTCCCGTCCCGCTCTTCTGCGGCTCGCTCCGCGCCCCTGCCCCGCCCCGCGTCCCAGGTCCCCCGCCCCTCACCCCGGCCGAGGTCCTCTGCTCCGCTCCCGCGCCCCGCGCCCGCCCAGCCCCCCTGCTCCGCGCCCGCCCAGCCCCCCTGCTCCGCGCTTCTTGCCCCAAGTTCTCTGCCGCTGCCGGACGCGCCCCCATCCCGCCCCTGCAGCCCGTCCGCTGGCCCAAAGGACCCGGGGGCGACACCAGCGAGCTTCGAGGACACAGGAGTGGTGGCGGCGGACCCCCACCCCACCCCGACTGTGCGCGGCGGACCAGCCCCCCCCAACCGTGGTGTGTGTGTGTAGACCCCCACCCCGTCCGTGTGTCTGTGCGTCCTTGTGTCTGTGTGTGAGAATGGTGTGGCCTTCCCTGCTGCTGCAGACGGGCGGGCGGCATGACCTAGATGCCAGGGGGAGGTGACTAGCCGGAGGCCTGTGACGGCTCTGGACCTCCACCACCCTGATTTCTCCCTTTCTTTCCGCAGCCCCCACCATGGCGCTGCCCTACCTGAGGCGCGGGGCCTCTCTGCTGCTGGCGGACCTGGCTTTACTGGGGCTGCTGCAGGGGCCCCTGGGGAGTCTGCTCCCCCTGGGGCTGCCGGGAGTGTGGCTGGAGGGCGCCCTGCGGCTTGGAGTGCTGTGGGGGCTGCTGGGGCGCGTGGGGGGCTTTCTGCCCCTGCTCTGCCTGGCCGGCCCCCTGTTCTTCTCGCTGAGAGCCCTGGTGGGGGGCGCCCTGGGCGCCCCGGCCGTCAGAGCGGCTTCTGCGTCCTGGGGCTGGCTGCTGGCTGCCTATGCGGCTGCCGCGCTGGGCCACGCGGTGTGGGCCGTGCTGAGCCCGCCGGACGCCCAGGAGAAGCCACCGGGCCAGGAGAACAGCAGAGCGCTGATGAGGCGGCTGCTGAAGCTCTCCAGTCCCGACCTGCCTTTCCTCTTGGTGGCCTTCTTCTTCCTCGCGATGGCCGTGCTGGGTGAGAGGCAGAGGCCGCTGCGAGAGCGGGGAGGAGAAGGGCCGTGGCGGGGAGCACCCTCCTTATCTCTCTTGCCTCTTTCAGGGGAGACGTTGATCCCTCACTATTCTGGCCGCGTGATTGACATCTTGGGAGGCGATTTTGACCCGGATGCCTTTGCGAGCGCCATCTTTTTCATGTGCCTCTTCTCTGTGGGGAGGTGAGAGGTCATCCACTTCAGGTCCCTCTGGTAGACCCAAGCCTGGCCAGGGGCCTCCATTCTGACTCTGTTTTGCACAAAGCACAAAGCGCTTCGACTGAAATATATGCATTTATCCACCCCTGGCTCGCGTCCAGACACTTACCTCCTCCTTTGGATTTTCCAACATCGGCACAGTTTATTTTGTGTTACATAGGAACAAGCAGGAAGGTAGTGAGTCCCTGAAGGAGCCCTGTGCCTCTACTTCCCAGTGTCTTCAAGGGCCTTCCAGGATTCTCCCAGCAGCGGAGGGCGTGTCTCCGTCCTCCCTCCTTTCTTCTCTCTCTCCCTCCCTCCCTGCCCAGTCTTTGAAGCTCAGGTTCCAAGTCTGACTACCTCCCCAGCATCTTGTGACTTCCTCACTTCCTGCCTTTTCCTCTTTTTACTCAGACCCCTGAGCCTGCAGTCGAAAGTAAATGAACAGTGGCCTGCATGGCTGGGCCGTGACTGGGGTGAGAGGCCTCAGGTGCGAGAGAGGGTGCTTGCTTTCTCTCTGTGCATGTATGTATGCATGTTCGTATGCATGTATGCGTGCATACACACGTTTCTGTCTCTCGCCTTAGTCCTTCATTCTACCTCTGTTCTAGTTTTGCTTTTTTTCTTTTTCTTCTCTGACACTGCGCAGGTGACCTCCTTATGGGTCAATTCTCTGCTCTCCTGACTCAGGCTTCGGTTCTCTTTGGTGTCTCTGTAATGTTTGCCTTTGCGGTTCATACTGATCTCTCTCTGCAATTAGCATTTATGACACCCCCTTTCCCCTTCGCTCTGCTCTGCCTTCCTGGGAGAATTGTCCTTCTGTAGACCCTGAAGGCCAGCCTGTTCTTGGGTGTTCTAAACCACACCCCCTTCTGGCTTTCTGTAGTAAGGGTGTGTGTGTGAGGTCGGAGGTCAGCTTGCTGGAGTCAACTCTGTCCTTCCATCATGTGGGGTCCAGAGATGGAACTCAGGTCACCACCAGGCTTGGTGGCCTTTACCTCCTGGGCTGGCCCACACGGTGTCTTCTGATTTCTTAAACTACTCTTCCTCCTGTGCTAACTCAGCTCACCAGGGCGGGTTCTCAGATGTGGCTTCACGCCGAGCTCTGTTTTATGAACCTGGCTGCTCCAGGGGCGTTGCTGCTGGTTAGGCACTCTCGCTGCACATACCTGTGACCCCCTGTGTCACACTCCCTCCTGGTCCTTCCTGAAGATGCTCCCCCTTCCCGTCCTCACCCACACGCCGGGCCTCGGCCTCAGTGCAGACGCCACGCCGCTGATCCTTGCTTTGAGAACTGTCTCTCTCTCCTGCGCTGGGGAGACAGCTCCTTGAGTTATGGGTTTACCGTGCAAGCGTGGTGTGAATCCCCAGCATCCGGGCTCTGTGAGTCTCTAACCCCAGAGAGGGTGTGCGGCCAGTCAGGCGGATCCCACAGCTGCGGTGCCTGGCCAGTCTAGCAGAAGCGGTGGACTCCGGGATCAGTGAGAGACCCTGCCTGGAAAAAACGGGTGCAGTGTGATCTAGGAAGGCTCCATATGCACATATGCATGCATGGGTACACACACTCTTGCAGAGTTTCTTGTTCCTTTTCGTTCTTACTGTGACTACCCAAAGGCCA